>NC_056751.1:446280071-446622571 GCF_019279795.1 Protopterus annectens
TAAGGTAAAGGGATATTGTTGTATTAAATCTGGTATTTATGTTAACTGTAATTTCTATGGTGCAATATACATTGCTATATGTCAGCCATGTGACAAATTTTATGTAGGGAAAATTGAGAGAATTTTTTAAAGAAATTATATACTACCATCAAAAACAAAATCAGAGAAACAGCTTTTAAAAGCATATTCAGCAGAATGGAAGACATTCTTTTAAGTTTTTTATATTAGACACTATGGGACCAGATTTAAAGGGTAGACCATGGAAGTATAACCTAGGAAAAAAAACAACTATTCCGGCAGATCAACTTATCTGCCAGTGGACCTAATGGTCTCAATGACACTGCCTATATTTTACCTATTTTAAATTTGAAATCTATAGGTTATGGTGTTTAAATTATTGAAAGGTTTATTTATTGTATTCACAATTTTTTAATGTGTCAATGGAAACGATTGTGTTGTGTAAGTGAAAAAGTTTTTGCTGCGTAAATTTAAATATGAAATGAGGTGGGTTTGCATGTTTTATATTTGACAGATAATTATACTGTTGCCTTAAAATTTTGAAAAGTTCAATCCAGTTTACTACTACTTGTTCTAATGTTATATAAGGAAGTGATGTTTTGATTGTTTTTTTATCTCTGATGGAACCCAGTTATAATTTATTGGGAAGAAAGTGCTTAGAAATTTCATTAAATGTTCTTCTGATTTTAGTTGGAGTACCATTTTTTTCTTCTTGTGTTCTGGATGTTTTTATGTTTTTTACTATTTGTGTGAATAGTGATTCTGCAAGCGGTGTGCATTCCTAGTTGCAAGGCACTGTTTGGTGTTATGATTTTACTTAGCAGCAGTGTTGAATTATAATAGGAGTGAAATCGCTGACTGCCCAGGTCCCACAGCTTTAGGATGACACATAGCCAACAAGTAACACAATGTCATTCTAATTGATTCATTGTCATGCATAGCCAAGTCTCTCTGATGCAGTGTCTGGCCTCACACTTTTACAGTAGGGCCAGTATCAGAGGTTCACAGGAAGTACCTGTGCAAGCACAGAAATCCATACTGTGTGTTTGTGTGTGTGTGTGTGTGTGTGTGTGTGTGTGTGTGTGTGTGTGTGTGTGTGTGTGTGTGTGTGTGTTCTGTGTGTGTGTGCATGTGCGTGTGTATAGTTAGGGGACATCATCTGGTTAAGTGAGTTACTCCAAATCAACCCTGTGCTTAGTTACAGGATGCAGGAGCACTGATCCTCCAGATCAACTTCCAGACCTCCATTAGCTTCTGTTTTTCTTCTCTTTTCTCTTTTAAGTCACTGAGAATTGCAGTCAAGCAATATTAGTCATTAGCGAGTCATGGTTTTTGTGGTTCACAAAATCCATGTTGACATAAAACCTGTTGTTATGTTAACTTTTTAAGTGATTTATTGTGGTTAGCTCTTATCTGGCTCCAGTTGTGCAGTCTATCTCTAATTTTTCTTCACATGCATGCATTATTCTTGTAGAGTGATTTGGGGAACTAGAAATTTGAGTTAGACTCCCCAGTGGTCCATTGGGTAACAAGCCTAGTAACTACATATGAACCACAGTAATTGTTCTGTAAAGGAAGGAAACCGATTGTAGTAAACAGGAGCATTGTCACATGAACCATGTACTTTGGATTTGATCCTTGGTTTCTTTGTTATGCTGAATGTTGATAGTGTTTTTATAATTTAGCAGTGAATAAGTTGGGCAGCATGACATCTGAGTTTATTATTAATATTTTAATTTGTTTTTGTTTTCCCGGTGCCTAGGTGTTTAGGCTACAACAATTTGTCTGGCAATTGGTGCAGATGAGAAAGGGTTTAAGCTATTGAAGAGCTGTTTCCTGTAGTAAAGGGTTTGGTTCTCCTCAGACTTTATCTTTTATGTGACTCTGACTGCATTACTTCCACATACAGAACTCCTAGACTGCTCCTGAAAATGGACACTTGTGTTCAGTAGGCTGTCAGCAGCTGCTAGTAAATGCATTACACATTTGTATTTTTACTGCCTGCACTGCTCATATAGCCACTAATTAGAAATCAGCTATTTGCTGTTGGAGTATGAATCCCAGCAAATGTTTTGGAATATATCGGGTTGCTAGATGCATTTTTACTAAATGTGAGTTTCAAGGGAAGAGAAGTTTATAGTTTCTCATGCTTTCCGTTTTCAATGCAAGTGTTTTGTTTTGACTTATTTTGATAATGGCTGTCAAAGTTTTTTTGTATAAAATTTGAAATAAGTTGTAAATCAAATCAAATCTCTGTCAGATTTGAAAAGGTAAAGAATAAAATAGTATGTATACTGACAAGTTCGAACAGTCTTTATGGCAACTGTGGAGAGACAGCAAAGTAATGGGATATTGGTATGTTTGGCTTTGGCCTGGTTCATTATTTATTTTATTTTATTTTGCCATTTGTTGACTGGGCTAGTCTGACTATGCAGATGCCCTTTTTCAGTGCAGGCTCAAGGAGAAAAGCTCCAAAAGATACAGGCATGATATAATAAGACAAAATAAATTAAGTAAAATTGTAATCACATACAATTACTTACAGATTTATAGCATGAAGTATGTTCAGGATAAATAGTTACATCAGCTTCAGGGTGAGTCTGTAGTATAGCTTATTTTTTGCAACAAGTGCAGGATTAAGATAGTTATGTAACAGATGGAGAGGAAAATTGTAGCAGATGGGAGAGGTAGATTAAGTTGGGTTGGGGCAAGAACAAGTCCAGGAGTTTAATAGATTGGCTTTTAATGTTTTTTTTTTTTGAAACACTTACTGTTAGAAATCATTCTTAATGCTAGGGGCAGTTTATTCCAAGCATTGGCAACTGTGTGATTGTAGAGAAGTTTGCCAGTGTTTTTTTTGAGCTTGTAAATCTCCTGGAGGTGTTGGTCAGAGCTACAGAGTGTACAATTAGGAGTGTAGAGATACATATGAGAGTTGAGTGAGCAGACAGGAGATGGGTTGGTTTAGAATGGAGTGAATCAGGTGTAGCATAAAGCCACATTTTTCTACAACCCAGATCTGTTGACTCTGGAAGTGTATACTGCAGTAACACTGCATTATCAGCCATTCATGTAGTTCAAACCTGCACTGAGTAATATCCGAGGAAGTAGCTATTCTTGTTGACAGAGAAGGCATACGGGGAGATGTTGGTGCCCTGTAGGCATGTGAGCCAAATGCTTTATGCAGTAATATTTTTGTATCACTCATGGGTTCTTGAAAAAAACGTTGCTATATACATTATATGGTCTTTAATTGGTTTATTCATTGCACTTAATTAATATGCATGGATTGTATAGTATAGTCTAAACATGTATTTTTGCAATATATTTCTGTAGTACCTTCATTACACCCTTCAGCAACTGCAAAGGGTTTGACATCTTTATTCTCATACAGTCTGCATTAACTGGAGTGATGAGCAAAACCATCTGATCTTCAGCATCCATTAGGTAGTCATTGTTACATATTATTATGATACAGTTAGATCCCTATCAGTTGATTGAGTTTTCAGAAACTTGAAATTCATTTGATGGAGACCATATGATAAGATTTTTGAAAACGCAAAGCTTGTGAATGGAGATCTCACTATAGCAAAGATCAGGAAATTGACCCTTTCTTCACTGTAGTGTGATCTCAGAGTTGGTATATATAATTTGCAGGAGGTGTGGGAGTGCAGGGGTGCTTGCCCTCCTACTTAAACATAAAACAAAGTAGATTTTTGTGTTTTTATATTCAAGTTTTTGGAAACTCGATCATATGGTCTGCACATATAAATTTCTAGTTTCTGAAAACTTGATAATCTGACATAGATCCAATACAGTGTTTCTATAGAAGATCGGACTATAAAGAATTTCTATAGTTAGTTAAAACTGTTATTCTGGCACTTGGCATCAGGGACTAACTTACAATTTATTAATGAGCTGCTTCCTGTTGAAAGGGTCCATAGTTTGAATCTTTCCAACTTCCAGCTACTATGTGACATTGAGCAAGTATCTTACCAACAGTGTTTTGGAGTAACTGGGAATTTTGGCTAGCCATTTTAATGATCATTCCTTGTAACTATTAACCTGTTGCTGTTATTTGTAAACTATTCCTTATTGTACAGCTGGTCTAGTTCAGAACATGTAAGGCAATATAACAAGACCCCTGTATATTAATGCCAAATATGCATTTTATTCTACAAGGGCAACAGGCACTGTGTTTGTAGATGAAGCAGCAAAATGCAGAGTTGTTTGCAAACAGCAAATGCTGCATTAGCAATAGCTCTCTGTAATGTGGAATTATTCAGATGACATTTACTTCTGCAGAGACTGTGCATATTAACTTACCAAATATTATCGCATATTTCTTATGCTTTCATGAATACTTGTCTAGTTTAACTGTTGAGCACATGGCTGGGTCTTATGGTATGATATTAGTAAGCTTCATGCAATTCATGCGGTTCATCCAAAGCTACCAATAAAGCACATATCATCTATTTCACAGTCAAAAAAGTGGCTATAACTGCTAGTGCAGGTGTTGAGGATATCTATGGATGAAAGCACCTTGTGCTGCTATTATCAGGTCACTTTTAACAGTCTTTAATCTGGCTAGTGTGTGTGTGTGTGTGTGTGTGTGTGTGTGTGTGTGTGTGTGTGTGTGTGTGTGTGTGTGTGTGTGTGTGTGTGTGTGTGTGTGTGTGTGTGTGTGTGTGTGTGTGTGTGTGTGTGTGCGCATGTGTGTGTTATGCTGGACTACTTTGGCTATTGTGTTTGGTCAAAATGTGTAACTGATTGTTATTGTTGCTATTATTATTATTTTATATTTTTTGACACAGATATCTGAGGAGGATGAAGTCAAAACTGTATCTACAGTTGCCTGGTTAGGAGATGTCTGTTGGTAAAAATGAATGATTCTTCTGGGTCAATATAATTTAAAAAGTCATAGTCTGCCTCTGCATGACTAGTATGCACTTGTATAAAGCAAATCAGAATATATTGCTGTTGCCGTTTTTATCAGAATCAGACATGCAATGTGTACAGAGTTAATAATGTGGCCATAATGGCTGAGTGCAGATACTGATAGATTATAGTGATGGCAGTTTGAGTGGCTTTTTATGGTAGAAGTTTTTTTGATATTAGTACTTTAATTATTATTTTGTTGCACTGCTCACTGGAAAATATATTCAAAACTACAAATTGAAAATGCACTTTAACAATTGTTACTGTATTAAATAAGAATTTTTGTTTAATGGGTAAGTACATTGATCCATGTACTCTTATCAAACACAACTCCAGCTAGTCCACACCAAAGAATCCTGACTAGACCTGTATCACACACCATTTGAGTCCAACTAGATCCACAAAAGCAGTATTTATTAAGCTCAAAAATGATATGACACTTTTCATTAATGCACAATAGTTTAACTTCATCAGATACAACTCCAGACAGTTCAGCACCAGAAAACATTATGAGTACAGAAGCACTTGTGCAAGATAGCAACATGCTTATCTCATATGTTACAAGGGGTGCATGGTCACATCACACTTCATTTATACCAATGGGTTGGGAGGGTGACTTAATGGCTAAGGTGTTTGTCTTACAAGCACAAGGTGCAGAGTTTGAGTCTCACAAGGGATAATTGGCTAGGCTTAAAATGGCTCACAAGGGCAGTTAGCTTAGTACTAAACTATGAATCTATGAATCTATATTGGAAACAGAAAAAGTGTAGTACATAACCATTGCAGAGTTAAGATCATTTGCAGAGAGCAAGTTAGACAAACATGCAAATTACTTCAAATGGATGATAGATTATACAGAATGATAGTTTTGAATTATAATTCACAAACAACTACAACAGGTAACATTTTTTTTTCTACTTGAATTTTTAATGGGACATCAAGATGACCTATCATTTCAGAAATACATCATAAGTTGAAAGGTAGAAATACACCTGTACTTGGAAGGAGCTTTCAGTCCAAACCTGTTATTTCCTATCTTAGACCTAGTGAGCTACTTAGAATGAAACTGCATTGTAGCAAATAACTGGAATTTGAAGAAAATGCAGAAGTACTTGTAGAAAGATTAAGTAAATGATGACAACTGAAAAATACCAGAAGAAGCCTCTCTTTTTTTCCAGTTTAAAAGTGTAATCATGGTGCTCCATGTATTGCAAATTATTTCTGCACTGGCGAAGAATATGTTGGACATTACTGTGGAACGCTAGCATGATCAGTGTCAGGCATTGGGTCCTCCATTATTTAACTTCACTCCTTTTAATGTAACAAAATTCAGTCATTCATTCATTTATTCAGTTTCTGGTTACTCTCATAATCCAGATTAGTGCTATGGAGAGCCAAATCCTATAATGGTTATTACTAGGTCCGAAGCAGTCTAAATGTGGACAGGATAATGATCTTTTATTGGACACACACACACACACACACACACACACACACACACACCTTGTGGCAGTTTTGTGGATAGTGGTTCCCCTATGCCATGTCTTTGTCAGGTAGAAGGAAATTAGAGTACATGACAAAAACCATCATGGACAAAGGGAAGGTATAAAAAGGCAAGAACTGATGGGAACCAAATTCTGAAGATAACTTCAATCACAATCATTGCATCACACTGGGCATGCATGATATGTAGAAAAGGAGTCAGGCAGCTGTGATAGTTTTTTTTTTTTTTTTTTTTTTTTGAGGATGATCCATTTCAGTTTCTGTTTTGAGACTGGCATGAGTCAGAACCAGAGTTAGTGCAAAATCTTTTAGATGTTCAGATATCTGTTGTTTATAGGGTATGGTTGAAACAGGTTCAGAAAGAAAATAAATTAAATTAAAATAAAATAAATAAATATGAAGACAGCTGCTTCTAACACAAAAACAGCAGCCTTTAAAAAAATGCTGACATTTCAATGAGATGCTGAATACCTTCCATTTCTGATTAAAGGTTTGTGTATGTTCTTGATTGCCATTCATGAGTAATATAATATAATACGATATAATACAATACAATATAATGTAATATATAATATACATGTCATCATTTGTCATCATCATCTTCTTTCGACTGTTCCCATTAGGGGTCGCCACAGCGGATCACCTGTTTCCATTTCTTCCTGTCCTCTGCATCTTGCTCTGTCACACCAACCACCTGCATGTCCTCTCTCACTACATCCATAAACCTTATCTTATGCCTTCCTCTTTTCCTGTTACCTGGTAGCTTCATCCTTAGCATCTTTTTCCCAGTATACTCTGCATCCCTTCTCAGCACATGTCCAAACCAACATAATCTTGCCTCTCTGGCTTTGTCTCCAAACCTTCCAACCTGAGCTGACCCTCTAATATACTTATTCCTAATCCAGTCCACCCTCATCACACCTAGTGTAAATCTTAACATCTTTAACTCTGCCACATCCAGCTCAAACTCCTGCCTTTTTGTCAGTGCCACTGTCTCCAACCCATATAACATAGCTGGTCTCACTACCCTCTTGTAGACCTTCCCTTTCACTCTTACAGGTACTGATCTGTCACAAATCACTCCTGACACTCTACTCCACCCACTCCACCCTGCCTGTACTCTCTTCTTCACCTCTCTTCCACTATCACTATTACTCTGAACTAATGACCCTAAGTATTTAAACTCATCGACCTTCGCCACCTCTATTCCTTGTATCCTCACCATTCCTCTATCCTCCCTCTCTTCACACACACATATATTCTGTCTTAGTCCTGTTGACCTTCATTCCTCTTCTCTCTAGAGCATATCTCCATCTCTCCAGGGTCTCCTCCACCTGTTCCCTACTCTCACTACAGATCACAATGTCATCTGCAAACATCATAGTCCATGGGGACTCCTGTCTGATCTCGTCTGTCAACCTGTCCATCTCCATTGCAAATAAGAAAGGGCTCAGAGCTGATCTTTGATGTAACCCCACCTCCACCTTAAATGCATCCGTCACTCCCACCGCAGACCTCACCGCTGTCACACTACCCTCTTACATATCCTGTACCACTCTTACATACTTTTCTGACACTTCTGACTTCCTCATACAATACCACAACTCCTCTCAAGGCACCCTGTCATGTGCTTTCTCCAAGTCTACAAAAACACAATGCAACTCCTTCTGACATTCTCTGTACTTCTCCATCAACACTCTCAGAGCAAACATCGCATCTGTAGTGCTCTTTCCCGGCATGAAACCATACTGCTGTTCACTAATTATCACATCCCTTCTTAACATAACGCAACCCTCCCCATTTATCCGGGCTTGAGACCGGCACAAAGAAATGCACTAGCTTGTGCATCCCCAGTGGCTGGGTTATACATGTCATCATTTGTATATATTTAAATTACTATACTCCAGAATTTTTTTGTAACACTATTTGCACTGTCATGCAGAACAAGATGTTAACAATTATTAAAAAGACTATTCAGTATTTCTGAGATTTTACTTGAAACTGAGGGAAGTCTGAATCAATAAATTGTTTACAAAGGTCTGAGTTGAATCGCTTTGTATTAGCTTTGAAGGAAATGCAGATTGCTCTTTTTGTAAGGTAATCAATAGATAACATAAGATAAACAGTCCTTCATGTTTATATCTTGTATAGTCTTTTCTAGAAATAACACTGCAGTAAAGCTTCAGGTATCTGTAATAATTAGTACAGATAATATTACTTTAGCACCCATTATTATAGTTTACTGTAATAAATATTATTTTAAGAATGTCATGAAATATTCTTTTTTCTGCTTCTAGTCCCTCAGTTTACAACTGTGTCTTGCAAGTTCCATTCACCAAAGTTTGCACCATCATAAATGATATGTGTAACATTCGAAAAAGTTTAAAATCCAAAAGGTCTGACCAATATTATAGCTGAATTAAAAATGTAAATATGTTTGTTTTAAAAGAGATCAGGCATCAATATGTAGTTACTATTTTCAGTACCTGTTTTGAAAATGTTTAATTGAAGTAATGCCATATTATATATCCCATGGGATCTGTGTCCAAATGACAACATTCATCCCTGTACCTGTCACGAATCACTGTCATATCTTTATGCAAAATGGAAGATGGCCATTGCAAACACTGGATCTGCTAATCAAGATGCTACTTCTAGAATCTTAGTACAATCTATGCCTTTGTTGACAAAGAAATGATACTGTATAACTTCATTGCCAGATGTGGATCATTGCTCGATTTTATACATTTTGAAAACATTCCACCATGTTGTTTGCCCTCACTTGCATTAGTGTATAGTCTCAGTGTCATAATGTTTCTGATTTGAATATTATTAAATGGTTATAATCATATGATGCTGACTGCACTGATACACAAAGTAACATGCAATAGCACTCTTTGTCTCTGAATGAGTCATAGCCTGCACATTGCCTCTCACCAGACAATTTAATCTAGTACATTGTGCTACATGTTTTAGAATCCTAACCTATAGCACAATGAGACTCACAACATATTAAACACACTTGTGACAAATGATTTATGCCTGTGTTATGATAATTCAAAATATGTTAAAACTATGAATTTACTCTCAGGTTTTTAAATGTATTCTTAATTCAGATGAACAGCTGTCAGTTGTGATATTCTGTATGCATCATTGTTCTAAAAGTTATAACCTGTTCATCAGATTGGGTAAAATAAATGTGTAGGCATTGTTGCTAGTAATATAAAATATAAAAATGACAGAGGAAAATAAGAAATATGTAGCAGATAAACTCTGCTTAAACGAATAAGAAAAAAATAAAACGTCTCACGTCTTTTCAAAGATAAACATTTATTTAGAACTGTTTTGACAAAACATTGGATAATAAAATAATTTTCAGTGAAGACTGACATAGAATTTGAGGTTGTAAATTGGACATAAGCTTCTGAAAATTTAAAAAAAAATCTAAGTAGCTCTTTAATAAGTGGATGTCCATTTTGACTTTATGATGTTAGACAAACCAATTGCATGTAACGTTTGCAGCTATTATTAGCACAGTGGGCAGCAGCTGCAAACAGCTGATACTGGCTTTTTGAATATAGATGGTCATCTGAAAAACTATCAGCTGTTGTATGCAGTAATGTGAGTTACCATCCAGAGAAAATAAAAAGGACCCATCCAAAGCAAAATATAGAATGACAATTTATCTGAAACATGCTGCAATTTAGAACCACAACAATTTAAATATTTTAAGAACAAAGAAAATAAAAATCTTTAGTATACCCATAGCCGGCCTTAGGCATAGGCCAACTAGGCGGTCGCCTAGGGCACCGTTCTAGTAGGGGCTTTTTTCCTGTATTTATTTGGTGTAGGTAGACCAGAATGGGGGCACTGGGTGGTGTGATGGGGGCGCCATGGAGCCCATTTGCCTAGGGCACCACTTGACTTAAGGCTCTCATAGAGCAGTGAATGAAATATTGTTCCATATAAGCTTTGCATGAAGAAAAGAAACACATTACACATCATATACCTGTAAGATTGTGCACCTTTGGTCTTACAGTGAACATTTTTCCTTTGAATTGGACTACCGGCATACATCGTTAATTTAAGTTTAACATGAGTACAGCAGTATGTTACATATAAATTACCAAGAAATACCTTTCTGCAACTGTTTTACGTGATGCTTCCACTCTGACTCTCATATAGGTTCCATTATACCCGCTGGAGAGTAAGATCTAGCCAGGAGTCCATACATCATATCCATCTATGAACATTACCAACCTTAGTCATAGAAAATAATCTATCTGACTATTTTGGTGGTACTTTAATTTATTGCATTTAATAAATATTGCTAACACAGTGTTTTCATTTAAAAGAGCAGTGGCTGTTGCACCTATGTGGGAAGGCCTGTACATGTAACCGCTCAGTTTAGAGTCTCTGTGCTGTGTCCCTTCCACAGTTCTGAGGGTCACAGGAGGGATGAGTATGGTAAGGAGCAGAATGCCCAGATGCTAAACAATGGAATAAATGTGATGGCTATATTCAGAACTGGATTCTTTAGCCAGTATATGTTGATTGTTTGCAATACATTACTGTGCTTGGGGTGTACTTAAGACAGTTTGCAGCAGGGTAGCAGGTGAGTACTTTTCTTTCTTTCTTAATCTTAGCAGGCAGCAAAGTATTGTGTGTAGAGGATGGCATTGCAAGACTAATGTGCATTTGTGTAAAGCAAGCTGAAATACTTTACTGCGGCTCGCTACTCTGTGATTGTGCAAACATCATAAATGTACATTGTGAATAAGGTGTCAATAAATGTTGGCCGTGGTGTATATCTGTGAACAAAAATAACTTATATGCAGGATGAATGCTTATTTTTGTGAAGAAGATTGTAATGCTTTCTTTGAAAACAAATGAAATATGTTACTGTGGCCATCATTTACTTATTTGTTTGCTGAGTAGGTTAATTTCCAACCATAGCTTTGGGCATAGTAGACAAGTATAATAGATACAATCAAAACATGCCAAATAAAAGCAGTCAATGAACAGAATTACAAAATTCAAACTATCAATAAGAGAGTAATGCAACAGAGCTTAATTGCTTGCACTACATTGGATAGGTAATAAATGGTAATCACAAACAAGCAAGGTAACAGCTGCAGAGGAAATATAATATCTAATGACATTTACTAAATGTAATAAATACTCCTGCTCTGCAGCTTTGCAATCATACGGCCTCATTATTCTAATGGTATATTCTTATAACCATTGTCTTTTCTTGTATATTTCTAACATGTAAATTTCTGCCCTATATTTATATCTATCTATAATCATATGTATACTATTTGGTTCATGCCAATATGTATGTTTTTTTGAAACTTTTCTCAAACCCACTTAGGGTATTTTAAGAATTACAGTCACTTAACAACACCTTACCTGACTGTATAAAATACTCTACTTCAAATTTCTAAAAAACTGTATAAAATGTTTTTATTACTGTTTTATTATTGTTAATAGTTTGCCATTGTAATAATCTTATGCAGTAACTGAAGCTTTTCTCCGTAGGCCTACACTGAAAATGGGTTTCATGACGCAGTGGAATTTTCCGGTCAACAAATGCCAATAAATAAATAATAAATACATAAACATGCTATGTTTCTAATGTTTTGTGTTTTAATATCTAAACATGGAGCTTTTCTCCTCCAGCGTCTGCTGAAAAAGAGGTTTTGCCCAGACAGACTATCCCAGTCAACAAATATACTCGCACAGAGAGTAACTCTTTTAGGAATCTGGCTCATGGTTTTCCATAACAAGCAGAATGTAGCTAATTTGGCAGAAATAAGTGTCCCTAAAACAGTTTAATTTTTCTATAGAAATATTCGGATTACTTCAGGATTATTATTCTTCCAGTTAAGTGGAGCAATCTTGGAGAATGGCTGCTCTTAAAAAGATAAACTAAAAGAAGGAATTGGTTATAAGTAATTAGAGTTCCTGACTGAATACCTTTGTTCTCTGATAGTTTACTGTAGAGAAGAGGACAGTATCTTTTGTTGATTATATAACCGGGAAAGCTGAGAAGTAAAGTAGCTTTTATTCAGTATAAGGAGCAGATGTTCTTATCAATATCTTTATTCTAGGAAAAGTTAATGAATCTGAAAACTCTGCTCTCAGTGGATAAAAATAAGGTAGTATTCTGAGAGGAGCGAAGAGCAATCAAAGGCACACCATATTCTCTTCTAGAGAAAGAAGAACATGTATAATTATAGCTGACTTGGATTCAAAGGAGATTAGGTTAGAATTTTTGTAAGAAGCCTTCAGTTTAGAAAGAACTTTCTTAACTCATAGATCAGTGCGAAAATTATATGAGAATTTCAGTACGAAAATTATATAAGAATTTCTGATCAAAGGTGAGGCCAAGATGTCGTTATGCTTTGTCTAAGGATAATGATATCCTAGTGGATCCATGATGGTGATTATGTTGTCAATCTGCAGCCTTTTGTATGTACCTGACAGCAACCATATATATATATATATATATATATATATATATATATATATATATATATATATATATATATATTTATTTATTTATGTATTTTTGTCTTAACAGTTGTGTGATTCCAATTTGAGATAGTTTAAAAATGTTTCTGGTGGTCACTGTTAAATGTATTTAGATTCTTACTAACATTAGTTATGATATCATCAACATGAAGGATAGAAATTGTCTGTGGAAGGTGTGAATAGTGAGAGGAGGAGAAACAAAAATTGACCCATATTAGCTCTTCTGTTAATAATGTCCAATAGAGCAGAGTATCCTAAAAGTTTGATTGGTGAGGTAGATCTGAAAACACTGTAACAAATCAGATGAGAGACCAGTGTTGGCAAGTGTGTTGTGTATCAAGGAATTGTCTACTTAATCAAAAAACTGAGATCTACAAATGTAGCTCCTGCAGGTTTGCCTTGTTGAAATATATATTATGGATTAGAGAGCAGATAGTTGCAAGGGTGTTGTAGTTGTCAAAACCCATCCCATGCTATCTGTAACAATGTCATACTTCATAATATATTCCAGTAACTCTTTATAGGTCATTGTTTGCACGAATCTAGTAAGAGTTCATAGGTTAGCTAGAGGGCAGAAATAAATTGCATTGGAGGTTTTTGATATATTGGCCAGTGAAATAAGCAATGCATGTTTGAAATTGCAAGGCAGGAATTTGGTAGAGAGAGTTACACTGAAAAGGAAAGTGGCACAGTATAGGGTACCCTGTTTCCATATCCTGTGTGAATGTAAAGGGAATTCAAACTGTATCCATTGTTTCTTGCTCTTTTTGAATATTACACTTGTATAATTTTAAAGTAGAAATGTGGGAATCAAAGAAGCTTGTATAAAAGTGGACAAGCTGTTATTACAAGGTGGTTTGTTAAAAGTGTAATAGATTTGAGAATGGATTATATATTTAGTCAGGAAACTCCGTGATCACTGAAGCAGTTAAATAATGACTACTAAAGGTTTTGTGAAAAATTGCTGGTTGAGTTCAGATATTTTACTTCATTCCAAAAATGTCTACGGTAGACTACAAATATGTCTTTCAACTTTCTGTAGTTCATGGGTTGGGATTTATTAGGGCATATAATAGTGATCACTTTAGCTGTTGTTACCTAGTAAATTTAGTAATGTTAGACTGTTCATTTTTCCATTCCCTATAGGACTCATCTTTTTCCTTGATGAGTAGTTTGAAATTGCTAGTGAGTCTTGGGTTATGCTTCCATTTTCTTCTGAATTTGGTTAGGGTATACAGCTTGCCCATTATAGGGAGAGTAGATACCAGAAAGTAATGAACAAGAACACATTTATTGTAACATTTTAGCGCTTTCATCTCAAAATGAGACTTCATCAGAAACAGAACAATCCAATTAATCACATTTAAATACTAAATGAAACAATGGCATCACTAATCAAACTACTAGATTTAAAGAAACATATTCATGTAAATCTGAAATACTACTAAACCACTGATTTTTTTTATTAAAGAAATTCATGTATTTGATATATTGAACATGTTAAACTTCTATATTGCCATAACCTTGATATTGATGTCTATAATAAAAATAATTATAATTCTCTAATAAAAAAAAATGATTGTACAAAAAATGATACGAAATACAATGTTACATTAAACTAAAACTTATATTGTCTTAAATTCATATATAATATTCACAAGTAGAAAAAAATTATTTAATACATCTAACAGTATTAATAAAACTGTATATAATAATTTATATTTTATATTCTATTAGCTCTTTCCAAAAGCATGGGTGCCAGTGAAACATGATCATTTAAACCAGGTGCATACATCGCAGCCAACCTAAATTGCCACTGGCTCTCTTTCTTTTTCAATATATTCTTCCAATCACCCCCTCTTGGGTTAACATGTACAATATCTAAAATACCAAACACAAATTTGTCAAGATTTTCACAAACAGCTGCATGTCTGTACAATGCATTAGTAGTTTTTTTTTTATATCATTCAAGTGTTCATATATTCTATTTTTCAACATACGCTCTGTTTTTCCTACATAAAAATGTCCACTTGTAATGCACCAAGCCAAATAAACTATTCCCCTTGTATTACAATTTCACTTCTTAAAGACTATTTTACTCCTAATGTTATTATCCAAAACTATATTAGATTCTTTGTTTATATAAGAGCAGTAGGCACACATACCACATTGCTTGGTCCCTTGTATAACTGTTATGGTGTTGTCTACTCTGTACTCCAGTAACTGTTTAACATTATAACCCACTTTGTTAATCAACCTAGGTTTATTCCTACTTTGTTAAACATTTCCTTATTTGTCCTAAAAATTTTCCAATTTCTTTCAAAAGCTTTTCGAACCATACTTGCATTCCTATTGTACTGTAAAATACAAGCCTTGCTAAATTCTCTGGCGCACCATCATATTCTTTTCTACTACCTACACTCACCATATCAGGACAGGTACTAAACAATGGTTTGTATTTGGTCCCCCATTGATCATAAACTTCTTGGAGAATCCTATCCAACATGTGCAAAGGATAACCTCTTTCCGAAAACATGTTGGAAATAACAATAAACTCTCTAGCCAAATCTTCCTTACTTGAAGTCATCCGCGCCACCCTAATAGCCTGTCCTTTAACTATACTTATCTTCTGTCCCAGGGTGTGTTCACTCTCAAAGGGTAAATAAGCATTACAAAAAGTCTTTTTTTGTATACTTGTGATTTAATTCTCTCTTTTTCTTCACATATAGACGTATCTTGATCCGTAACTGAAATTCCTCTATTTGGAGGGCTGGGGGGAGTGTTGATAGCTTTTTGTTCCAGAAGCACTGACTTTTGCTCAAGTCCTGAAGACAGGAAAGATGGAAATTCTTTGGGTACCATCATCTCGGCTAGGTGCTCACTGAGATACAAATGTATCCCAGTAAATAAAGTAAGGCAGACTGTTAGAAACTTAATAAAGGTTTTTATTCTTAGACTTTGTTTAGTGGTAGCAAATGTCCTCACTGTCTAACATACTTGGATTTAGTACCCTAAAAGATGACAAAGTAACTTTAATACTGGGCCTGCAAGACATATAATTAAAATGACACCATCAATTGTATGTGCCCCTAATCATGCCCATAAACTCAGATATTTTTTGTTCAACTATAATGTTTTCTGATACCGCCCATTACAGTCACTTATTAATTTATTTATTTGCCAGGCAATTCCAGCTGAGTTGAAACCCATTTTCAGTCTCATGGAGAAAAGCTCAAAAAATAATAAATAAATAAAAATCACTGTACAGTTGAACAAATATATGTTCAGATATACAGACTACAGTTAAAAGGGCATCATAATAGAACATTGTAAAATGCTTGTTCATAATGTATGCAATAGAATGGAATATTACATAATAGTAAGTGATATTGAAATAGTGGTATGAACTGCTCCTTCCTACTTATATTCATATTACTCTTTCTCTTCCACTCATCTTCTTAGCCTACCTTACTTTCTCTATGCACCCTCTCCTCTGCACTCAATGTCTACTAAACTTCCTTTTACTCACTCCCACTCATCTTGTGGATGTCTCTTTCTCTTATTCACCAATGTCAGCATCTATTTTGTAGCATTGCTTTGTAGTATTATAGGTATATTTGTCTGCACTGCTTATCAATGTGAAATATTTGATACTTAAAAAAACATAAGTCTGTATTCTACTGTGCAAGGCTGCTTTGAACTTTTGTATGTATAAAAATCTGCCCTAACAATCAATGTGAATTATGATGTACAAATCAAAGTAGCTCAATATAATTTTTGTAATTTGCTAATTGTCTCTGGAGCTTTTTACCCCTGGTCTCCACTGAAAATGGGCTCTGTCCCAGTCAGACTTTCCTGATAAACAAATGTTAAATACATAAATACATTTGTACTTATTGTGACTGGCAATACAGGATTTCACATCCTGGAAGGATTTAGAAGAGCATAACACACTGCAGCACAGAACACCTTCTGATCACTTTTTTTTTTTTTTTTTTTTTTGTGGGATGAGGTTTGTAAAACGGGATACTTTGAGCTGTAGCAAAAAGAGAGTAAGGATGAGGTAGAGTACACTAAGTGGAATGTAGGAGTGTTTAACTAAGGTTATAATAGTTAAATCTGAAAAAAAAAGTCTTATGAGAATGTTGACTTGATCTGACATTGCCTATCCCATCCTCATTTGCAGTCATGCAATATTTCTTGACTCCTACATCTATTTGTTTTAGCTCATAAGTGTATGTTTGGGCATTCTTACTTTTCTTCAAAGTCATCATGCAGCTTTTTTTACTGTCTCCATATAAGGTTCTAGCTCCTAGCTGTATCTCTGGTCATCCTGACTTAAGTCTTCGAGGCAACATCTATATTTCTCTAGATGTTATATTTTGAGATTGGAGGTCATACTAACTTCATAGTTTGTATTAATATTTCAATGGTATATTTTACTGTTTTTCAGATTAAAACAAAAAATTATGATATTTAAGATAAACTGTTATCTGCTAGAGTTCCTTCTTATTTATTCCTTAAGTTGTCAGTCATATGATCTGAATTTCATAACAGTTTTATTTTCACTTTGTTTTCTTTGTTTTAGACATTATTTAAATGAAAGTATTCTTCTAGATCTGGCATTTTATTAAATAATTACATCTTTATCAAATGTTGTTTTAATGTCTGACACTCAAATGGCATGGTGGATATCAATAACTAGGCTTCTTATATTAATACATCCAGCATTGTTGTCAAGTTGTCAGTCATATGATCTGAATTTCATAACAGTTTTATTTTCACTTTGTTTTCTGTGTTTTAGACATTATTTAGATGAAAGTATTCTTCTAGATCTGGCATTTTATTAAATAATTACATCTTTATCAAATGTTTTAATGTCTGACACTCAAATGGCATGGTGGATATCAATAACTGGGCTTCTTATATTTCAATACATTTGGCAAGATCTCACTTATCTATCTGGCAAACCAAGGAGACCATGTACAGAACATTTTTCAAACTGAAGCAACAGAAAAAAAATGTCAGCAAAAAATAAACATTCATAAAATAACACTGAAGAAGATGTACTCTAAATAGATAATGCTATATACATTATATATATATATATATATATATATATTTTCATACCAGCATAATATCAAGCCCTTCCTACCCAGTGCCTCACAACTTCACCAGGTCTATGTACTGGTCCTGATCCACCCTGATTTGCTCTGATTTTTTATGGGGCCAGTTATGGAGCCTAATGACATCTTGTGTGTCTTGGCTGTCACCATTCTTTTGGGGGGGGGGGGTTCTGTTGTGCCCTAACCATGACTCTCACTGACCATTGCAGCTACATGGTGATGCTTGAGGGACAGGTGTGCAAAGGTGACATGTGGTGTACTACCCCACCTCTGTGGCATTGCCCCTAAGAATGAAATTTAGTAAGAATCATTCTGTTTCCAAATATTAGTAGTGCTTCCTTGCTTACATATTTTAGACCTATCAAAGACTCTATCCCCAAATATTCAAAAACTTCTAAGCAAAGTTTCAGCTTCACTGAGTAAAACATCTCCACACCAGTAAGTGTTTTCCTCAGGATTTGAAACAGTTAAAATTACGTGAAAGTCGAGAACCCGGATGCTCAAAAACATTAAACTGTAACTGCCACAATAAAAAGTTTTCCATCTCTAATAATATATAAAGTCATCAGTTATGAGAAAGATGCATTTAGTATCCCTATAACATGAAGACTACTCATTTTAAGAACAGACCCAAAGACAATTGTTCTAAGAAGGTAGTATAGATCTGTGATGTATCACAGCTAGTGTTACAAACATCACGAATAAGGCATAGCAGCAGTGGTGCACATGCTTGTAACAAGAAAACACAGTTATGAATGTGTTATTCCATTATAAACAAGGCTTGCAGAGTAACACCCTCACCTTACGTATCACACACATATTTGATGTGGATCGCAATACAGGATGGTAGAAATGCACCCATCATTGCCACGATGTGTATAGTGATACAGTGAAAATGTACTGCAATATGCAATGTGTAGAGTGGTCTCTCAACATCTGTCTTGAGTAACTAAAATTAATTTGTATGTATCGCAACATGTCTTGTGAAATAATACATCCAGCATTGCATCCTCTCTTTGATGCATTGAATATGTATCATAACACAGGTTTGTAGAAAGCCATGCAGTCTGCTTACAATAATACATCCAGCATTGCATCCTCTCTTTGATGCATTGAATATGTATCATAACACAGGTTTGTTAAAAGGCATGCAGTCTGCTTACCTTTTAGCTGGAGACCCATGTATCACAACACAGACTTGTATAACAATACATCCAGCATATCCGATGCAGATATTGAGTGCATTGAAAGGTTCCAGGTCACTTTGCCAGCACTTTGGTGAAGAAAAAAAAATCATTTGACTGAAAGCAAAGTAATTGACTTGTTTAGTGTGAGTGCTTTTTATTGAAAGGTCAAGCCTGCTACCACCACACAGAAATTCCTGTATTTCTGAACTAAAATCCAGTTTTCTGTACCCTCAGACTAAATATAATCAACTGTAAGAGCATGTGAGTTTGAGGAAAATGGGAAAACCTGGCTGCAGATCTCATTCAGAGAAGTTCTGTTTTGGCCATCTGCTAGAATTATATGCGTACGTGTTGTGCATCTGGTAGGATACCTTTTGAGTAGCACAGTATGATAGAGTATATAAGTGGAACAGAAGAAGAGAAAAGTTATCTCAAGAAGACAAAAACAACAAAAAAACAAAGTGATGTAACTGAATAGAAGAAGGTAAGAGTTTCAGAAAGAGAATTGGAAGGAAAAGGTATTTTATTGTAATCTGTTATGCTGGCTGGAGTAAGCTAGATTGTTAAGTAAGCACTCTTATTCCCCACACAATACATGGTTACTCATCAGAGCACTAAAGAGGAGGGCCTCCTAGTATAGTGTAGCACTCTGGAATTAGCCATACATTTAGGGAGCCAACATTTCTTTTTTCAAAAAAGATTTTTATTAAAATTTGAATAAAGAAATAAATTACATAAAGTGTTCCATTTTTTAACAATATTCAAAAAAGAAAAAAAGAAAAAAAACACAAACATTCTATATCTAACAAACAACATAACTATTTACAAATGACGTTCACATAAATATCAAACTAAATTATTGGTTAGTTCAAATACAATCAATAATTTTCTAGCAAGTCTAATAAATTTTTCCACATATTAATTCTAGACATGTTTCTATTAGTTCTTGACTTAATGGTCAAAAGTTCCAGACTGCAAACTTCAGTAACAAGGTTTTTGAATTCTTGAAACATAGGGGAAGTTTCTGATTTCCAATTAATTGTATTATTTTTCTTGCTACTGCTAAAATAGTCCATATTAATGTATACTTAGGTCTTTAAACACTTTGATGTATTGGAGTGTTAAATATAATTAAAGATTTAGAAATCAAGAAATTATCTGTAAATAAACCTTGAAGAAAACTATTTATATCTTCCCAGTATTTTTTTAGAAGTATGCAGTCATAGAACATATGAGACCAGTCAGCTTTTAATACTTCTTTGCATCTCCAACAATCATTGATGTTCTTATTGAATTTATTTAGAATGTGTGGTGTTATAAAGGATCTATGCATATATTTCCAGGTGTATAACTTCTACTTTAGGGAAGATGTAGTGTAGTAGGCTGATTCTAATATATTTTGTTTGTCTTGATCTTTAGGAGCATAGTTATTAATTATATTGAAATATTCCCAATATTTATCAGTGCGAAAATTTGTATCATTTCAAAGTATTTTGTTTATGCGTGCTAATTTGTTTTTGTCAGTGTATATATTTTGAATAAGTGTAGTCAAAAATAAAATTAAGTAATGGATATGCTAAATGTAAGGGAATTGATTCCAAATTATTTATATTATATTGTCTACATTCCTGTATGCATAGCCATGAGTTAGAGTCTATGTCATATTCAAATTTTAGTTCCTCAAGAGACTTTATCCTATCTTTTTCTATTAATTGAGACCAATAAATAAGATGTTTCTCTTTGAATAATAGCATTTTTGTATTATCTATCGTAGTTAATATACCTTGAGTAAAAGCAACTGGGAAAAGAATGAAAATCCATGTTTTATAATTAGTGGATTTGAAAATAAAGTTCCTAAATGTTTTTAGGATGAGTAGCAAATAATTTGATTTATTTAACTTATATGATTGTACTGTAAAGATATCTTTTAATATCCACAAAATAGGATTATTTAACATTAGTGTTTTTTGAATGTTTAGTTTATTAGAAGAGTCCCATGCTAACGAGATTAAATATTGTTTCCATTTAGAAGAATATGTATTATTGATTAGAAAGGAGACTATGTTAATAATCGAGGATAATGTATATAATTCCAAGTTAGGAAATCTTATACCACCATTTGTCCAGTCATTTATATGATGTTGTAAAGCTATTCTGGATTTATTAGGATACCATAGAAATTTCAATAACAAAGAATTACATTTTTTAATTATCATTTTAGGGGGAATTAATGAAAGTGATTGAATAATATAAAGCATTTTAGGAAGAATAGTCATTTTTATAATAGAAAGCCTTTCATCCATGGAAAGAGTAAATTATTCCATTTTTTATAGAATCTTCAATTCTGCTTAAGCAATTATTAAAGTTTAATTGAATGATATCTTTTATGTTATTGGTAATCACTATTCATAAATATATTATCTTATTATTTTGAGGTATAAGTTTTTTATACTTTTGTTGAATTGTGTTTTGTTTTAGATTAATTGGGATGATCTGAGTTTTATTGTTATTAAAACTTAAACCTGACATTTTTTTAAATTTATTAATATTTTTAAATATGGTAGGAATAGATCTGTAGTTTTCTCCTACTGTTACCAGAATATCATCAGCAAATAATTGAATTTTAGATGAAGTATCTGAATTTAACTTATAACCTTCAATGTTTTCATCATCTCTTACTAAATTGGCCCATGGTTCCATAATCAATGTAAATAAAAGGGGGGATAAAATACATCCCTGTTTAGTCCCTCTTGTAATAGGAATGTTTTCTGATATGACAGTGCCAATTTTGATATATGCCTGACTCCCTTTATATAAGTTTGTTATAAGATTTATAAACTTATCCGAGAAATTCAATTTGTCTAGCAAAATAAATAAATAGTCCCAATTAACTGAATCAAAGGCACAATTTATATCTAAACCTATTAAAGTTAAAGTTTTATTAGAGGTTTTTGCTGAATCTATCAAAGTAATTGTTCTTCTTATATTGTCATAAGTAGTTCTATTTACAATAAAACCTGTCTGATCATCATTTACTAATGATGGCAAAAAAATGTTTAATCTCTCAGCATATATGGACATAAACATTTTGTAATCTGTATTTAATAAAGAGATTCGTCTGTATGAAGAATATTTAGTCGGATCTCTGTTTGATTTGATTATTGGTGAGATAAAGGTATATTTTCAAGAAGGGGGTGTGAAGGTGTTGCTTTGGGAAATATTAAATACTTTATGCAGAATATTTAAAGCAGATTTAGGTAATAATGTATATATTTCTGGGATAATGCCATCATTCCCGGGGGCTTTGTGTAATTTAAGTTTTGTTATCTGGTTTTGTATATCTTGTAAATAAATAGGTTTATCTATATTATTAGTTTGATCTCTTGATAATCTATATTTAGTATACTTTGTTATAAATGTCTTAATCAAATCTTTTGAATCCGTTATCTGGGAATTCTGATTTATCTTATGAAAGAATTCTTTGAATTCCAGTAAAATACTGTGTATATTAGATACAAGTTTCTTCTTTTTTGGGGAATAGATCTCCTTAATATGGTTGAGTTTTTTAAGTCTTTTTGTTTTATTTGCTAAGATATTTAAAGATCTAGGGTTCGTTGAGAAGGTTATAAATTTAAATTTCTCTGTTCTGATTTTTGTTTTATGGTTTAAGATATCAAGGTATTTTGTATTTAGTTTACTTATTTCTTTCTCTTTGTTTTTTCAGTATTACTATCTAAGTTAAGTTTTAGCTTATCTAATTTACATTGTAGATCTAATAATTCTTTGTCCCAGGATTTTCTTTTATTATTATACCACGAGAGAATTCTCCCATATAGGAAGGCTTTTAGGGCATCCCAAATATAAACTTCTGATATATTATTAGTATTATTTAATGTGATAAAGTCTTGTATCTCTAAAAGTAAAAAATCTTTAAATTCTTTCAAATTAGTTATGTATGCCGGTATTCTTTTAATTATAACAGTGTGATTTGTTTTGATTAGTAATTCAAAAGTTATTGAGTTGTGATCGGATAAGGGACATGACATAACCTTTACTTTAATTAAATCATCTGTTAATTCTTTTGATATTAGAATTCTGTCTATTCTGGAGTTTGTTTTATGTCTGTGGGAGTAATGAGTGTATGGAAGTGAGTCTAAATCTGCAAAGCTATTTATATCTTTTAATATAAATGATTGCCTAAAGTTCAATAGTAATTCAGCTGAAGTTGAAATTTTTCTTTTTACTGAGGAGTTAGTATCTTCATCATTTAATATACAATTAAAATCACCTGCTATTATTAAATTACTTTTAGCTGGACTAACTATTTTATTTAAATGCATTTTAACAGTGTTTGAACCAATACCTGGAATCCAATATATATTTATTAAAGTATATATTTTTTGTTTAGTTCTATTGTGACTGAACAAAACATACCTTTGTTATCTTTGTATACTTCTAGTATTTTAGGCATGGGAAGTGTTTTATTCCATAAAATAGCCACTCCTCTTTTCTTTTAGTATGTTCTGAGCTTGTTAAAATTGAATAATATCTGGTATTTAACTTATCAGTATCTGTGGATATTAAATGTGTTTCTTGTAAAAAAACAAGATGTGATTTATGAATTTTAAGATATTTGAGCAAGCTTCCTCTCTTGCAAGGATTATTTAGACCATTAATATTTATTGAAATACCCTTTAAAAGAAACATTTATATTATGTGTTATAAGTTATATACAAGGTAAAATATTTGTAATCCATTCCGGTAAGCACTAATGCTAGAAAACATACTTATCAAATCATAGACAAATTGAAGAGTCTCAAAATATGTTGCTATTGTGAACATCATAAAAAAAGTAACATATCATTGTAACAGAACATCAATATAACAAATCTACCAGTACACTTCCTGGAGTTGTAGACTCCTAATTTGAGTAGCATATACCACTCAAATTATCCTCCTAACAAATAGCGACAATATTTCAGCTACTGTCAAATAGTGTTATTGTCTGTAAAAAAGAGAAAGAAAAATATATATATCTATATATTCTTTACTGTTTTCTTTCCCCTATCCCCCTCTCCCCTTTAAACTATTCATTAAATTACTATTACATTTAAAATAATATATCCAATTACTATATCTGTGCTTGGAGTTTAATTATTGTGAAGCAATTACATCAGACAGGAAACATAATTAAAACAATACATAAACTGTTTAACAATCATAGTATTTCAGATAGGGTTGTCATATGTATATGCTGGCATTTCTTTTCTTATATAACATTTAGTAATTTTGTATAAGTGAAGTTTATATGAAGTACATTTACAATCAATTAATGTTTCATAGTATGTATTTATGTTATTTAATATGCTTTAGTACTGCATATAAAATTATCTGATGTAATGTAATTTTATATTAACTATAGGTACAAATGCAGGTAGGGGATTACAAAGTGGAGATGATAGTGTATTTATATGTTTTATGTATGTGTTTATATGTATGGGAGTGTTTAAACTGTTTATTTGTGTTTATATACCTATTTCTGGTGAAAACCGCGGTTCAACATTCTAAAAAGTCAGTGTGACTTTCCCATAAGGTTAAAGTTCACAAAAATTGTGTCGCACAGTCAAGAATGATGTCATCAGGGTGTCTCTTCTTTCTATAATGAATGGAGCCTCTCAAGCTGGATTTCAAAGCTGTGCTGAGTAAAAGCGGGAACAGTAATGCTTGAATTCTTCTTTTTTAGTCTCGTAGGTCCACGTGGAACAACTGACGAAACTGGTATGTGAAAAAAAGCTGAAAAGTGCATGAGACTCTCAGGGCTAGCAATAATATGTTAGAATGTAGATGCATCATTCTAATGACTTTTGCATTTGTATGTGCAATCCCTAAAGTAATAATTATTAAACAGAACTGTCCCATTAATCTTGCATAGATATTAGTAATGCATTAGATTCTGTTTACATTTTACATACATTCTAGCCCTGAGAGCTTAACACTGTTCGTATTACACTAACGTGGAACATCCAGTCATACCCATTGCTTTTGGAATCCCTAAAACCCATAAGAACTTGGAAGACCCCCCCCCTTATAGGCTCATAATCTCCGGACATAATAGTATAACTTACCCATTGAGGGGTTTTATTGACCGGATGGCTAAACAGGCCTTGGCACCTATAGACCATGTACTTATAGATTCATGGGATTTCCTGAGGAAAGTGAAGAAAGAATTTTTTAGTAACGATATTTATTTTTCAACCATAGACGTAGTTGATCTTTTTACTTCCATTCCTCACAATGTAGGACTGGAATTTTTTAATGAAGTATTAGTGAAAAAAAATAACCTAAGTGGTAATATGATCAACTTCATCATAGAATTAATGGAGATTGTGTTGAAAAATAATTTTTTCACTTTTGAGGGGGAATTCTACAGACAAGTAAAAGGGGTGGCTATGGGTAACAGCTGTGCCCCCATTTTTGCCAATTTAGTTATGAATTTTTGGGAAAATCAGTTTGTGTTTAATTCCTGTTATAAAAATGAATGGTGTTTGTATCTAAGGTTTTTAGATGATTTATTCATTTTGTGGAAAAATGGAACATTTTTTTAACCCTTTCTCGAGTATATTAACAACATCTGTGATTATTTTAAATTCACAGGTAACGGTAATTCTAGGGAGATTAACTTCCTTGATGTAAAATTATTTAAAGATGTTTATAACGATTCTTTTCAATTTAGGGTTTATAGAAAACCCACTTTTTCTAATGATTATCTTGAATATTCGAGCAACCATCCACCTTATACCAAGAGGAACATAGTTAAGGGACAGTTGGTTAGGGTAGTAAGGATGTGTTCCAGCATAACCCTTGTGGAAGATGAAACTAGGTTAGTTATGGACATGTTCCTCCACAGGGGCTACCCATTTGAATTGTTAAAGAAAATCAGAGATCAAGAGATGAGTGAATGGAATGTTAGATACAAACCATTATTGGGGGCTAGTGAAAAGGCAGTAACTGTGACTCCTAGTGAACCAAAGGATTTTTCTCAAGCTATGGTTTTAACTTATGGTGAAACCTCTAATGAGGTGAAAAAGATCATTAGGAACAACTGGGCTATGTTCAAGGGAAATAGGGATGTTTTAAATGTTTTGGGTCCTGAACCACTTTTTACTTTTAGAGTTAGTAACAACCTGAAAAATATTTTGGAGAACAAACCTATAATGAAAAATAGAAGGAAAGGTAGCCATAAATGTGGAACATGTGACTATTGTAGTTACATTTTTGAGGGCCCTAAGGTAAAATTGGGTCCTTTTGATATTGAAGTAGTTTTTGCAGCAGGTTCATGTACCACCACTGCTGTTGTTTATTTAGCCCTATGTACGTCTTGTCAATGTTATTATATTGGCAAGACGGAAAGGAAAATAAATCGTAGAATACATGTTATAGTATTGGGAAAAAGGATGAAAGGAATGCTCTATTTAAGCACATTAAATCTAATCCCTCCCATAGTTTGAAATTTGGTATTCTGGAAGTGGTTTATGTGGATTTTAGAGATGGGGGATTGGACTAACAAGTTATTAAGGGCTGAAACCAAATGGCAACTTAGGTTAAATGGTGCTGAGTTTCCTGGTAGAAATGATGCTATCAGCATCAAACCTGAATTAAAGTTTAGAGCTAGTAGATTATAATTTAAATAATATTTTTAAACAACTTTTAATTAAGTTATAAACTAGTTCCAACATATTGTTTTTTTCCCTTTTTTCTTTTTTCTTATTTATATGTATTTATAGGACAAGATGTGTTACAATTCCCTTATAAAGATTTTTACATGACTGTCTTTTTAAATGTTAATTGTTTGATTTGGTTGACTCATTAAGGAAAATGTATAAAATGAGATTTTGTGTATCATTTTACTGTTCTGATGAAGTCATTTTTGATGAAAGCGCTTGACCTTTTTTGTTTTTTCAAGAAGTTATAAAATTAAAGTGTTGTTCTACACAATTGTGGAGTCGGGGACTAGTTATTGGCGCTGGAAGCAGTTTTCTCCTTATTACACTAATGTCCACAATCAGATCCCTCTATTTCTCACAAGCTCATATGAACAGCTTTTCATTTCCCCTTGTCTTTCATTTAAACCAGAAGAACATTTTCAATTGTATCTTTATTAAAATTTTTAAACACATTCAAAGTACATAGCCAAACTTGCCATAGTTATGTTATCAAGATGTAGCACAGGAACACACATACATATTGAATATTAAAAAAAAAAAAAAAAAAAAGGGGGGGGAGAGAATGTTACACTTACACGTATTTGCAACTGTGAATTTACTGTAAAGTCTTTATGTTTAGATTTAAAGCCTCATATTAATGGTGCATTTCTTTATTTCTTTAGCTTCTTTTTTTTTCGACTGACTTCCAGTTGCCATTTTCAGCTAACCTTTTAAGACTTGCACTTGCCCATTCCATATCTTATAGCTTTTCAATTATTTTGTTAGAGTTAACAAAATTAAGGGCTGTGTCTAAATCATCAAAAGTTTTGATACCATCCTGTAGAAAAATGTTTAATCTGGCTGGGAATAATAGATGAGTTTTTATTTGTGCCTTTTTGAGTTCTTTGATTAAGGGTAGGAAAAGTTTTATTTTTGCTATTACTGTTGAAGAATAATCATTATCAAAATGAATGGTAGTGTCATTTAATTTAATGGGAGCTTTTGCCCAGGCTGTTTTTAGCACTAGTTCTTTATCATATGAAGATAAGAATTTTGCCATTACAGATTTAGAAGAGTTATTCTTACTTGTTTTAGATGAAGTAAAAGATCTGTGCGCCCTTTCGATACCATATGACAAGGCTTCTGGTAAGTCTAGTACATCTTGGATCCAGGTTGTCAGGAATTTTGACAGATTGTTTCCTTCTATGTTTTCTGGTAAGCCAAATATTCTAATGTTATTCCTTCGAGACCGGTTTTATAAATCATCCATTTTGGATTGTAAGTATGTATTTTGCTTTATTAGAAAGTCTATATTATCCTCATCTTTATGTACTCTACTGTCAATGTCATTTAGTGCTAATTCAATACCTGAAATTTGAGATTTTTGAAACTGCAGATCTTCGTGTATCTTTTCCATTTGTTTAGTGCAGTCTTTTTTTAAAGATGTCAATCTTTAAATACATTTTATCTAGTTTGGCAGGTAGTTCTTGTACAGTAGTGAATAAAGAATGTAGGTCCCTTTTTAGAGAAGTTTCTTGATGAAGTGCTTTTGATGTAGCCATTCTGTTGTCAGTGAAGATTGATAATGTATCCAAGGTATTATTGACAGGGAAAAAATCAAAATTTCTTCAGAATTTTTATATGTAGTTATAAAACTAGATGAGAGGAATTTATTACTGAAGACTGTAAGTTCCTCCAATAAGATTTACTGAAAAAATCCTGTCATACAAAATCTGAAAGAGAATTGCTGCTATTCTGAGCCCATCTTGGCCACCGAGCCAACATTTCTTAAAGAACATATTGCCACTGCTGGCCAAATAGAAGCACAGGAGTGCAAATTACTAGCATGTTGTTCCAGGTTTCTTTCAAACTCATATCACATTATTTCCATTTGACTGTTGGTGGCTGGAGTATGTTCCAGTAAGTTAGGTGCATTCATTGTAGTATTTTTGTCTGTTTTCTAGATGGTATAGAAAAGGCACTCTGTAAACCTTAATCTATCTCCTACCTCCCTTACCTGGTTCTCCAGCTACCTCTCTTGTAGACTTTAGATGAAGTATCTGAATTTAACTTATAACCTATCTTCCTACTCTTCCTATATTACAGTCCCTACTGGAGTCCCTCAGGGCTCCATCTTGGGTCCCCTATTATTTAATGTTTTCACAAATGAGCTCTACACATCTTGCAAAAACTCTTCCCTCATCCAATTTGCAGATGACTCAGCACTCATCTCCATCTCTAACATCTCAGAACTACTTTGCCTCATTCAGCACACCTTTCTTACCACTGAAAAATGGTTGGCAGATAAGCAACTCGTCCTCAACCCCAAAAAGACTAAACTCTTGCTTTTTCTCCCCCCCTCTCTTTCCCACCATAAATCCACTTTTACTATCACTTTCTCCAACAACACAATCATTCGGCCAGAACTTCAAACTAAACTCTTAAGTGTCATAATAGACGATGATCTCAAATTTAACCTACACATTTTCCAATGTATAAAAAAACAAACCAGAAACTAAGATTGCTGTATCGTAATAAAAAATGTCTAACTCCAAATGCTAGACTCACCCAAGCTCAGGCATTCCTCCTACCCTCACTTCTCCATGCTGCCACAATACTAACCTTCATCCAGCACACTACTTGACTAAACTCCAACAAACATATCATAAAATTGCGAGATTCATTACCAACTCTCACTACACCTCACATCACTGCCTTGCCCTAAACTCCCTGCAATGGCTTGAATTCCCACAGCTACTGTTAACATCAGAATTCCAAATTGTACACTCTATACTATAGTTCTGGGAAATATCTCCTTTCTTTAAAAGATGTCCTAATTTTATCCACTAGATCTGCTTCTTAAGGCATGTACTTTGTTATAAATATCTTAATTCAGCTTTCCTTAGTGACAGACGTAGTATCTTCATTTGACAAATCATATAATCTTCCTGTCCAGCTCTCTCTACCCTCATCTCTACCTACTCCCCATCTCAGTCCCTGAGCACTTCAAACCAGCAACTGCTAGCAGTCCATCCACCAAAGAAAAGTGTGGGCAAATTACTATACAAATGCTCAGTTCCCCAGTCCTGGAACAAACTACCCTTAGACCTACGTGCCATTATACACCATCTCACTTTAAAAAGGAACTTAAACAGCATCTGCTCAACTCCAGAACTTGTCCCTACCATAACCTCTCCTAACCCCCACTTTCAGAGTATATAACTCCCACCCATTCGACCTAGACTGCTAAAAACAGCCTACCAAATCTCTCAAGTATAAAACAAATACACTTTCTAATCACATGGTATTATTCATCTCTAAATATTTATATATACAAGGCCTCATGCTGGTATACTATCCTTTTCTTAATCCCTACTCTACTCCTCGTAATATATATATATATATATATATATATATATATATATATATATATATATATATATATATATATCTTACCCCTCTTTTTGGCTTTATCTTTAGATATGGCTAGCAGATTTCTAGATGTACCTGAACCTACACAACTTTCTCATACTGTAGACTAAATGGGAATATTTTTTTCTGCAAAATGTTAAATTAATGGAACCAACTGTAAATCATTTTTCTCTGTAAAGTGTACACTGAATGAAACTAAATGTATCTTGTATTCTCTGTTAACATGTATATTAAATATAACTGGAGCTTTTTACCTCCAGGTCTCCACTGAAAATGGGTTTCTAACCCAGCTGGACTAACCCGGTTAACAAATGTCAATAAATAAATAAATACTGACTCATACATAAATCTTATCTTCTGGACAAGTAAGATTATAGTAATAATTCTATACTGAATCTTATGGTACCTTCTATCATGAACTGGTTTGGCATCTGCAAAATAAATTAATCAGATTTCCTTAGACTGAATCATTGTATGGCATAAACTAAAATTAAGCAGGTAAGCACAAAGCAGATGAGCCCACACACTTTTCTGTTGTTTAATTATAAGCCATTACTTTAAGTATGTATTATAAGCATTTAACTCAAGGCTGTCATAACGTACTACTCTGCCAAAGAACTGCAGAGTGCTGGGAAATGTCTCCTTTCTTTAAAAGATGTGCTAATTTTATCCAATAGATCTGCTTCTTAAGGCACGTACTTTGTTATAAATATCTTAAAGCAGCTTTCCTTAGTGAGAGACATAGTATCTTCATTTGATAAAGTACATGTCCATTGGGATTCATATTGGCATCTTTGGATGTTTAGCATCTGTGCCATTTGTAACTCTTATGAATATATTAGTTAGTCTTTCTTTCAGTGTTTCTAGAAGACTGAAAAACATAGCAGCACTGAAACAAAATAGAATAAAAACAAAACAAGAAAGTCTTTTTTTAAATGCCAGATAAATTATACTGCTGCATATTATGCATTGCAAGTTGAATTACACAAAAAACATCAGGAAATGTAACTAATTTTAAATTTATTACTCTCATCGCTAATTAAAACTTTCTTTATTACTGAAAATTCACTGAGGCATAGATATACAGGATTTTGTCTGTATTAAGTTTTACACTTTGTGCCATAGTCACTGTGACAGTTTTGAATTTTAAAGAAAAAAAAGCATTAATACACGATTGTGTTGAGATGTGTTTTTTAATCTTACTGTCTTAGTAAGCTCCATTAGTTTAGTTTCCTCCATAACAATTACAAAAGAGGCTGCAACTAACTCACTGGAATCAGTAGATCATTTACTGGGTTTGACAGTACAGTTAACCTGTTGTACACAAGTAAGACTATATCTGAATTTATACAACACTAGACGAAACAATAAAGACAAGTAGACTTACTTTGAAAAATATTTTTTTTTCTCCAGCATGCCCTAAGATTAACAAAACATGTCATCTTTAATAACTGAAAGATTACTGCAGAGATGTAGAGCAATGCAATTCAGCTCTTGGGTAATTATCATTTAACTAGCAGAAATTTCACAGGTCAAAAAAGGAAACAATTCAGAAGTACAATTATCAGAACGACAGCTTAACAGATTTTTTTTTCAGTGATTGCAAATAAGGACTTTATGAGCACCAGTAATAGGAATATAGCATTAATGAGATTATACCCATGCACATGTGACTTTCAAATGCAACAAACTGGCTAGAAGCCATAGCAAGTGACTCCCAGCAATGTTTCTGTACTGTTCTATTGATTGAGGTGGGGAAGAAAAAGGAAAAGGGCGAGTAAAGTGGTACACAGAAAGGTAGCATAAAGGTAGGGTGAGAGTAGGTAGGGGGAAGAAAGGTGTAAGTGTGTGTGTGTCTGTGCGTATCTCTGTATATGGGTGGTAGTTAAAATGTTGAGGGTGTGAAATGTTGGCAGTTATCTAGCTGGCTGCAAATGGTGGTGTGCAAGATCAACAATTCCCAGGAAAAGGAATAGTCCCTTTACCTGGGGACTGTGCGATCTCAGAGTTAGTATGCATACATATATGTGTGTGTGTGTGTGTGTGTATATATATATATATATATATATATATATATATATATATATATATATATGGGTTCATGTTAATTTAATGAAAATCCACATCCCCGACGACCAAATCACCAAGATGAGATCATCGACGCTAGACATCCCCAACAAAGGTAAGTAAATGTATTACAGAACGGAATCTATTCCTGTGTCCGTAATACACTTACAAAATTGAGATACGTGTATAGCAGGGGGGCAAGCTCCCCTGCACCTTTCATGTGGGGGGCTGCACACCCCACACCTCCCTACTTAAATATACCAACTCTGAGATCACATCACATTGTGGAAATGGGAATACATCCCATTCCACACTACTCACCATTGTCTGGGATGTGTAGCTTCGGCAATCTCGTCTCAGTGATCCTGTCGTCGGGATATGGATTTTCGTTGAACTAACATGAATCCATATATATATATATATATATATATATATATATATATATATATATATATATATATATCTACTTTACATGATTAACATTTCAAAAAGCTGAAGGCCATATCACCAAAACCATATGCTTGACTTTTGAAATGTCGACCATGCGGAACGGGCATCTCCGTACAGTGTGGAATGGAAAGATTTCCATCTTCCACACTGTAGTGCGATCTCTGAGTTGATATATTTAAGTTTCGGGGTGTGGGAGGGAGGGGCCCCCATGGGGGGTGCAGGGGGGATGGTCCTTCCTGCTAGCAATGTTAAGGTTAGTGATTGTTCTGTTTTTTTCTTTATTTTTTACATGATCGACATTTCAAAAGTTGATCATATGGTCTCAGCCATATGGTATTCGGCTTTTTGAAATGTTAATCATGTAAAGTAGATCTCTATATATATATATATATATATATATATATATATATATGTTAGCAGGAGGTGTGGGGGTCATTGGGGTACCCCTTACAAAAAACAATGTATACTCTGAGGCTGTTTCACAATGCATGCCTAGTGTGGTGTTGATATGTGGTCAATATTTATGCAGTTGACTTTGGGCATTTTTGCTAATGTATAGATGGATAGTGCATATATATATATATATATATATATATATATAAATAAATATATACATATATATATATATATATATATATATATATATATATATAAAATCCCCACTTTAATGGGTTTACTTTGTGTCTTTTTCCCCCTGGTGGCCAAGTGGTTCATTTTCTTTAGAAAGTTGCTAAAATGATAATCTTTGTATTAGCAATAATATTTTGAAGGATACAAAGTCTGAAACTTGCATGCCTGCAGTTGTGTAATGACTGCAATCATCAACAGTTTGCCAGAAAGCCATGCCTTTTACAAGGAACAAAAGGAAAGCTGTCAACTTTTTTGCTCAGGAATTGTAAACAAAGACAAAGGTAATGAGAGGACAAAATATAAATATTTATTTTTATCTATTTGTTAACCAGGTAGATTCAATGGACAAACTGTCTGTTTTCAGGAGTGTCCAATAAGCATGCATGACTTGCTATAGGTCATCCAGTAAGGAAATTGAGGAGGTGGAAGTACTTTTAATTTTAGGAAGCAGTTTAACAGCTCAGAACCTTTGGTGCAAAGCAACTATGCTAACTGAACAACAGGTGTAGCATCCACATGCAGCTTCTGGGTAACAGCAGCTATGAAACTCTAATGATCGACTGATTGTGATGCTCAGTGCTTTATCAGACAGTGAAACCAATGGAAGCCAATGGAGGTCTGGCAGTTGGTGTAGAGGACTATGGCTGTAAGCTGTTGTCAGTGTCATTGGCTCAACAGGCAGCATACTTTGCTTAAGTGCTGCCAGATCAGAAGACCGTGGACTCTGTGCCTATCATATGTTCACATGGATGCCAGTCATACATGTGGGTAGTCCACCATCATTGTTAAAATGGGGCAACATAGACCAGTTTTAGGTGTTGATGCACAGAGGATGTGCTGTGTATGATCTTCTAACTTCTTACATGTATATTTCTTTGAAATTCCAGAGGTAATAAGCACTGTAAAAGTGAATTCCCCCAGACAAGGAATGGCATTCTGCTCCAGAATGACAGATCTAACTAGGTTCTTTATTTATGTGTCTGGTGAAACAATATGGATGACATCATTGTTGTCAGTTGCCAAATTCAGAACATGGCACAGGTCCAAAGAAGGTTAAACAGCATGATAGCACAAGAACACTAAGGTAGCTTGCTTGAAATATGAGAGGAGGTCCACTCATGGGCGTCCTCAGAGAGATATGATCATAAATGACCAACACACGGGATATCCTAGCATCTCTGTCTTATGTTACAGATAGTTCTAGAATTCATGGTGGAGTGGTGGAGGTCGGTGCTGAATTGTCCATGGCAAATATCAAATGAACATACCTCAGGCTGATATGTCTAAACATGAGGTACTGTTGTTTAAACTTTAGATACTATTTGCATTTCTTTTCCAGTTTAGATTAATAGAACTTTTCTACCTGGTGTATTTATTCTTACGGGAACATCAGACTGCAAGTAGAAAGGCTGCTTGCTCAAGGTTTGTTAAACAATGTTTTTTTGTGGTACTCTCTGTTGTATAGGAAGACTTTCACTAGCCTCTGAATGTCTGCAGTGGGTTTATCCTTTACAGGTGCTGTGTTATCAGGGTCCTCCACCATGGATATTGACCTGCATGATGTCTAGAAAACATCTTTTCCCAATGATGGCACCCAAATTCTGGTACAAACCAGGGTAACGGTGGCAGTGATAGAGTCAAGCAATGCTATAGGCACATCTCCACCCTTATCCATGGACACAGCTGCTCTGCCTTTGCAACCCAGTCCATACTGAGGATGCCACCATGGACAGAAAGAGGACAACACATATGGCTAGGTATTAGACTTACCAGCAGCAGCAACAGACTCTCTTTTATTTGCTGCCAGCTCCATTGAGCAAGAAGATGACATCAAGGCTCAGTGTGATAGTGGCTGAATACACCTTAGGTACCACCTCCAAACTGAACTGTGTCTGCATCACTTCTACTTAACATTTGTGCAGCTCCATAATACTGGAACAGACCATCATCAATACTGCTTTAACTAAGCTCATTGGGGTAGTATGTGGAAAGACCTATGGGAGTCCATGGGTTAGATATGCAACATTTTCAACATTGCATGGAACTACTTGCCTCCTTTTTGGTTCATTAAAACAGATTACTATCTATCCATCAATATCTATCTATCTAGCTATATACAGTGGATACAAAAAGTGCACACACCCCTGTTAAAATGCCAGGTTTTTGTGATATAAAAAAACGAGACCACAATAAATAATTTCAAAACTTTTTCCACCTTTAATGTTACTATAACCTGTACAATTCAACTGAAAAACAAACAAATGTGTTAGGGGAAAAAAAATAAAAAATGTACAATAAGCTGGTAGCAATAGTGTGTATACCCTTAAACTAATACTTCGTTGAAGCACCGTTTGATTTAATTACAACATTCAGTCTTCTTGGGTACACATCTGCCATCAATTAAAGAGACTCTGATTAACCCTAAATAAAGTTCAGCTATCCTAGTAGGATTTTCCTGACATTTACTCAGTTGCCTGCTACAACAAAAGCCATGGTTCACAGAGAGCTTGCAAAGCATCAAAGGGATCTCATTGTTGAACGGTAACAGTCAGGAGAATGGTACAAAAACATTTCCACAGTATTGGATATGCCATGGAACACAGTGAAGACAGTCATCAAAAAGTGGAGAAAATATGTGACAACAGTGACGTTGCAAAGAACTGGACGTCCGTCCAAAATTGATGAAAAGGCAAGACAAAAACTGGTCAAGGAGGCTGGCAAGAGACCTACAACAACACTGAAGGAGCTGCAGGAATTTCTGGCTAGTACTGGTTGTGTACAGCATGTGACAACAATCTCCCATATTCTCCATAAGTCTGGGCTATGGGGTAGGGTTACAAGAAGGAAGCCTTTTCTTACACAGAAAAACATACAGGCCAGGCTAAAATTTGCAAAACAATACATCAAGTCTCCCAAAAGCATGTGGGAAGATAGGTTATGGTCTAATGAGACCAAGTTTGAACTTTGTGATCACAATTCCAGAAAGTACGTTTGCCACAAAAACAACACTTTGCATCACCAGAAGAACACCATCCCCACAGTGAAGCATGGTGGTGGCAGTATCATGCTTTGGGGTTGCTTTTCTTCAGCTGGAACTGTGGCTTTATTCAAGTTGGAGGGAATTATGAACACTTTCAAGTACCAGTCACTTTTGGCCTAAAACCTTCAGGCGTCTGCTAGAAAGCTGAAGATGAAGAGGAATTTCACAATTCAGCATGAAAATGACCACAAGCATACATCCAAATCAATAAAAGAATGGTTTCACCAGAAGAAAATTAAAGTTTTGGAATGCCCCAGCCAGAGCCCAGACCTAAATCCAATAGAAAATCAATGGGGTGAGCTGAAGAGGGCTGTGCACATGAGATGCCCTTGCAATCTGACAGATTTGGAGCACTTTTGAAAGGGAAAAGTGGACAAATATTGTCAAGTCAAGATGTGCCATGCTGATAGACTCCTACCCAAGAACACTGAATAATGTAATTAAATCAAGAAGTGCTTTAACAAGGTATTAGTTTATGGGTGTGCACACTTAAGCAACAAGCTTATTGTAAGTTTTTATTTTTTATATTTTTCCCCTAACATATTTGTTTGTTTTTCAATTGAATTGTACAAGTTATAGGTCGCATTACAGGTGTGAAAATTTTGAAATTATTTATTGTGGTCTCATTTTTTATATCACAAAAAACTGCCATTTAAACAGGGGTGTGTAACCTTTTTATATCCATTGTACATATAAAATTAAACACCTATACTTTTTATGTTTTATCCTCATCAAATTTAATGCTATTCTTATTTTAGTTATATTTGTTACGATGTATATTAATATGTTGCACATTAATTCATATTAGCTTGTCTATGCCCATTTTTTTTTATTATATTTTATACAATTCAGTCTTCTTATTTACTCTGTGTATTTAGTGACATGTAACCTGAACTTTAGGTTGTCTTCTGGCAGCCTGGACGGGGCATGACACTTGCCATCTTTTGATCAGGTCTTTAGACTGGCAAACAAACATAAATAAATGCATGCATACATGTATAAAATCAAGATCTCCTCTTCTTGTCTGGGAATGTTGCTTTTTTTTTTTTTTTTTTATCATTGTTCCCCAGCTAATTAGGACTGTCATCTGCCCTGCACCACAAGTATATTTGTCATGAACAAAAACATTTGCAGTAAGATGAACTGTTGTATTGTTTTAATTTTTACATTTTATTATCAGAGAATTAATGGACTATCACCATATTGTAAGATTATGTATCCAACAAAGAACTAAACGAGGCTCACCACAGCAATAAGAAGAAAACCAACGATTTTTAATTGAGATACAACTGCAGTAAAAGAGTAAGCGCTTTCACGTTACAGGAACGCTTGTTGGATACATATGCTTTGCTCTATAGAGGCTCTTCATCCGTGAGCTGTCTTGTCTGATAGACATAGATATTGTAAGATTAGCTATCTATGTGTATGTATGTATGTATGTATGTATGTGTATGTGTGTAAATATATGTTGGCCTCAGTTGATCGAGTTTTCAGAAACTCGAGATTCATATGATTGAGACCATATGATTGAATTTCTGAAAACCAAAACTTTTGAATGGAAATTGTGGTACATTGCGGATTGGGTAATTAATTTACCCTTTTTCCTCTCCGTAGTACAATCTCGGAGTTGGTATATATAATTTACAGGGGTTGTTGGGGTGTGTGTAAAAAGGTAAATTGTTGTGTTTTTTTGTCTTTTTTGCAGAAACTCAGTCATATGGTCTCGACCATGTTCATAGGTAGGTACTAGGCTATCAGTCCAAGGGCCTAAGTAAGCCTAGCTAACAAGGTTCCCTGGCTTATGCCGCCCAAGAAAGTTAATTTCCTTTGCCCCTGTGGAGCAGAACCACAGAAGTGATCCCCGGGGTGTATTTCCTATTTCCCATCCACTCATCAAGATTTTTCTTGAAGAGTGCTAATGAGGAACTTTGCTTGACATAGATAGGTAGCTTGTTCCAGAGTATAGGAAGTCTCTGGGACAGGAATCTATCCCTCCAACATGTCCTGTTTATTGTGGAGACAAGGTTTAGGTCCCTAGAGCATGTAGCTCAGAGGGATTGGGATTTATTTAGGTGTAGCATGTTCAACAGCTCTGGGTTTGATATAGATTTATATGTTAGGCAAACATCTTCTCGGAGTAGGCAATATGCTACACAGTAAAGCTGGAATTTTTTGAGACGGTCAGTGTATGGCATCTGTTTGAGGCCAGTAATCCTCTTTGTGAGGTACATCTCTGGCCTTTCCAGCTGCTGCAGATGTCTTGTGAGGTACATTCCAAAAGGGGCATTGTACTCTATAATGGGTCTAATGAGTGCTGAATAGAGGGGAACAATGACCTCTTTTTTCATGGATTAGAACCCTTTTGTGATGAGGTGTGCCACATAGAAGGATTTCCTGACTACTGTGGTGATGTGATTATCAAAGGAGAGGCTACTGTCCACCTGGGTCCCAAGGTCTCTTATCACACATTCAGAGTTAAGTAGACTGCCGTTTATGTGGTGGTTCATGGGTACAGAGTTTTTACCAAAGGGGATGACAATGCACTTTTTGGCATTGAGCTTGAGGCCATGCCTCTGACACCAGGTATCTGTCTCAGTGAGGCCCTTCTGTAGGATGTCCACATCATTTGGGGACTCGACTATGGCTCCTAGTTTGCAGTTATCTGCGAACTTAGGTAGCCAGTGGCCTTCTGTGTTTAGCCTGTACTTCAGAGAAGTAGATACCAAACAGGAGAGGTCCCAGGATCGAACCCTGTGGTACTCCACTTGTCACTGGTTTGAAGTCACATTTGGAGTCTGCAATTTTTACATTGTGGGTTCTGTCCGTGAGCCAGTTGGCAACCCATCTTGTGACATAGGGATTTATACCTAGTTTAGTGAGTTTAGCTATAATTCCAGAATGGGGGATGGTGTTGAAAGCCTTAGCGAGGTCAAGATAGGCAGTGTCAACCACCTTACCCTCATCTATGGCTCTGGTGACTGCCTCAAAGAAGTCAATCTGGTTCAGAAGGCATGATCTGCCTTTCACAAACCAGAAGTGGGTGGGGTCCAGAGTTTGGAGGTTACCAATGTCTTTATTTATGAGTTCCATGATGACACATTCCATGGCCTTGCAGACCAGGCTCATCAGGCTAATAGGGCGATAGTTCCCAGTATCAGTGGTGGCTCCCCCTTTGTGGAGTGGGATAACTGTTGCTGTGCGCAATTCAGTAGGCACAAAGCCTGACGTGAGACTATGATTGAACATGGTACTTAGGTGGGGAGCCAGTTCGTTCCAAAGTTCATGTAAAACGCAGCCTGGGACTTTGTCCAGTCCCATAGATGCTGTGTTTTTGGTTTTAGAGAGTGCAGCCTTTACCTGCATAGATGTGATTACAAGGACTCTGCATTCTTCCTGTATAGATATGGGCCCTTTAAGGGGTGAGAGGGGGGTTATGTGAATTTCAAGTTTTTGAAAACTCAATCATCTGACATACACCCATATCTACATATATATATATGTATATATATATATATATATATATATATATATATATATATATATATATATATAGGTTCCCTTCAGAATCTTGAACTACTGAAATCCCGGATTTCAGTAGCCCAAGACCAGAAGAGAGAAAGTGCAGAATACCGAAACCCCAGAAGCGTGAAATTCAAAATCCCGAAGTTTGGAGATTTTGAATTAGCGGTTCTGGTGTTGCGGTGTGAGAGTGGGTGGTTGGAGATATAGGTAAGAGTTTGTGTTTTACGGGTTTTGGGTAGGGTTTTAGTGTGTGTCTGTGTGTTTTGTAAGTGTGATGTGTGTGTCCGTGCGAGGGGAATGTAACTTGTGTGGTGGTGTTTTTTTGTGTTTGTCTGTGTAGTGCGACCTCGGAGTTAGTATATTTAAGTGGGAGGGTGCTTGTTAAATTTTATCTGCTCTTAGCATCATTCATGTTGCTTTAGGATTATTTTAATGTTTACTCCCATTTTAGTACTTACATTTCTATACTGTTTACAAATATAATATTCTTATATTGTATCTGAAAAAAGCTCGGTACTAATTCTGTCCTTTTCTCTCAGCTCAAGCTTCATGTCCTCTTTAAGTAGATCTGTCCAGCATCTGATTGTCTCTTGGGATCTTTTATCTTCCTTATGGTATATGGTATGTGTACCCATAATCAGCACATTGTCCTGAATTCAGAAAGGTTGCTGCAGCATGTGCATGATACCATGCAATAACCTTTCCACATTCAGAGACCGCCCTACCACAATGCTTTTACATGAAACTGTGTGGCATTGTGTGGGCTGCCTCCATGGCCATGCTACATTATATTGAGCTGCTTTTACATGAAACTGTGTGGCAATGGGTGGGCTGCCACCATGGCGATGCTACATTATAATGACCTGCTTTTACATGAAACTGTGTGGCAATGTGTAGGCTGCTTCCATGGCCATACTACATTATATTGAGCTGCTTTTACATGAAACTGTGTGGCAATGTGTAGGCTGCCTCCATGGTGATGCTACATTATAGTGTGTTGCTTTTACATGAAACTGTGTGGCATTGTGTGGGCTGCCTCCATGGCCATGCTACATTATATTGAGCTGCTTTTACATGAAACTGTGTGGCAATGTGTTGGCTGCCACCATGGCGATGCTACATTATAATGACCTGCTTTTACATGAAACTGTGTGGCATTGTGTGGGCTGCCACCATGGCGATGCTACATTATAATGACCTGCTTTTACATGAAACTGTGTGGCAATGGGTGGGCTGCCACCATGGCGATGCTACATTATAATGACCTGCTTTTACATGAAACTGTGTGGCAATGGGTGGGCTGCCACCATGGCGATGCTACATTATAATGACCTGCTTTTACATGAAACTGTGTGGCAATGGGTGGGCTGCCATCATGGCGATGCTACATTATAATGACCTGCTTTTACATGAAACTGTGTGGCAATGGGTGGGCTGCCACCATGGCGATGCTACATTATAATGACCTGCTTTTACATGAAACTGTGTGGCAATGGGTGGGCTGCCACCATGGTGATGCTACATTATATTGAGCTGCTTTTACATGAAACTGTGTGGCAATGTGTGGGCTGCCTCCATGACAATGCTACATGATAATGAGCTTGTCTGAGGGAGAGGCACAATCCATAGCTCATGCCCTGATCAGAAACAGCTCTTGTTCAAAACAAGTTATGGTTCCTTACTAATAGGCGTAAACTGTAATACTGAGAGGCTTCTGCAGCTGTCTGCAATGATGCAACAGCGAGCTTTTGTTCAAAAAGCCAGCCTTTCTTCCATATCATGCATAATACGTATTCTTTAAAATAAATTTCTCCAGAGAATGTTTATAACAGCTAAACAGCTTACTGTTCTCCTTGCATTTCCATATGATAATAATATGGAGAAAGCTACATCTTCCACAGTGACTCAGCATCTTTATATGTTTCCATTCCCTGTTAATGCCATTGCATATAATGTTTTATCATACATGCCACCGTTATGTCAAACTACAACTTTATCTTTCATTTTGATTCAGTATTTTTCAAGCAGCCAGCACTGGTTACTCTGTCATGCCTTCTTTAAATAGTACAAACTTTCATTCACTTTTGTTTTCCATGAAGTTGCATCCTCATCAGTCCATTACATGCGACATAATTTGACAACCTCCCTCAACCTATCAGACATCCCAAGTGGAGATGAAGAAAGCATCTTTTATTTTATTAACATGCTTATTTTAGGACTTCTCCTTTCATTTCTCCCCTTAGTTTATAAAGTCAGTTAACACATCTAGCACTCTTAATCATATATCTATCTATATATATATATATATATATATATATATATATATATATATATATATATATATATATATATATATATATATATATATATATATATATATATATATGTTTTTTTTTTAATTCAGATTTGTATTTAGGCCATATTTTCTACCCAGACATTATCTTTCAGTGGGTTTTTATCAGCTGTTATTATACCTTACTCCTGTTCCATTTTCCTCGCCTACTAGAATAAAAAATAAAGGGGTGTGATAATATTTCTGTGGTCCTCCATTTCTCTCTTTTACCTTAACCCATCTTATGAATGTCATTCTCTGAAGCAGAATCAGCTTGACTGATGAGCACTTTGTGTCAGACAGAAACATTCTTTGTCGCTCTCTTGGCACTGTTATACTCACATGCAGTATAACTGATATAACCAAAAAAATCAGAGCAGAAAAACACAACAATAAGAGGACTATGTACAATGGATTAAAAATTTAGGACCGATAAACAGATGGTGATTAGAAAAAAATGCATCAGAGATGTAATAGTTGTGCTGCATCACAGGCTGGTATAATAAGATATATATTCAGAGGGGTCTACTTCAGTAGACCGACTTCTCATTTACCCGACACTAACTTCATTGAAATGAAATGACCGACAACTTCAGAAGACCGACTTTTCACACGAGGTAAGTAACCGCTTGGCCGTACTGTTGAACTTTACCCCTTACCCCTCGCGGTATTGCAATCTCGGAGTTGGTATATTTAGTTAGGAGGGTCTGGGGGGGGGACCCCACATCGGTGGGTTTAGTTTTGTTTGATTTAATTTTTTTATTCGGGATGGCCAAGTGGTTACTTACCTCATGTGAAAAGTCGGTCTTCCAGATGTCGGTACTCTGAAGTTGTCGATCCTTTTGTCTTGGCCAAGTGGGAATTGGGTAAGTGAAAGGTCGGTCTACTGAAGTAGACCCACTCAGAGACACCTTAAAGGTATCCAATATAGTTCCTGAGTTAAACTGTTCTACCTCAGAAATTGGCATAACAATTTTACAAAAGATTCTAAGAAGGTAATTAGAAGATTGCCATCTTTCAAAATGTTTTCACTGCATTAAAAGTAAAGTTTGTCAAATCTTCTGTCGCTGATTTATGTCTGCATTCAGATTTTGGCTGGAAAGTGAAAGCAGACTAAATTAAACTTACAGTAGGAAACATCAAGAAATGTTTTAAAATTTAAAGATCCAAATTTATCATTGCCTACTTAAACAGTAAACAGCCAGTATGTGGATAGGTATAGTATTGGCAATTTGGCTGGCATCAATTTTAATATATGTATGTGAGTAGGAGTAAGATGTTAGTCCCTAGGTTGTCAGTGAATGTTATGTGTGTTGTCTCTTAGCCAAAGCCAGGGCATACTGATCAAGTCTACGTCTGCCTCAGGGACATCAGCATGGGGCTCCTCCTCCAAGTCCACACTGGTGGAATCACAGAGTCAATAGGGTGTCTAACAGCAGGAAGAAACTCATGGCAAAACATAGGAGGTGCAACACACAGCAGGATAAAAGCACTCTCATCAGAGTGAACAAAACAGAGGACAAATGAAGTCTATGAAAGCAAAATTTGAGCTAAATGCAAGGTCCCAGGCCAAGGACAACCACAACGCATACTCTAGGTATATCCACAATGTCAAAAGCAAGTCACAATTGTGTGCATATCTCATTGTAAATGGAATCTCCTGGCTGATAAATTGAGTCCCAACTTTACTCCTCTCCCCCCCTTAACCTTCAACAGAAAATGCCATCAAATGTAAGTAACCCTACTATCATGACAGAACAGGTCCATAATGCTGTCTCTAAGAACAAGTACAATGCATCAATTGGCAAAGACAATATCCCAGCATGCTTTCTAACTAGCATGAAACATGACCTTTCAAGTCCTGTGGAATTAATATTTCACTGTAACCACCAAACAGGCTTTGTGCCTCATGAATGGAGAACAATAGCAGTCATCCCTCTACAAAAAGGTGGGCTTCTACAGACCCTGGGGAGTACAGACCCAGAAGTCTTGCATGTCTGATATGTAAAGCCATGAAAATAATCCCCATGGAAATGATCAGAAGAGATGTAGTACACCTCCACACACTGGACCAAACCCTGTTTGGTTTTGTTAAGGGCAGATCGTGCCTACCCAACCTGGTGGACATTTTTGAGAAGATAACCACAACAATGGATGAGGGAAAATGGTTCACACTGCCTACCATAGCCTGACACTATACCTCCATCAGGCATTGTTAACAAACTCAAGACACTAGGTACAAACTAGCATGTCAGCCAGTGGACAGCCAAGTGGCTCACAGACAGGACCCAGGAAGTTAGCATAGGGGAGTTCACCTATACAAACAGGCCAGTCAGAAGTGGACTCCCTCACAAATCATTCCCCAGACTACCACACAAAAGCATTTACTTGTCTGAAGTCGATACCACTGTTGGTGGCTTCTGGTTGACTAAATTTGCAGATGATTGCAAAGTAGGAGTGGTCATTGAATTCCACACTGACACAAATGTTCTCCAGGAGGTGCTGACACAGACATCCAACTGGTGTCAGAGCCATGCAGTTACACTAACTGCAAAGAAATGCACATTACTATGCTTTGGGAATCATCCACCCTTGGTAACTGTCATTTTGACAGCACACCTCTTACAGTTGCCTCAGTAGTCAGAGACTTTGGGACATGCATAACTAGTGATCTAGCCTTTGAGTATCACGTGTGTACAGTATCAGAGAAACATTTTATGTTGCACAACTTATTAACAAAGGTATGGCATGTAAATTCAAGGAAGTCTTTGCTAAGTGCATTCTGCATTCATCAGACCTATCACTGAGTGCAGTGCCACATTTGTTATGTACCTAGCAAGGCATATCCAACAATTGGAACACTCACACAGGTTCCTCACTAAATCAATACAGGGCATACATAAGATGTCCTATGCAGACAGTGCCAAGGCCGTATCTCTGTATTCTGTGCCCTACAGCATTTGGATGGGAGATGTATGCCTGCCACAAAGGGCATTGTCAGACCCCACTGTGGACCACCTGCATATTCATGAAACAACTAGCACCAGAATTTCCAGTTCTACTGACCTACACTTTCCTGTGGTATAAATAGGACATGCTGCAGAGGCAGGTATGTATCCCAGAGACTACACCCTATATGGAACAAGCTCCCTAACCATATGAAGCAGAGTTCCACCATAATGCAAATCAAGTGCAGGTTACACAGTTGGATGGGGAACATGACAAGCCACTCTGGTTTGGGACCTATGAATGTAATGGACACAAGAAAACTATAGATATTCCATTTCCCAGCCCCTGCTTGCAAGCATTTAGTCTCCCAAAACCCTGCATACACTTATCAAGAGTATGAAACCTTGTCAGAGATTTGGGATGCATGGCTGGGCTTAAAGAAGCCTTTGTGTTTGTCAGCCTAGTAAACACCTATGGACCCATGAGCCTATACTGTATTACCTTTCTGATGACATTTGTCTCCTATGCTGACATTCAGTCCTGTGCTCTGATGTTGATGGGTTGATTGTAGATGTGTACCCATCCGTTTCTCCAGCACAATCCTGAAAGTGAAACATAAACATTTCCATGAGACATTTCATTATGTGACTCCACAGCCCTTGCCATAGCATCCATCTTAATGTACACGAATAATGCTTATACACCTTCTAAATGGCAAAGTACAATATGTGTAAATGACCAGTACAAGTAGCATGTCTACAGCAACAATGGCTGAAACTAATTCATATTAATGTAGACAGTCACTCTGTGCATCAGACACATAGCTTTATTTCCCTGCATCCATGAGAAGGATGATAGGGATGTGGCACAGTGGGATGCAGGAGGCCTAGGCTGACCCAATAGGCTGGCAAGTGTGTGTGTGACTCAGGAAGTGAAGTAGCCAAAATGGACCATGGAAGTGTTGCTTGTGTGTCTGTAAGTACCCTCAATATGACAGTGGCATGTGAGTCTCTGCATGAACTCAGTCAAGCTCAGTGCTAGCCCCACATGCTTGTATGTTGGACAACTGTGAGCCATGCATGGTAGCACTTACAGTTCATTGTCTTTGCCCCAAACATGAGAACTGGCTCTGCCAGGAGTTGCACTCCCACCTCCATGCCCAAGGTCAGAAACTGCACAGTCTCAGGGGTTGTGATGGGTACTCCTGTCGCCAATACCTATGCTACCTTAGAGTTAAATGGATTGGAGAATGAAACTATTTACAATGGTCCTGGATGTCATTCAAGTTGTTGTTGTTGTGTCTTTCGGCTTTTTCCCAGTTAGGGGTCGCCACAACGGAACTCCGGTCCGCTAATGATTGGCAGTAGATTTTTATGTTCCGAGTTGCCGGCCCTGATGCACAACCTTCAAACGAAGGTACGCCCATTCACGCATGTCTCCACACAGAAGACACTCTAGGTGAGAATCAAACAGGACAATGTCTTACTGGGAGGTGACAACATGACCGCATCACCACCACCGCAGTCCTGGATGTCATTCAAGTAAAGTTGGCTTTTTTAAGTGGTTTGTGGACAATATAGTTCTTATATGGGAAGGGGAATCTAACAGGCTCACCTAGTTTTTCGATTTTTTTGAATAACAGTACACGCTTTTTGAAATTTTCTATGCATCTTCTCCAAGCAAAATAGAATATTTGGATATTGCTATAAAATATGATGGGATTAACATGCACACATCTATATACAGAAAAAATGTGCATAAAAATAAGTATTTGCATAGAAGGAGTATGCGTGCACCCATGTGTTTAAAGGAATTGTTATCACACAAATGACGCATACGAGTAGGGTGAATACAGACTCAGATAGTTGTATGCAACAGATGAAAGAGATGATGCATGTATTTATTGACAAGGGCGTATGAAGATGATTTATTAACTAACATTGGGTAGGATGTCATTACATTAAGGGATCCTGTAGCTGGACCATATTTTGGGAATGATTCAATAACAGTGGGCTCAATGAGTTCTCCTAAGGATAACAATATTATATGTTATGTAACTACATTCAGTAGGTGTAGTGATGGTACAAAGAACATTATATCTGGTAATTGGGGTATCCTGAGAACCATGCTTGAGCTACATAAACTTTTTGGGAGCAACTATGCTTGCTTATGGAAATAGTTCAAACCTTAAACAACAATTGTATTGTGAGGATGTTTGTGGCAGTTTTGGGGTCAAACAACCAGCTAGGATTGGAACATTTATGTGTAACAGTTGTTGTTGTAGCTTTATTAATCAGAATCCATCTTTTATATACCCTTTGACAAACAAGGTTTACAATTTTAAGTATTTTGCAACTTGCAATATTAATTCTGTGATATATCTTGCTATCTGGAAAATATGTGCTAGTTTTTACGTTGGGAAATCCATGTGGAGATTAAAAGACAGAATTATCAAACATAATTCTGACACTAGGAGAAATGTGCTGATGAATTCATTGGCAAAACATATCCAAGAGGCTTATTCATCACATACTTTTGCTTTTTGAGTTATAGATATTATTACTAAAAATATTAGGAGAGGTGATGTGAACAACAGACCTGAGCTTAAGGAATATAAGTGGATTTTACAGCTTCATAGCTGACTGTCCACTGGGCATTAATCAAACTGTTATACTGAAATCTATACTCAAGTCTAAACAAGCAAGTTTGAAGTAATTTTGTGTTAGACCCTTAAAAATTAACTACTTGTCGTTTACTGAGTTATTTGTATTTTAGTTGATTGATTAAGAAAGAAATTGAATTGGCTGTGTGATTTAATTTTTATTGTATACATGTGATGTAAATACATCTTGATTTTAGCACTGAGGAAGGGTATGTGAAACTGGATAGGGGCACTGTGAACTAACATCATGTGGCAAGGTGCCTGGGCAATTTGTTTGGGCTAGGCTTGTAAAGGCTTCAGGGCCATTAGCCTAGTACACACCTATGAACCTGAAAGTTGTGCATATTGAAGTATTTTATCTGTACATTGCTGTTTTCATTCTTTGTATTGGTTACAGTTTTACAAATAACTGCTTCACTGCTTTGATTCTGGTTTTTATGCTAGTCTACTGCCTGAGGGAGACTGATGTCTGCTGGGAACGTGTCATCCTTGTGAATGCCCAGGACCACAAGCCCATGGCCTGCTATGTCTTATGTGGACAGAACACTCCCCTCTGGAGCGCTGGATGTACTGCCACTATGGGAGCATCATTATGCATGGCCATGCTGACTCTCAGCAGATGTAGTTGCTGATCTACGCTCACAAGGCCGATGTTCAACTCCAATGAGATGTTCCATCACAGGCAACATGTGTTCCTAGACAGTGTGCGATCTCTCTCAAAACCTACCTCTTTCCACTGTGTCAGTCAACCATTCCAGGGTATCAGCACCATGGTGGAGGCAGTCATGGATGTCAGAGTGTGCTGCATCCATAACCCTGAGCGTTCCTCATGAGTTCCTTTCTGAATATGCCTGTGCATCCATGACAGCCCTAAACATACCTCGAGTGACATGTGATGAGACACCTGTGACAGTTGGTGGAGGGCTAGCAGACCTCCTACGACCACCCCTATGTATCCATATGTATGGAACCTTGCCAACTCTTTGGCTATGGCCAGTGTCAACAGTCACTGAATCTACAGTAGCCACACTTCCTTGTTCAATGTCCCCACCCTCCAACTGTCCAATATCTGTGCCTTCAGGGGACTGGGTATGCACACTGGCTATTTACAGTGATAATGAGGCTGGGCCAGGTATGTCAACCTCTATGTCTGATTAAGTCTTTGCAACCCCCAACTGTGCCTCATTTTGCCCACCATCATTATCAGAGTCTGGAGACACTGACAGGTTGTGAAGGAGACAGAGATCAACCTCAGTGGTCACCTGTGATAAAAAGGAGAAAGCAATGTATTAATACCTGCACTTCTTTACTCTGCAGTACTATGGTGCAATATTTGATAAGCTGTATACACTGCTGTCACTGTTACAGACTTGTATAACCCACAACGTCACATAGTAGGACAGGAGGACATTATTTTCTAACCCTAATCTATAATTATTTGGAAATAATTCTTCAGTAAACAAGAATCTCATGAGTTAAACATAAATTATATACACCAAGTAAAGGACACATAAAGTCCTCTTCAGGAACACAGGTCATAAACTCTTTCAAGTATCCAAGTAAAACGAGACACCGAAGTAAAAGGATAATAATTTATTGTAGTTAGCGCTTTCGCCACGTAGGCTTCATCAGGCTTCAACAGACCTGTGTTCCTGAAGAGGACTTTTATTCCTGTGACGTGGTGAGAACTGATAACTGAAACCAGTTGAACTGCCATTAGGTACCCACACTTTTATGACTGTTTTGGTTTATGAACTTTTTTCCTGTGTGGGCACCGTGCTCTGTTTGCTGTGTGTGGCCCTTTTTTTGCTTTGTTATAAATTATATACACTGTTAATATTCTGCAAAACTTTACACAGTTGATAGTTATGGCAATCTGTAATGTCCTGACAATACTGTTAAGTCACTACGGTCATACCTACAAGACAGAGGTATGACTCTAAACTGTCCATTTGGCAATCGTGTAGATACTTTAACAAGTACTTTGAACTATATCTACATCTCTGACAAAACAGTTTTGTGCTCACCAGCAGCAGGAGCACAGCCTCTTACAATTCCCAATGGTCTGCAAAAAAATGAGGGAGAGTCAATGGCAACAGCACCGCAGGTTACAGTATAACAGGGGTAATATGTCCAAATATCTCTCATTTACAGTAGCTGCTATGTTAGCAGGTATATGGGTCACAGTCTCTACATGAACTTAAAACTGCAGCTAACCTCCTTCACCCACAATAAAATAGTTGACATCCACATAAAACTATATACACCTTTACACGCTGAATGCAACAGTATTCCAATGCTGATTTAACTAACCATACCTGGACGCTCCTCTTGAAATAACTGGGTGGCATCCACATCCACAACATATTGGCTAATGGATGCCTGACAGCTGTCCTGTGTTGCGAGATTTTCCAGTAATTCTTTTACAGCTGAGAGGTTGCAGGCCCACCACCAGTGACTTAACAATGCCTGGCCACATCAGCTGCATGTCTGCATGCAGCGTGCATCATATCCATGGCATGGTGTTGCACCTGCCCATATGTTCAGTTCTGATGACCTACGGCATTAATGTTATGCACCAGTTCTTCCCACCAGTCTGCATGCTCTTGCCTTTTTGCCCTCCCTCTATGCAGCAAGTCTTGGTAGTGGTGGCACAAATCCTCAACAATGAGGTAATTTTCTGACTCACTAAATGGTGCTGTGCATCATGCATGCATGATATCTCCTGCAATGCAAACAAATGAGAACACATGACAGGATCACATAAGTGGGAGTCCATTATGTAGAGATACAGCAGTAAAGAAAGGCTATCAGTATTCACTGCTTGGGTACACATCTCATATTCAACAGTGTGCCAAACATACAAAGGGTGTGGACACAACTAGGATAGTAGTAGTAGTAACCTACTCCTCATTGTGCCATGACAGATACTCACATATGATCATACACCCAACACAGCAGTCCATTGTAGTGGCCCCATAGCAGGAACCCCCCCTCCTATAATATGTGAAAACAGCAGTGCCAACCAAATAGTGTACTATTACAACTGTTATCAAAGGAAGTATCCAGGAGAACTGTGTACCTAGTTAACACACAACATTATGCCCTTTCTGTAGTCTACATCATCTGTAGGTGTAACACAGCTGGAGATCAATGGCATGTCATCTGTACAGTTCTAAGAAAGGCTTACTGATGTAATTGCCATTCCCCCTAAGTATATTCAAAGATATGTATCATGTTGGAAACAAAATGGTTGCATGCCTGATGGAGTACAATACTCCTCCGCTAAAGATACAGCTATATAAATATTGTGTCAACAAGTTAACCATGCAAACTAACTTCCATACACAATGGTTCCCCTAGCTAGAAGTTTGCCTTTTATAAGATGATTCTCATTAGCAGGTGATTGCCTCTGAACCAATCTGTGGTTCAGAAATGCTACATGCAGTTTACACAGCTGATATGCAGTATAATCAGCAAATCCCATGTAACTACTCAACAAGATATAAGGCCTCAATGTATATTCCATCCCCTTTCTCATATGTTGGGGTGGAAATTACTGGGGTAAAGATACTAAATCAGTACAGAGAGAATGCCTGTAGTTGCTACTTGTTACATACAGATGTGTGTGCTACAGGTTGATGCTGCTGCTGCTTGCAGTAAGCATAGTCAGAGATTCTGCGGAATGTGCAAAACAACAACACTTAAGAGTAACTGTGGGACCTGTGGCAGCCTTGGTGTACAGCCAGTGCCAGACTGAGGGAACCCATCCCACAAGAAATTAAGGTATGTGTTTAAGGTAAGTATGTTAGCGAAAGGTATCATTAACAGAGTAAAAGGGAACATGTTTTGTGTGTGTTAGAAGGAGGTAGGTGGTACATTAACCATTATGTCAACCAGCTGGATAACTGCCAATTTATATGGTATGTGATGGTAGTCATCTGGAATGTGTGTGCTGGTAACTCTTTCTTCTAACATGACCTCCATATATGTATGTTACTTGTACAGCTGTGGTTGTCTATAATATCACTAGCAAGTCATTGTGGGCTACAGTCTGATATTACTGGGCCTCATTTGAATTACATACTTCAAAATACTCTGGGAATTCATACTAATGCATGACCCAACATTCTATACACTATCTAGTGTTGTAATAGGAATAGTTAAAATGTTGTCCTATCTGCAGACCTTTGACATCCATTATTTAGACGCAGACATTCCATCAGTGCTTCTTTGGGTGGGCAAATAGGTGATGATGCAGTCATACATATCAGAATTTTATAATGGTGATGTACACATACATGTATTTTAAATGCCAGACACAGTTGTATTTGAACCTAGGACCACATGGACAAAAAATAAATGTTTTCATAGCATTTAACAGATGAAGCTACTGAGTCACGTAGATATAATTGCACACTTACCTGTTGTTACATATCTGACTAACATCTATTAGTATGTGTACGGCTTTATAGTGATGTAGTCCTAGTTAAACTCCTATCTTTTAGCAGATTTGTGCGATGTGGCATGATGTGCAGCATCACTTAAACACACTTAATTATCAGAAAATGACAATTACTATGCTTTGCTTAAAACAGCTGTGCTAATTAACTGGCTATGTGGGTTGATGGGATGATACACTGTTCTTCAGGTGCAATGGTCCTTCATTCAAAATAAGTTACAGGTGCACTTTTTGCATGTGGTTATTATGCTTTCAAATACATATGCCATGCTACACATAGCTAAATAATGTGGAGCACTGTGCAAACAAGCACATAAAAATAAAAAAATTTAAATTAAATGCATCCCAGTTTCTGTTTCTAGATGTCTAGCGGATGTCTAATGCATGAGTGCACAATGCTAAGCATAGATAAATAATGCAGATCATCACACAAACACATGAAAAAAAAATATAAAAATTAAATGCATTCGGTTTCAGTTTTTAGATGTCTAGTGGATGCCTGATATATATGTGCACAAAGGTAAGCATAACTAAACAATGTGCTGCACATCTCAAACAAGCACATAAACATAAACAAATAAATAAATAAATCCAATTAATGACATAAAATGTCTTCTACACCTTTCGGGCAAAGTTAATGGGCTGAAAGGTATATGGCTGGGCCATCAGTCCTGCACAGATTCAATAGCTGTGTTGCTGTGACCTCCCATAGGGGTGCACCATAATTAATATGTATGGTGCACTGCCGAGGGAGAACCGTGGCCTTGTACATGGATACATTCCATGCATGCTCTACATAGAGCCTACACAGACTTTATTGAATCCTCGGGATGTATTTAAAATGTGCTGTGAATTCATGTTCTCCTTGTATTTTCTCAGACAGAACACCAGCCTTCGTTAGCTTGTTTTTGAACTCCCACACCTGACCAGTAGAGTATTAAAGTATAAGTAGTCCCTTATTTATCAAGATTCAATATGCTAATTAAGAAGAAAGACAGAGACAGAAAGACATTTCCCTATGTAGATCTCATGGCATTGTTCCGACCTGAAATGACATGAGCAAGATGCTAACTTTAGCCTATCCTTCTCCCTTATTCTGCACCATCCCTTAAGATCTGACATGACTACACTTCTGACAGAACCGATGCCTATGAATGGATACTTCATGGTGTGCTGCTGAAAAGCTCTTAAATGAAAAGCACATTTGTTACTGTGCATGGTTCTGCCCTGAGGGTGAAACAGCTTTCCCCAGTCAGCTCAAAGTGCTGCCACTGACCCCTCATAATACCATCTGCCTTTGATGCTTTAGTAACATGGGTGAACTTTACAATTAACTTTCTGTATCTGTGTTCTTTCCGAAGAGCAATGACATCATCGTTGGCACAGTATGCATCTATACTTGTAAAATGTGTTGACCACACTGACCTTGACCTATTAAAGTGTCCTCCACTTCCTATGGAAGGTCATCCTCTGCTTGGCGAAACTCTGTTCACTTGAAAATGTCTTATTGTATCCACTTTATAGCTGCATGTATAAACACATCTGTTGGTGTAATAATAGTAAGTGTGTGAGAAAAGCTGCTGATATCACACAAGTGCTAAATTTTAATAAGTTCTGCAACAAAGATCAAGCAGTTGTAGGTTCTAATTCTTGTTTTGCAAGCACATTTACCAATGAAGGAAGGAAAGAAAGACAATAAAATGCTTTCTTGGATTTTTTACTGACATTATTCAGTATTATTTTAAATAAGCTTTCAATCTTATATGCCTTAATGCCTTGATATTTCTGCATTGTTACAGAAATCACCAGATAAACTAACCCTTAAGGATTACCAAGTAGAGCTAAACCTAAACAGTGTCTTCGTTCACCTATTTCAGAATGTAGAAGTAGGGCTTGCTAAATAACTAGTAGTGTGTACAGCCTTATTTTCTGCATACTTTAATATTTATTTTTACTTTTATATTCTCCAAAAACTAAAACCATGCTCCAGTGCCCCTGATAACATTCCCTCTTACTTTCTAAGCATAGCTGCTGAAGCCATTGCCTTTCCCATCTGTATATTAATCAACTGCTCAATCCAAGAAGGTTACGTTTCCCAACTATGGAAAAAGGCCTTCATCATAACCCTGCATAAAGGGGGCAACAATAATAATATCACAAACTTCCGCCTTATCGACAATCTATCTCCCATCTCTAAACTTCTTGGAAAAATGTATCCATCTACAACTTCTACCCTATCCTATAGACAACTACTTAATAACTCCCACACAACATAGATTTAGACCCGGCCCCAGCACTACCACTGCCCTTCTTTCCTTTCTGGAAATAGTCAACAAAGCCCGTGACTCTGGCTGTACTGTATCAACCCTCCTACTTGACCTCTCTAAGGCCTTCAATATCATATCTCACAACCTTCTCCTAGCTAAACTCTCTAATCTAAACCTATCCCTTTCTTCTCTCAATTGGTTCAACAGTTACCTTTCAAATAGACAGCAAGCAGTCAAATGGAAAAAAGCCATCTCCTCCTTCCTCAGCACCCCCACTGGTGTCCCACAGTGTTCCATACTGGGTCCCCTCCTCTTCAATATATTCATAAATGATTTCCACCGCTCAGTCCCCAACACTAAACTTATTCAATATGTCGATGATTCAACTATAATCTATTCTACCACCTCCATCCCCATACTCATAAAGTTAACAAAAGATGCTTTTTCTACACTGAACAATGGATGTCAGACAATCACCTAGCATTAAATGCCTCAAAAACTAAACTAATGTTATTTACCCCTTCTAAAACATCCAGTATAGACAAAAATTCATTCTCCATCAAAAGTCAGAACAACACTTCTCTTTAATTAGTATCTGAGGCCAAACTACTAGGTGTCCATATCAATGACCAGCTCAAATTCAACTTCCGCCTACAAATAAATATAAAAAAAAAAAAACATCCGAACCTTGGTATGCTCTACCACCACAATTGCTACCTCACTCCTTCTACTAAGTTCGTTCTCTCTACCACATTTCTCATCCCCTCTCTTCTTTATGGTGCTGCACTCCTAACAAGCCTACAATCCTCTCTTAAGACAAAACTCTCTTCTTGCTATAATAAAATTGCCAAATTTGCCACAAACCACAAATCTTCTACCCATTACTGTGTAGTCCTTCACAAATTAAATTGGTTAGAACTGGTCAATTATCTCACCTATATTCAACTTATTCATGCAGACAAACTCATTTTCACCCCTCCCTCTGTCCCTCCCTATCCTCAACCTTTAAAATTCACCTCCCTGAAAGACTCTTAAGATCTAACAATCAAGCCCTAATAGAACTGTATAAACCTACCCATCCCCCAGGCAAAAATCTCCTATCCTTTGCCCTTGCACATCAATGAAACTCACTACCACCATCTGTCCGTACCACCACAAACCTCTCCTCCTTTAAAAACTCACTTCACTCACACCTTATATCTCAGTGGGAATGTTTCTGCTCCCACCCCACATAATTTCTTCTCCTCTCTACACCTCTGAAATCTCAGGTACCTCAATCTCATGTCTTATACATTGGTTTAGTAGGAACCAATCCATTTGTAAATATCTACTCAAAATTCACAACTTTGACTTTTTGTCTCAGAAATTGTATCTTTATAATGCATTGTTTTACTTGTACTTCTGTAGTTAGTGTAACCAAAACTTTGACTGTAATTTTGTTTTTTCTTTTACTAATATTTCTGTTACTTACTGTAACCAAAAACTTTGTAATTTTGTTTGTTTTTTTGGAGATTTTCTCCTTAGGACTCCATTGAAAATGGGTTCTTCTTGGCCAAGTGGACTATCCTGATAAACCAACTACAAATAAAATAAATTAATAAATATTTATGTCTAGTCTCAGCTACCACCTGTCATTTGAATATCGTCTTCAACTAACAATGTTAATAATTTGAAAAACTGTTATTCTGTCTTCTGTATAGCATGCAGACTTCATGATGGGCCTCAATAAAAAATATTCAATAGAAAAAAATGTTTTACAACTCTATTTATCTATATGGATATCACACTTGGAGGGAGGAAGGAAGGAAGGATGAGAATATGGAGCTCTTTGTATTCCCAGAGGTTAATTGAGAATCTTAACTTCTACCTATTCTTTATCACTGACTAATGGATTTTGGGCCCATTTTAATTTTGTACATCAGGAAATATCAAACAAAGGTATATCTAGGGGATTCTGCTTCACCCATAAAACAGTGATTGGCACAAAATATTGAGAGAGTTCTGCTTACAATTAGATGATCTATTTAGCCAGAAGTACTCCTATTACAAAAAGCATTATGCACATAGTAATGGGTACAGTTGATAGCAGACAGTCCCTTACTGAAGGGACAGGGGAACAACTACTACAATATTCTGCTTGATCCTTTGACTGTATGAGCAAATCATTTTTGGCAACATAGTAACACTGTGTTTATAATGTCTTATGAGACTAACTGCATTTTAACAATCCATGATTATCAGTGACTCCAATATATTTTAGACTTTTAAGATTTTGATTGTGTACTTTTAAAATTCCATACCTGTGTCATTTGGATACGGAAGAGATATTTAGGTATTTCCTTGCTTGAAATTTCATTCACATTTCTCCCATTTATCATTGTCCAACATCTCTTGTTAATTTTTTCTACCTACTGACCTGTCAGCGCAATCTATATATAATATATATATATATATATATATATATATATATATATATATATAAAATAACCAACGAAAGTGACAAAGAAGCACAGAACAAATGCCCGTTCAGCATAAAAAAAAAATAAAGCATCCACTGAACAAATAGAATACTGAAAGGACGAACACGGCAGCATAAATAATTGTTTAATACATATACCACGGTGGTATATGTATTAAACAATTTTACTTAGTTTATGCTGCCGTGTTCATCCTTTCAGTATTCTATTTGTTCAGTGGATATATATATATATATTCATATTTATTTTTGTACTATGTAAATACATTTAAAGCGGTTTACCTTCTGAATAAGACTTTTTATAAAAGGAGCATCTATTTCTTGACAAAATAATTTTGTACTTTTCAGCAAATTTGGTAAGATAGTCCTTTGTGTCGCTGCACAGTCATGGTTTTGAATTTGTGCCATACACTGAATTGTTGAAATAAATGATATAACTAGCTTTGTTACTTTATTGTGCATATAAACAGCTTATAGAAATGCATGAATTATTTTCAAAACTGACATCTTTGATTGTCTTCAAAAATAAGTATTGCATTTACTGTATATGTGTGTGTGTGTGTGTGTGTGTGTGTGTGTATATATATATATATATATATATATATATATATATATATATATATATAGGTTCATACTAGGCTATCTGCCCTAGGGCATTTATAAGCCTAGCCAGAGTGTGTTTGGCTTTCGCCACCCATTTTAAATTAATTTTGCTATGCTCTTTTTCGAGGTTAGTATACTGTGCCTCTGTCTAACAGCGACACAGAAGTGATACCCGGGGTAAACCTACGATCTCCCATCCACTCATCAAGATTCCTCTTGAAGAGAGTCAATGAGGGACTCTGCCTAACCTGGACTGGGATTTTATTCCAGAGTGAAGGGAGCCTCTGGGTTATGAATCTGTCCCTCCAGCATGTCCTATTTATTTCAGTGCTGAGGTTCAAGTCTCTCGAGCGTGTAGCTCGATGGGATTTGGATTTTCTGAGGTGCAGCATGTCCATTAATTCCAGGTTGGACATGGCTTTATACGTCAGGCACAGATCGCCTCTGAGCAGCTGGTATGCCACTGAGTAGAGCTGGAGTTTCTTTAACCGGGCAGCATATGACATCTGTTTGAGCCCTTTGATCCTCTTGGTGAGGTACTTTTGGGGTCTTTCCAGTTGCTGCAGGTGTCTGGTAAGGTACATCCCAAAAGGGGCATTTTACTCAATTATGGGCCTGATGAGGGATGAGTAAAGAGGCACGATGACCTCCCCTGATCTAGATGTGAATCCCTTCATGATTAGGTGGGCTATATAAAATGTTTTTCTAACCACTTTGGCCACGTGGTTGTCAAATGAGAGATTGCTATCAACTTGGGTCCCCAGGTCCCTAATTACTTCCTATGTGGTAATTTGTGGGCACTTTGTTTTTGCCAAAGGGGATGACTATACATTTTTTGGCATTTAGCTTGAGGCCATGGCTCTGGCACCAGTTGTCTGTTTCTATGAGGCCCTTTTGGAGGATGCTTGTGTCGGCTGGAGATTCGATTATGGCGCCCAGTTTGCAGTCATCTGTGAACTTGGTCAGCCACAGTCCTTCCGTGTTGGCCTGTACCTCCGAGAAATATATACCGAAGAAGAGAGGTCCCAGGACTGAGCCTTGTGGGACGCCACTTGTAACTGGTTTGGAGTCTGACATGGCTCCAGCAATTCTAACCATGTGGGTTCTGTCCTTGAGCCAGTTTGCAACCCATCTAGTGACATAGGGGTTTATATTTAAGCTGGTGAGCTTATCTATAATGCCCAAGTGGGGTATTGTATCGAAGGCTTTTGCGAGGTCCAGGTAGGCTGTGTGGACCACCTTCCCCTTGTCAATGACCTTGGTGACTGTTTCAAAGAAATCAATCAGGTTTAAGAGGCAGGATCTGCCCTTAACAAATCCGAACTAGGTAGGATCCAGTGTCTGTAGGTCCCCAATATTTTATTTATGAGGTCCATGATGATCCTTTCCATAGCTTTGCAGACCAAGCTAGCCAGGCTTATGGGGCGATAGTTTCCAGGATCTGTTGAGGCACCACCTTTGTGGAGAGGGACCACTGTTGCTGTACGCCACTCTTTGGGTACATATCCTGTAGTAAGGCTGAGATTGAACAGTAGTTTTATGTTTGGGTTTAGCTCTTCTTGGAGTTCATGTAGGACGCAGCCCGGGGCACCGTCTGGTCCCATTGATGCTTTGTTTTTTTGCTTTGGAGAGGGCAGCTCTTACTGAGCATCTGAGATGTCAGGGGGGTAGCATTCTGCTGGGATAGATATTTGCCCTTTCGGTGGGGAGGGAGTTTGTGCTGAACCTGTCAGCTAGGATGTTGGCAATGTCTGTGGGTTCGGTGTATTTCTTGTCATTTTGGACTAATTCTGAGCATATCTGAGAATTCCCACCCAGGTTCCTAACATAACTAAAGAAAGCCTTGTGATTATCCTTAGTGTCCTGTGCAATTTTTCTCTCGAAGCTAGCCTTAGATGATTTTATGAGTACCCATAGTTTTTTGCTAATACTGATCAGAGATGCCTTCCCTTTTTGGGATTTTGCTCTATCATGTAGTAGCTTCCTCCTTCTATTGTATAGTTTTTTATGGCTGGGGTCCACCAGACAGGACGTCTGCCTTTGGAGGATTGGGTTTTGGTTTTATTTGGGATTGCATGATCCATGCATTCCTGAAGGTGTTCATAGAATGCGTTTATAAAGGATTCTGCGGTCTGGGCGGTATTTTCCACAGGCCTGGGGGCTTTGAAGGATTCCATCTCAGTTTTGAGGAGTGTGAAATTTGCTTTAGAGAAGTTTTTCACTGTGGTTTTCAGGGCAGGGGGTGGAGTCGGGATGTGAATATCCAGTGAGATTAGTTTATGGTCTGATCTTACCAGTGAGGGATACACTTCTGGTCTGCAGCATAGAATCCTCATGTTGGTGATGATCAGGTCCAGTATGTTTTCCCCTCTTGTGGAAGTGGTAACAAGTTGTTCCATAGCATTTGAGTTTATAAATTCTAGAAACCTTTGGGCTAGGGTGTTGGAGCTAGAGTAATGCTCCCAGTCTATGTTTGGGTAGTTGAAGTTGCCCAATATAATGGTGTTTGGAGAGACCTTCATATTTTCCAGTGTTCTCAGGAAGGCTGAGTGGGGTTCCTGGGTTTGGGAGGGTGGTCTGTAGCAGGCTATAAACTGGAAGGCAGTTTTACCCACTGTTAGTTGCACATGGATAGTCTCTGATGCTTCGTGCTGTGCCACCAACCTGGAGGTGTGGGTATCTTTGACGAATATTGATACTCCCCCTCCTTTTGTGGTTCGGTCCAAGTTTTGGGGCCGAAAAGCATGGTATGAGGTATAACCTTGTATTGCTGGGGTGCTCTCGGGCGCCTTGAACCAGGTTTCTGTTACTGCACAGATATCGATGTTCTCCATGCTAAGGAGAGTTTTGAGTGTGTGCATCTTGAGGTTTACACTTCTGGCATTGAGTAGCATTACTCTTAGTTTCTTATCCCTTGTGATACCTAGGGAGGTGGGTTTGTCTTTTGAGCCTTGCCTAAAAAAGGCACTATGGGGGTAGCAAGAGCCTTTGACAATATCCGGAAGCCCAGAGGTGACAGGTGCAAGCCGTCCCTAGTGAAGCATCGTGGCTTGTCGAGCATGTCATCCCAGGCTGACAGGCATTAGATCCCCTTTGAATGACACCAATACTTAAGCCAATTGTTGAAATTGATCATCTTGTCTTCATATTGTGGCATTATTCTTGGTGAGGGTAAGATGCTACTCAAGGTCAGGGTCATACCGACCTGGGCTACATGCTCAGAGAGCTCCTCTATGTCTCTTTTCATGTAGTCCAGGGAGGTACGTCTCAGGTCATTCACACCAGCATGGACAATGACTGAGTCATATTTGTACTTGCCTTGGAGTGACCTGAGTGCTTGTGTTATGTGGCGGATCCTAGTGCCCGGCAGGCAGCTCACCGTGATCTTCTCCTTGTTCAGCCTGGTGAGTGGGACATCAGTGTACCTGATGATAGAGTCACCTATTACAAGTGTATCAGGTGTGTTGTTTAGCCTTAAGGGCTGTGACTGTTCGGCACACTGGCTTTGTGAGCTATGTGTTGCACGTGTTTTGTTTTGGGGTAGCAGTTGCTTGGGTGTCTGCTTTGGAGGTCTCTGCTGCTTAGGCAGATTTTTATTTAGAGCCTCCGAGTATGTTTTTGTGTGTTTATGTGTTTGGTTTGCTGTTGTGGTAGGTCTATGTGAGACTGGAATTGTAGTGAGTGTGGTTTCCTTCTCCTCCTGACTGGTTTCGCCAGTACTGAGTTGAGAGAGCTTTGCCTCCAGTATGGCTATATGGTTGCATCTCTCACATGTGTTGGAATTTGTTGGGAGGAGGAAAGGGTTGTCTTTGTACATGAGGCAGTTGTAACATTGCCTCAAGATTCCCAGATTCACCAGCTGGACCGGAGAGGAGATTGACAACTGACCTTTGGACATGCTAGAATAGTATTGGGAATTCCTTTATAATTGAAAAAAAGGGCCAATGGGGAACAAGGTACTCAAGGGGAGTTTGTGAGAGTGTAGTGCTTTTAATTTTTTAGTGCTGACTTATATAATTGCTTTAGTGAGCAAGTGCCAGGTATCTTAAATGCAATGTGTTACAGGTAACTTAAATGCAAAAACGACAAACAGTAACTTTCTTTCAAGTGAAACAAGGAAATAAGTACAGTAAGCAATGCAGATATCACTAGGGATCCAGAGAAGCGCTGAAAAGCCACATTTTAGGTGGAATTAGCGTTTCAGGGAAATAACAAGCAAACAAACAACAGGCATACAAACAAAGCTAGATTCAGCAGGCCTGGATCTAGTCTATGCTACAGCAAACAAGGTGTACCAATTTCAGTAAGAAACGGTTCAAATATGCAGGCACTATAAGCCTTTAACCAGAAATTCCCAGCTCAGAAGGGCAGAGTCCAGCCTCTCCTCCCACAAGAGTGCAGACCACGAACCTTCTTAATGTAAAACATATATAAAGTACAAATATATAGTGTGTGTGTGTCCCTATCAGTTCATCAAATGGCTTTTTCAGTGCAATTACATTGAGCATGCAATTCGTCGAACTGTTCATACTGAGACTGCAGTACAGTGAAGATCAAGAAATTTGCCCTTTCCCCATGGCAGTGCAATCTCAGAGTTGGTATATATAATTAGCAGGGGGTGTGGAGGGTACAGCCCCCCAGATGAGGAAAATTTGATGAACATTTTTGATGAATTGCTGTTCAGTGAAGTGATGGTATACTGAAATGATATAGATCAATATGCACACGCACACACACACACACACACACACACACACACACACACACACACACACACACACACATATTAAAGTCCCAGTTAGGATGCAATGAAATACTGCTTTATAAATGATCAGTACAATGCAATGTATATTGTGACACCTTGTAGCAAGTGTTATAGTTTACTGCTACATTTGTGAGGGAAGTTATTTTCTAAATAATTTGACAACAGTGAAGAGTACAAAAGAAACAATAGCACTCTGTCGAAGCATAGCATGTCTAGAAAGAATTACACTGAAAGGAAATAATGGATAAAAAGTGATATTTTACATTGTGTGTTTTTTAACAAATCAATAAAACCTAATATGATAAGTTCCCACAGTGCTGAAGGCAGTTGAATGTTGTATCCAAGCACACTGCATAAGTATATTTGTCCAAGGTTCTTCCATCTATAGCTGATTAAATAGCACCATATTAGGAAGGCACACAGAGTGACTAATGACGCTTATGGCCCTTAAAGTATGTAATAAGTGGCATGAGGACTGAAACATCAAAATGCAAGAAGGCTGTATGCCTACAGGCAAACATTAATGATTAGGTAATAATTCAGTGGATATAAACATTAAATTTGGAACATTTTACCTGAAAGTAAGAAAGTATTTTCATTTACAAAGAATACAAAAAGAAAAGCCTTGACTCTGTGAACATTGTATACTGATGTTTGTCAGTAAGTCATACAACAGTAATGTCATTCAAAAATTACAGGTCAAGGACTTCAAAGTTGCCTGAAATATTTATGAACAAAAAGTTGCATAGACATAGCCTTTCCTGACCTATTCTGTGTTTGCCTTTTTTAGATATCTTTTGATAAATGTTGGGGTCACACAGGGTATGTAATCAAGGGAGCTTTGGAAGAACAAGTTCATGCAACTTCAAGAATCTCTGAATAGGTGAAAGTGCAGTGTGTCCCTTTTCTCCCCAGTGATATACCATCAGACTTCAGTCTCTGACCCAAAGGGCCAGTATGGCACGTCTGCTAGCATAGGTATGTGAAATAATCTTTCATCATTTCTTTCCTAGGGGTATTAGTGTTCAACAAAATAAGCTAGATATATGCTACTAGTTTTAAGGACAGCAGCATGAAGTCATAAGAAGATTTCTGTAAATACATTTTATTATTAAACTGAACCTATAGATAGAGGAGCATATGCTGGAAACTCAAAAATTATATTTAATTATATTCTACATTTGTTAAACAATCTTATTCATTCATATATTTAATCATTTTACTTTTATTGTTCAGGCCACTTTTTTATTTAATCAAGATTAAGCCTGTATGCTTAATATTTCATTTGCCTACGCTTTCCTTAATAAGCATTTTAAAATTCTGCTTCACTTTCACAGTTCATCATGTTAGAAAGAATGTTTAAGTCATAAGATATATATAACTCAAAATAAAGTCAGGTAATGAGTGTTGTTAACTAAGCATAAACATTGAATAATGTCTGTTAAACAAACCTATAAAGAAGAATAAACTATCAAGACAAATAAAATGTTATGCCCTTTGCTGTCTCATCCATTTATATCATAATGACACAAACACAGATTTTGATATACTCATGCTTGAGAATCAACCATTCATACTGAAAGGTGTGTGTGGTATAGTTTCAACAATACTGATTTTTTAGTTCCCTTTAATCGCCAAACTCCATTGTGGTTATAGGCTGTGTATAGAGTGCATACAAATGCCACATGCTAACCAACAGGTGATGTTATTTGCATGTTTGCTGAATAGCATTTCAGTTAAATTTTACTGACATTTAATTATCTGAAAGAATGGAGAGGCAAGCCTACCTGTGGAGAACCTTCTTGTTACCACCTTATGCAGATGGCATCGACTACGTGGAAAATTACAAAAGTGAATTAAAAGCATTTTTTGAATGCAGATCAGAATACTGTATATCAGTCAAGTTTTAATTGGGTTTTAGTTCATAACCCCATGTTTTTCATAGAACCCAAAACCAAAATAATGCATACTAATTTTCTTTCTGTTTTTCAATTAATTTGACTGTCCAAGTACTATAGGCATCTTAGCTTCAGTGTAGTCTTGCAATATGCACTTTTAAATGTCTTTCAATAAAGAATATACCAACACTAAATATTATACTGATACTGAAATGACTGAGCACACATGGATACGTGCATGCACTACACCCAATCATATACATCCATACATGTGTGTGTATGTATGCATATAATCAGAGGGCTTTGACATCGTCCTTTTAAATGCTGTCATGTAGAAAAATGTAAATATCTGCCACAATCAGACTAGTAAACTTCATGGAAAATACAACACTAAAACTATTAATTTACTCCTAATGTCAAATGTGAAATTCCATTTTCCAGACAGGAAAATCGAATATTTAAACTAGAAGATTGTAAGGCAAAATAATTTTGTATCCCCAAATAATTACCATAATCCCACACAATTCATTTTACATGTATTTTCTTGTTTTTCTACAACACCTGCGTGACACTAAAATGCATTTTGTTGTTGTGTATTTGTACATATCTGCATCTTTGCTATGTACAGAAGTATAGCACATATAAGAGAATGAAAAACAAAGCCACACATAAGCAAATTCCTTTGGTGAACCCATACACATACATACATATTAGCCCTTTTGTTATGTGGATGCTCTGCATTTTTAAACTTATTCATTTTGTTGCTATTTCAAGAAGTTCAGTTCAGTATCAGTCTCATACTTCTGCAGGTGCAGAAACCTGACAAAATAGTGTAAAAAATATTAAAAGTTTTGTAAGTAGTCCATCTGTGGGGGTATGCAAAAGTGAAAATGTTGAACCACATAAAAGAATGTAGGCAACATTGGATTATCCATGCATAAATTGCTGTTTCCATCCATTTTTGAACTCCTTTGTATTATATTCAAAGGTGGCAATCCACTTTTGTCATTACTGTTACTAATAATGCTAATGCATGTCAGAGAAGTGAGGTGTTAATGTTCGTGACTTATTCTGGGAGAGAGGGGGGGCTGGTGGCTAGTGGGAGCTGGAGGGTGACAGAGTTGGTGGAATTCCTGCTTTTTCAGCTCCACCTCTTGAGTAGTAAAGATGGTAGTTTAAAATAAGAGGGACGATATCAGTATAAGTATGTCCTAGTGAGAAGTGTATGCACATCAAGCAATGAATGTGTCTTTTGGCTTTTCCCAGTTAGGGGTCGCCACAGCGGAACTCCGGTCCGCTAATGATTGGCAGTTGATTTTTATGTGCCGAGTTGCCAGCCCTGACGCACAACCTTCAATGAAGGTATGCCCATTCACGCATATCTCCACACAGAAGATGCTCTAGCTGAGAATCGAACCGGACAGCGTTTTACTGTGAGGCGACAATGTATGCACTCCAAGCAATAATGAGATTAAATGCTTCATAAGCTCTCTAGCTGCAATGACAATTTATGATAAATGGTAAGAAAACCAAATGCATGTCCTGTAATACTCACCCCAAACTAAAGACATTGCTTATACTTACTGTCCCTCCTACATACAATAAGCAAGCAGTTGATTAAATAGCCTGCTTTAAATGCACATTACACTAATAAAAAATGGACGAAATGAAACAAAAAACTGTAATGAACTCTAATGAAAAGAATGCAAGTGTTTACTGGTTGTTTTAAAGTGTTTCGTTAATGTTCAATAAAGTTTTCTTTTGTTTTATTTGATCCGTTTTATTAGTGTATTTTTATTTTTTGTTTTAATGGTTCAGTCGTGTTTGTTGTTTTGTGTTATTTTAAATGCACTTTACTTCAGATCATTTTTTATATATGTCCATTCACATTAGTAATCTCAAATCAAAAATTAACTCCATCCAGTGTGCCTGTCACAAATTCAGTCACGTTTTTTACTCTTGAAGGTAGAGCTGCAATAGGTTAAAAAACGACAACTAAAATAGAATATCTCAGCCACAAACCAAAAAGCAATGTTATTATAACCACAGGAAAGACCAGTGAAAGACAGCTCTACTTTCCACCAGAATGAATTTATTAATAAAACCTTATAGTGTCATTCTGGTGGAAAGTAGAGCTGTCTTTCACTGGTCTTTCCTGTGGTTATAATAAAATAGAATATCCTTCTTCTTGGCTTTTTCTTAAAATAAAATCATAGTGACTTGTAAATATTATCCAGTATGATATTTCCTTTAATTCTTTTCTGTGCCACCCCAGATAGAACACCATGGCATCATCCCCAGACATATAAATTGCATTGATCAGACCATCCCCTACTGACACTCCTGTATAAAATCATTAGCAGAGATTACTGACTTGCATCAAATTTTTTAAGTGCAACATAGTTTATACTATGTTCACTCCATTTTAGGTCATGCATTGGCACTACAGTGAACTGGTAGTAATCGATCATCCACATATCATAAGTAATCTTTCTTAGGCCACAAACTTTGTACATAACTTCATAGTTTCATAGGTTAGTACTAAGCTAACTGCCCTTGCAAGCCATTGTAAGCCTAGCCAATTATGCCTTGTGAGACTCAAACCCTGCACCTTGTGCTTGTAATGCAAACATTTTAACCATTAGGCCACCCTCTCAACCCTACTATCCAACAGTGCTAGAAAATACAAAGAGATGAAGAATTGAGGTCAAAATTACTGAAACATCTGCAAAAGTAAGCTGCAATCTCATGCTTTACAAAAACTATTATTACATAAATAACAGTTTTAGCCTTCAGTTTTATGGTCCATGGACAGGCTCTGTCATGTAAAATGCATATTGTTATGACATATAATGCTTCTAAATTCCCCTCCCTGACTGGCAGAATGGGACATAATGGATACAAAGGCTGTGCTAGTAATACTGAATTGCTTTAATATTATATTCCTTCAATCTCCATTGATTTAAATGTTGTGCTATATTGGTTATTAGTTGAATATTTACATGTCTGACAATTGCACTGGTAATTTTCCTCACTTAAAAAGCAGAAAGCTGGAAAACAAGAACCAGACAAACTGGAATAAAATATTACTGATACATCAAAACTTCTGAGTTGTTTGCTCTTTCATAGGTTTACTAGCCTGCAGGTCCTACTGACTGATATTTGAAGAACTTTTATGATTTTTCAGAAAAAATGCATATAGCAAAGAAAATAAAGCAAACAACATAAACAGACATCTGCATTACACAATTCCTTCTGTAGCTATATTTGAAAAATAATTCTCACTGCTGTGGAGAACCTATCTATAAAATCCTGTTCAGTTCTAATAATATTGCCTGCTTATTGGCTAAACAGTTTTCTGCAAATTTCTGTGACAGCATTATCATTCTCACCTCAAACATATCTCAGTTATGCCCAACTTCAATGTTTAAGGACCATATCCTTAAACTATTGCCCTTGACCAAAAATACTTCTGTTGGTCCCTACAGTACACTTGGTTGTCCTGCAAAGAATTTCAAGCAGGCCTTTGCTTGTACTCTCCATGAGTTGTCCAGCATAAGTAATGATGAAGGCTATGCTCCCAAACAGTGGCATGCTCCAGTGGTGATGACCATTCATAAGGATGACTCCACAACTAACCAAGCAACTACAAGCCTATTGCCTCTGCTAGTTTGTCCACAAAGCATGAAACTCATGATCACCATGACCTCATAAACCAGAACATTAAGAATTTAATTGGGTTTGACACACAGTGATTCAGATTTTAAGGCCAGGTCATGCCACCTCAGTCTTGTAAACTTGTTTGAAAAAGGTCACAGGCCATGTAAAATAGTCACATTGTTCACACTGCTTGCAGGAATCCAACAAAAGCACTTGATATCATAACATGCAATAGGATTGCAAACCAGCTAAGAGTCTTAATCAAGCAAACTGGCTCAATGATAGAATGCATGCGGCCAAGGTTGGTCATGCCGGGTCTATATCACTTCGACAAAACGGCAGAAGTTCAAACACCATGTTCGAACTTCTAACCTCGAAGTGCAAAACCATCGAAGGCTTAGAACAGCGATTTTTTCCCCAGGGAAAAAAAATCACTATTCCAAGAAACACACACAACACAAGCACACCAAAAAAACAGCAAGCCACACACATACACTTAAAATCCTACATCTAACCCTACATTAAACTGTACATACACTACTATCTATCCACTTACCTTAACCCAAACCCCAACCCTAAGGTCCGTCACTATCGCACACTCACCTGACCCGTGCCCTAACCCTAACTCACGTGTCCTGCCCTAACCTTAAAGTCTGTCACTATCACACATCCACTCCCTAACCCTAACTCACCTAACCTGCACCCTAACCCTAATGTCCACACAATTGCACACTTATCTGAACCCGCCCCACAACTTTCCACCATAGTGCAGAAAATAGCGAAGCCACAGAAATGGCCCACCATATTCTTTCCCTGGGAAATAATTTGGTGTTCCGCGGCTTCGCGATAATCAGTTTTCGAACTTTACAGTTCGAACATATGCTGTTCGAACTGCTGAAGTTTCGATGAACTGATAGGAACTTGGTCATGCCACCTCAGTTAAAGCAAAGGTGACCGGTGGCATTGCTCTGGGGTCCTTAGTGGTCCCCTTGATTTTTGGCATATATTTCTCTGATTGCAATAGAGATCTCTGTCTGACTAGGTTCATCAATGGTTGCAAGTTGGATATAGTCATCACATTAATAAGTAATATAAATCCCCTTCAAGCAGAACTATTGCATGTTACATGTTAACACCGTGAGTAAAAAGAAAGGGGCCAAACTGCACATTTAAAAATGCAGTATCATCTCCTGGAAAAAAAAAATAAATCGGTAAAACCTAATGCATCAAATACCTGACTCTCCAAAGATTCTGTCATTAGGGACCTTGGCAATGGGTTGATGGCTTCATGTCCTTTGATCAACATGTAGTGAATATAGGTAGGAAGTCCTTCTATATATAACAATGAATCATCAAAGGCATCTCTTCTAAAACAAAAAAAAATTGTTTCCCTATATTCTACTCTGGTTAGCCCATTATAGAATATAAGGTGCCCATTGGCATGTAGCTCACAGACATTATAAAAAATTAAAAAGTGGAGGTGGCCAAGATGCCAGTCTGATAGCAGAAATCCACAGCTCTGCTTAGATTTTAATATCCTGACAGGAAATATACTTTAATTTTTAGAAAAATCTAAATAAAAGCATATTAAAAGCTAGATTTACATAGACTCTCTATTATTTTCTAAAAATTAATACATACAAGAGAATTTTTTAATTATTCCTGTCAAGAAGTTTTCTACTGGAGATCTCACGATCAGCAACTCAAAGAACTCACACCAGGAGGGTACAGTGAAGAAAGAATTACATATAATAAACATCCAAGAACTGTCACTAAAAACACATGCAACGTGAAGAACCCACACCAGGAGAGTGCAGAACATCCAAGAACTGTCACTAAAAATGGACAAATTCGAAAACAAAATGGATATTATCAACAAGAATGCAGTAAACAACTGGAACTTCTAAATGGAATAGTTACAAAACAATCTAAATAGATCTTGCCTTAGAGGAAACAGTAACTGACCTAGATACTAGAGTGACAGAAAATGAACATCACAATGGATTTTTTCTGAAACAAAACACCAGGCTGATTGAGAAACTGGAAGACCTTGAAAGTAGATCAAGGAGGAATGACATAAAAATATATGGAATTCTTGAGAAAGAGGAGGGTACTAACATGATTCAATTCCTAATAAGTGGTGTTCATCAGCACTAAACATGCTTGAATCCCTCTGTTTTGGAATTGAGAGGGCTCATCGGCCCCTGGCAAATCCAGCTTCATTTCTGAGTTCATCTAACCTCCAGGTCTATAATAGTTAGATTTCTTTCCTCGCAAGACAAGGACTTAGTGCTGAAATCAGCTTGGACTAATTCCCCTATCAAGATGGGTGAAAAAGTTATTCATTTTGACAATGACTACACCTCTACAGTCATATCCATACAAAAGGAGTGTGTTCCTCTAATTTAGTCCTTGAAAAAAGCCAATATTAAAGCTCAAATTCTTTTTCCTGCAAGAATAAAAATCACCTTGCCAGAAGGAGTGAAGATATTTTATTCCCTACAAGAAGCAATAGAATTTATTCAAAAGCAGAAAATAATTTTGGACATAGAAGAAATGGAATGGTCATCTTAGAGTTTGAAGAGACAGGCAACTAAAAATGGATGGTCTATGAAGGAAGGAGCAAACAAAACTAAGAAACTAAAGGACACATGAATAAATTCCTACTAATTTTAAATGCTTTGTTTTATAAATCATTCTGTAAGGTAATGTGAATCATTTTTATTATTAGTGTTCTTTCTTTTTTATATCTACTTCTTCTAATTACATATAGTACTAAGTATTTAAATAACATTCTCTCTCTCTTCTTTCTTCCTATTCTTTTTTGTTTCCAATGTTCCTTTTCTCTCTTTTCCCCATTTTAAGTACTTTACATAGAAAACTAGAAAATGATGTGAAAGAGTGGCAAAAAGCACAAATAACAGAAAAAAGCACTCTGCAACCAATATCCTATGACCACTGTAGTAGTAAACAAATTTATTTAAACAAACAAAGTCACAAACCACAAATCCACAACAATAATCCAAGGTCAAGCGCTTTCATCAATAGACTTCATCAGAACAATTAAAGTCTTGAAAAAACAGCCCTTTTATACTTACAAGCTGATTTTCATTAGACAAAACAGCCCTTGAAATTAAAGTGATAGTGTTCTTTTTTTGAATGACAGTATTATTTTTTAAAAACCAAGCTAAAACCTCCAAAAACTGTCTGTAAAATCACATAAAAAAGGCATGAAAAATATATAAAATATGTACATGGCATAAAAAATATTAAATAATATTAAGTAATAGTATATAGTACAATCTATATGTGTTGCTTCTAATTAAAAATGAATACTAAAAATACTGAAAAGGTTATATAATGGGGGTTAAAGTTTAGATGCCTGATACCTTAGTTTGGGCTTGATACTAATATGCTCATTAATCCCAGGAGCTACAGTGGCATTTAACCTAAGTTGCCATCTCACTTCATCTCTGAGTAATTGATTTGCCCAATCACCCCCCCTAACGTCCTTAGCAACAACCTCCAGAATACCAAACCGGAAGGAATGGTCCTGGTGCAGGGAAACATGTTTATAAAGGGCGTTATTTTCATCTTTCCTTGTAATACTGTAAAGATGTTCGTAGAGTCTCCTATTTAATTTTCTTTCCATTTTCCCTACATAGAAAAACCCACACACTTGACAAACAGCTAGATACACCAGACCCATAGTGGTGCAAGAGCCTGCACTAAAGTTGACAACAATACTGATAAATGTTTATCATTAAATATTAATGGTTTGCACAATAATATCAAAAGAGCTGGTTTGCTTAAATGTCTCAAAATGCATAAAGCCCAGATCATCTTTTAACAGGAAACCTATCTGTTAAAAATCTATTAAAAAAGATCTACAAAAATACTCATTCAATGGCTATACCATTCTGGCTGATTCATGTTTTAAGACTAAGAGAAGGGGCACTCTTATTCTATGCCAAGAATTATAGATACAATTTCAGATAAAGATGGGGATGCTAAGCATGTTTATCTTGGAAATCAATAGGAAGTATTATACTTTGATTAATACATATTGGATACCAGCACTGAGTAGTAAATATGTTGACAAATATCTGGACCTGATTACTTTAAATGCAAATGGGGAAATTATAGCAACAGGTGATTTTAACTGCCTATTATCAAGCAATGATACTTCTAAAAATGGTAAAATAAAACTAACATCTCAAGCCTAGAAGTTAAATAACTTTACAAACCAGATGAACCTTGAAGATATACATGGTCTAAGAGAACATTATTCCTTACTCTCTACTCAAAATTCATATTGGTTTGGTGCGCAAACCTTGATAAGGTCTTTGTATCAAATAATATATACTCTAAAATAAGTGGCATATCTATAATGACTTGTCCATTTTCGTACCATAATGCTATAAAATTTGCATTAACTACCCATACAGATAATTTAAGATTTCTACAGAGAATTCCTGCTTATATAACTAAGTTAAATGACTATAGGGAATGGATAATGAAAGAGATAGACATGTTTTTAGACTTACAAAAAAACATAGACAAGATAAAAATGGACACAAAACCAAATAACAAGTAGCACATAACGAAATGACTAAGTTAAATCAAAAATGCTTAGAAGTTCTGAATCATAAGGTTGCCATAAACCTGGAAAATTGAAATTAAAATCTTATGCTGTAAATCCTAAATATCTGTATAAAATAGCGGTAAGATCCAAAAAAAATAAACAATCAAAATCTTATTAATTAGATTAAATATAAGAGTGATGGTTCAGTTAAGAGTACACCTAACTTAATGGGCATATTAGAAGTGTTCAAAAACTACTATAAAGATATAAATAACACACCACTTTTGGACAGATAATGTAATAAATACTTTTATTCAAGAAAATATAACTACTAAGGTGTGAATGCAACAAAATAACATATTAAATAAACAAATAACACTAATAGAAGTGCAAGAGCTAATAAGAATTTTAAAAGATAATAAAGCTCCAGGACTGGATGGAATAATTCCTGAACTATATAAGATTTTTCCTGAAAATGTAATAAAGAAAATGACGAGTGCCTTTACTATGGTTAAGCAAAAATGTATAACACCCCCATCATGGAAATACTCAATTATCTGCCCCATATTAAAAGAAGGTAAGGACCCCAAATCTTTTGATTCATATAGGCCAATTTCATTACTAAACACGGATTATAAAATTTTCATGACAATATTAACTAATAGGATAAAGAAAATATTACCTAATCTAATACATAATGATCCAACAGGGTTCATTTTTCATAGAAAAGTGCACGATAACATTATTAAATTACTATCATTAATAGACACGGTATGCAAATAAATAAAAACAACTAACTATTATCAGCCTAGACATAGAAAAGGCTTTTGATTCTATTAGTTGGACCTATCTACAATGAATTCTGATTCGATTTGAATTCTCCTCAGATTTTGTCAACTTATTAATGAAAATTTATAGTAGGGCACAAGCTTATGTGAAAATTGGATCATGTCTATCCTCACCACTAGAAATCCTCAAGTGAACTAGACAAGGTTGTCATTTGTCACCATTATTGTTTGCTCTTTCAATGGAACCTTTTGCTATATATATCAAAAACAAGCAACATATAAAAGGCTTTCAAATTAATAAGGACTATTGATGCATTAAGAGATATTGATGTTTCTTTGCATGATGTTATAAATAACTTAAGCAAGTTTGAAAGAATTTCAAGGCTTAAATTTAATCATAATAAATCTAAAACATTACTAATTAACAAAAAGATCAACAAAAACCTAAGATAGAATATCCTGTTTAATTGGGAGAATGATGTATTAGAATATCTGGGTGTCAGTATAAAGATTACATGGAAAGAGTGTTTTAAATTGGACTACAATAATTTAATAATCACCATTAGTGAACTAATCAAAAGATGGAATAAAATGTTCTTCACAATGGAGGATAGGCTGTCTTTAATTAAAATGCTAATTTTACCTACATTTTTGTTTTATATACAGTCATTGATACTAACCCCTCCCAAAAACTTATTTAAAAAATTATATTCCATGCAACTTAAATTTTTATGGTTCCCCTTAAAACCTAGTATTTCATATAAATGGCACATTACAGCTTGGAACAGTAATGGGATAGCATTCCCTAGCTTAGACCTTTATTCCAAATCAGTTATAATTAATTCACACTACATTGGATCACACCTACCTATATATCTGTCTGGAAAACAATACATGAGATTCATATAACTGATGTCAAAACTATAGAAAATCTATTTAAGGAACAATATGGAATAAGTAGAGTTCATTGGCTTTTACGTGAATTTTGTTTATTTAATAAGAAGTTTGATCATTTTTCTTATGGCATTAATGAAATATTTAATAACTTTAAAAATATAATTGTAATTACAATATTAAACAATTTCTGTTTCTAATAACAATATTAAACAATTTCTGTTTCTAATATTCCCTATAGCATACTCCCCTGATTGCCTAGATTCTTTCAACATCAATGTGATGCAAAAATTAAAGGAAAATAATTTGATATTCTGGCATCAGTTTATTAAAATAAGATTATTAAACCCCTAACTCTCTTTTATGTAGTTTTGATAATAGTCAAGACAGTTGGTTGTTTATGCACTCATTACAGCAGTTTATAGAAAACAAAATGAGAGTATCAATCAACCTAGACACTGAATGTATACCTAGTTTGATTCAATATTTTATTAGGTATCTTGAAAAGACAGATAATAAAAAATCAAGTATCTCACCTATCTATAAGGCACTAACAGAAGACACTCTAAAGTTTGACTCAGATTTTTGGAATTACTATCTAAAGATTAATGGAGAATAAATATCTAATGAATCCCAAAAAGTCTTATTGAATTCTATGTATGGTGCCTCTTCTTCATTATATTGGAGATTGTATACATGGAATTTTATGAATAGGAGTTTCTATACGCCCCATAAAATAAATGTTATACTCAAAAACAGTGAAAGTAAATGTTGCAAATGTGATGAATTACTAGAAACTAATGGGTTCACATGTTCATTGAATGTAGAAATGTTGTTAAATACTGGAAAGACTTTAAATATTTGTAAATGCTTTATGGTCTGATAGCTGTCATATTTCTAAGTCACTAATCCTATTCAGTGTTCCTATACCTAATGCAATACCTAAATCTCAGATTCAGTTAGTCTGGTCAATTCTTGCAATTGCCAGAAAAGTTATTACTTTGAATGGGAAAAGTAAACAAGATTTGATGTTTAAAAATTTTATTAATTTTGCAAATGTTTTGTAAAAAAGAATTGCAAACCATTTGTTATACAACTCATAACATTACTCATGAAAAATTATCATGGCAAAAACTGGAAAACCTTTTGAACGAATACTGATAACTTCTCATGGATAAAATTATTGTTTATCATAGATGAATGTAAATATTGTAAATAGTTTTGTTATTGTTTTATTGTATTTATTATATGTACATTTGCATATATTTATAATGAAAACAAAATAAAAATGGTTTTGAAAAAAAAATTCAAAAGACTGCAGGGATTCCTAATAACAAAAATATCATGCCTCAAAATTCATCATCATTGTGTAAAGCTGGAATTATTCTCTCTGCGCTTAGTGTCATATGAAGCCCTGATTGGAAATTTGAACCTTGCTTTTCATGTTCAAAATGAACTAACCCCTCACCTAAACACACTGTTCAAACTCAGCCTCTCTACAGGCTACATACCCACAGAGTGGCGCACAGCAACAGTTATCCCACTCCACAAAGGTGGAGCCACAACGGACCCTGGGAACTATCACCCTATAAACCTGACTAGCCTGGTCTGCAAGGCTATGGAGCGCATCATCATAAAACTCATTAACAGAGAAATTGGGAACCTCCAAACCTTGGACCCTACCCAGTTCGGCTTTGTTAAGGGAAGATCATGCCTCCTAAACCTGGTGGACTTCTTTGAGATGGTTACCAAGGCATTAGATGAGGGAAAGGAGGTCCACACAGCCTACCTAGACCTTGCAAAGACTTTTCCCATTCTAGTATTGTAGATAAGCTCACCAGCTTGAACATAAACCCCTACATCACAAGATGGGTTGCCAACTGGCTCATGGATCAAACCCACATGGTGAGAGTTGCAGGCTCTACGTCCGACTCTAAACCAATTATAAGTGGCGTCATCCAGGGCTCAGTCCTGGGACCCCTAATGTTCGGTATATACTTCTCAGAGGTACAGACAAGCATAGGAGGACTATGGCTGACCAAGTTCACAGACGACTGCAAACTATAGGCCATAATTGTTTCTCCAGCTGATACAGACACCCTCCAGATGTGTCTCACTGAGGCAGATACCTGGTGTCAAAATCATGGCCTCAAGCTAAATGCCAAAAAGTGCATAGTCATCCCCTTTGGAAAAAAAAAGTACCCGTGAACTACCACATAGATGGTAGTCCCCTAAATACAGAAAATGTAATAAGAGATCTGGGGACCCAAGTAGATGGTAATCTCTCCTTTGATAATCATATTGCCAAGGTGGTTAGAAAATCCTTCTATGTGGCCCACCTAATCACAAAAGGGTTTGCATCTAGAATAAAAGAAGTTATCGTGCCTCTCTACTCATCACTCATTAGACCCATCATAGAATACAATGCCCCATTTGTGATGTACCATACAAGACACCTGCAACAGCTAGAAAGACCACAAAAGTACCTCACCAAGAGGATTACTGGCTTCATACAGATGCCCTATGCAGCTCGACTCAAGAAACTCCAGCTGTGCTCGGTTGCATACCGTTTACTCAGAGGTTATCTCTGCCTGACATACAAGGCCATGTCCAACCCAGAATTGATGGACATGCTCCACCTAAAAAAAACAAATCCCGGAGAGCCACACGTTCTACAGATATAAACCTCACCACAACAGTAAATAGGACATGCTGGAGGGATAGATTCCTATCCCAGAGACTCCCCATGCTTTGGAACAGGATTCCAATATACATCAGGCAGAGCCCCTCACTAACACTCTTCAAGAGAAACCTTGACGGGTGGATGAGAAACAGAAAATTTACCCCAGGGATAACTGCAGTGGCTCTGCTGGACAGTGGTGCAGGCAACTAATGGCTCTGCTGGACAGAGGCACAGGGAACTAATCTAAGGGGGTGGCGAAAGCCAACACATTCTGGCTAGGCTTATAAATGCCCTTGGGCAGATAGTCTAGTACTTACCTATGTCCTTATGGATCCTGTTATCTGAGATCATTTTTTTCTCTGTCAAGTAATGCAGCCAGCACTAGAATGGGAGATCTCAGTGTACATCTGGGAATAAATAAAACTAAATAGAGAGGTTCATCGCCCACAACATTCCATTACTCTGGAATACACTCCATGTGCATGTTTAGCAGTGTGATTCCCTTTTGACTTTCAAACATAGTTTAGTCAGTTAAATGCATACGACAAAATACACTCTGAGAGTTACAGATCTTGTCCTCTTTGAAAAAGGTTGCAAGATTGCGGGTAGTTACTGTCAAGGCAGACATGGACCCTGACTAATAACTTTATATTGCCTGTGATTCAATGCACTGTCAGGGAATTTATAGTTCAGCTAAAGAGATGGATGATTTGAAGAAAGAAAAAGGTTTGTGCAAAAGAAGAATTTGTCCAGGATAAAAAACATCCATTACAGTGTACAGTGTGAATAAGCTTTGCACATGGCATATAATTTCAGAGTTATGTATATTGTTTATGTACAAAACTCAGAACAGTGTGGCATGCAGTACATGCTAATGAATGCATAATGATAAGGAAATGTGGAACTCCATCCAAATGAGCAAAGGGGGGGGGGGGCAGAACTATTCAGAAATGCTTAAAATAGATGTGTAATGGCACAGTGAATACCCATTTTGGGCACTGAGAATTGTTGAATTGTTATGCATGTCAGGGAGAGATTTTTGTATAAGCAGCAGCAGCAGTAACTATGCAGTATGTGATAAATGGCCCCCTCTGCATCACTACCTACCATGTTACACACCATGGCTGTTCACATCAAAGGAGGAGGTACAGACAGTACATGACATACTATCAGATCGACCATTTCAGATATCCAGATTGTCCACCATTTCAATGTAGATGGGGAGTGTGGGGGCTGTCAGGATAGCGTTGAACTATATTGCCAAAATGTGAAATGGAGTGGGATGTCTGAGATGCCTATATCTCTGGATACTATGATATATCTAACTTTAATCATTATGCATATATACAAACCTTTCAGTGATTTACTTTGTACCTCTTAGGTTATTCCAAGTCACAGCCTCATGAGTCCTGAAGTTGTTGCTTGACATCATGTTGCAGTATCTGAAGAAGCATATCTAGTTCCCCAGAATAAGAAATGAGAGAACCACAACACTGTGGGCATTTTATGGGGGTTGCTCATTTCCCTGAGTTTGTGGGAGTCAGTAACTGCATAGACATTGGCATCATGGGCCCAAGTGTTGTAAACAGGCTATCCATGCTTCAACAAATAGTGGTTTTATTCCCTTAACTGACATGGTTTTTAAGACACTGGACATTGTTTAGAATGTGTATGTACACAACCCAGGTAGTTATAATTCTCACATCTGGTACACCTCTGACTTACAGCAAAGATTCAAATAAATGGATTTCTCAGATTCATTTGTTATTTGCACACACAGACTAGATTGACAGGTCTGTACACACAAGTATTATACATTTTGGGAGCAGATTACATCGAATTTGTTGCTTCTAGTGTGTTGCAGGTGATACTTGATACGCTCTTGATCCCTGGTTGATGACCCCAAATCCTCGCCTTTCAGTCTGTGCTGAAAATGGCCTATAATGCATCTCATTAAAACATGTACCATAGTGGAACAGATGTTTGGCCTACTCAGGGAATAATTCCATTGCCAAGACATTTCAATGGGACACTGCAATGTTGCATCTTTCGGCTTTTCAGTGTTGAAATCTGCAGCACAATTTTTGTTGTGCAAGCCATGGGCTAAACTTGGCATTGCACAAACAGTTGGAGGAGTGGGTTAATGTCTTTCCAGGATGTTCCATCCATGGGTGAGCAGTCAGGTGAGGCAGACAGAGCAGTGAGAGTACTGCAATAAAGGCTGCAGTATGTGTAGTGCAATGCAGTGGTGGCAAAGTGTGTGGTCCATGAGTATGGAACGTAGCATAGAAAACAGAATAAAGTGATGTATGTACTATCATTGCATCCAGGCTATACAGGGCAGTGCATAGGATGGCCATGCTGGTCATCAGATGTGCCCATACCCATAAAGCTTAGGAGGTGGCCAGGACACAGTCATCATCACCTGAGCAACTGGTTAGAGAGGACACAGTGACAGGTGACTACAACACTATGAGATGGGAGAGGGGTCTTGCAGTTAAAGATAGCAGCCATGTACCCTGGGAGGATGCAAGGAATTACGTATCACAGACTTTACTGGTGGGGCAAGCTACCATATTAGGACTATTTGAATCATCCATCTTGATTGTATGCCATGTTAGGGGCTTTTAAAGTTCATGTCAGGGGAAAAGGTACAGATATAGGCCCTTGAAAGTTCTCTGTGATGGTGTATATTGTGTGTTGATCCGCATGAGCATGATATCCCAGAGCAGATCATTGACCACAAATAGGGATGGTAGTCGCTGTGCTCATATGTTGCAAGAAAGGGGTAGAACTGCTTAAAAACATATTTTCAACTTTATGAGGCATTCAAAGGATTGAGTAGGAGGAGTAGTGTTGTCTATGAACTGGACCATGCCCATGACTTGGTGTGGAGGCTGTATTACCGCATGTTACAGTGAAGCAGTGTCTCCAGTGGTTTCATCAGTTTTCCGACTGTGTGTGTTCAGCTCTGCCTTTGTGATAACCCTGCCACAGATACAAAGGCTTGACCTATAGAGGCAGATGGACCCATGATGTATGTCATGGAAGCAATGATGGCAGTAATATTTGTCCGCAATGACCTCAGTAGTGGCATCTGGTTACAGACCCTATTCTCCATATCACTGTTCACTTTCTGCTCATCATTACAGTCTCCCGACAGCACACTGTCCATGTGTCTCATGGTGTGGGTAGTAGCAACTTGTGGCTGGATCACAGAACTGCAAATGTGCTGGTTTAACCAAGTGTCAAAGTCATATCAGTTATGGTCCTGGAGTCATAAGAATGCCTTATATCTCCAGGTCTGTCCCCTTTGGTGGGTATATAAATATATATATATATATATATCTATCTATATATATATATATATATATATATATATATATATATATATAAATATATATATATATATATATATATATATATATAAATATATATATATATCAGTAGTAGTGTACACTTCAGATGTTTTATATGCATGGAAAATTGGTAGATGAGTCTGGGGTAGCCATTGTCCATAATGCTTTGATATTATTATGTGTTCATCGTGTACCTCTAAAAAGGCCTCTGTTATGGTGAGTGTTTGTGAGCCCTTTCCAAATAATGCTGCAAACACTGCTTGTGTGTCATCAGACCATGTCATCACTGTCACCCACAAGCACCCTGTTGATATCAGCCATATGATGGCCTATGTAGATAAACACTTCACTTGTACAGCCAAAGAAAATAGGACACACATGCATATACACCATACCATTGTCTTCAGACACATATGCTACCATATCTCGCTTAGCATTCATAGTACAATGCATTGCAGGTATAGCATTCATGGCATATCTGCCTTATGATGCAAGGTGATTCAGTTGCATATCAGAGGTGCCTGGAGAGACAGACTTGGTCAATCCTTCCTTTCAAATGTGTCACAATGTACCATATTTTGCAGTAGAGAAAACTGCTAACCTGGTCTATCTCCAGCTGATAAATGGGTGTTTAGTGAAACCAGAGCTTCCACATCCAAGCCACTATTACATTTGAGGATCCTCCACACATGGCCTGCTACTAACAAAAAAAAAGCTCTCTAGTCTCAAGATGCTTCTGTGTAGGTGGTCTGTGCCCCCCCCCCCCCGTGAAGACCCTGTTTATTGTAATCCTATGATTTGTCTCTTTTATGTAGTATCATATCTGTAACCCTTCAAGGAAGATGTTATATGATTCTACCATGATCATCTACAGTATTTGCCCCTTGTACTACTCCCTGCCAAATGTGGTCCTGCTTGTCAATGACCCCCTTCTTTCAAGGGTTGCAGACCATTTATGCAAAGGTCATTCTGTAAGTTTTCTTAGAGTAGGGTAGACTTTTTCAGGTGTTGCTTTGTTGATGGCAAGTCAGTACATGTACACCTTTTTGCAACACATAGGTCCATAAGCATGTGCATGCCATGCTGTAGGATGATCATGCCTCTGGCCAAAGCCCCTACTTTCTGCACCTCCCTGTGTGCTGTAATTGATGCTTTGCACAGCATGCTACCATCCATTTCTGTTCTGTACTAATGGTCACAGGCTGCCAAGCTCACACATATACCTATTTATTAGCCATTGCTAATGGTATACATATCCATCCACTTCCATTATAGACTGAAGCCATGCCTCAGCATATTTTCCTGAAATCACAAGCACCATATGCAGTTTCCTTCATGATGTTACCATTGCTCATATTGACCAACATAAAAGCACACAGGCAGAGAGTGAAGTGCCATGTTAGTGTCCTGTGTTCCCAGTGACATGTACAGCATAATGTCAGCCTCAGTATGATTGCTTTTTCTGTTCTTGCTGATGTGCTTTACCAGGCATGGCTCCTTTGTTAAGCAACAATTCAATAAATATGTACTGAAATTTGGCTATTTCACAGATTAAGGGTACTGGATGAGGTTGCACAAGATGTTGTGGGCACATTATATTATGCCAAGGAACGGACCAATTAGTGTGGCAGTTATGACAATAAGGCTATTACTAAGTGCCACACTGCGTGTCAGTCACTACCATAACTTATTGCACTATACAGGCAGGTTGGTGATAGCTGCATGTGGAATGGCAGCCTAGTGGCATGTGACCAGTGGTGGCATAATGCATGTATACACCTATAGCCCCACAGTGCTAAACCATGGAGATGTAGCAACATTACTGGTTACACCTGTGAACATGGAGTTACTATTCTGGTCTTCTACATATTATGACTGGCTACTTTATATACTGTGGCATGCAGAACTCCAGATTGGTGTGACAGAGACAGAAGTATATTCTTGTTACATCTGGTTATACTGTTGAAAAGTTTTTTTGGTTTTTTTCAAGTAACAGTTATCTCATTTTCTTGGGTTAGGAAAAAGAAAATATCAAATGATGACTGTTTTTTTTTTATTGTTTTAGTTGGTATGCACTGAGAATCATCTACCCAAATCCAGTATAGAAGTATGATCCTGGCATTCTTTAAGGATGCAGGGGAGATGAAAAAGTAATACTGGACAACTGAAGTTTCATAAAAGAAATAGATCCCTCAGTAAGATCTTCTATTCTGAACTCTCGTGTATCTAAAAAAGGTCAGGAGGAAAAGAGAATGGCTGGAAAGAACCACCCAGATGGAACATAGAGTAGCTAGTGGAACCTTCAAATATGTCTCTACTGTTTGTAATTTCTGCCCCTTTGTGAGTGTCAAGATTTTTTTTTAATTTTTAGTAGAGGTAGACATGGTGACATAGTGCCACAGCAGATAGTGTTGTTGCCTCACAGCAAGAGGTTCCCCAGTTTGATTTTTGACTGGGCTGCCTTCTGTGCACAGTCTGCACTGTGTATGTGTGGGTTCCCTTTAAGTTTTCCTTTAGGTTTTCCAGTTTTGTCCCACATTCCAAAGACATGCAGTAGGTGGATTGGATATTTTAAATTGGCCATAGGTGTAAGTGCGTGGTTTGGAAGAACTACCACGGCAGGGCTAGCTACCCAGTGGTGTAAAACTTTGTTCTAAATGATTATCACCATTGAAGTGACCCCCTGACCCCCTGTGCAAAAATGGGAAAAGGGGTTATGTATAGATGGATCGATGGACAGACATAACTGCAACAGTAAGCTCTATGTGCAAAGCATTTTATGTTGGAAATACCAAAAAAATCGTTTCAAAAAGAGAATTATCCAATTTACATCTGTCATTAGGAAGCGATACCCTGCAACCTCACTTTGAGGACATTCGTTGAGGTGCCCGAGCCATTCTAATTTTTAAAGTCATAGAAGATGTAGAATACTGACAGCTTGGTGGGACCTTAACAACATTTTGGAATGGAGGCAATTAGAATGACTAATTATTCTTAATGCATATGTTAAAAAGGTCCTAAATGGAGATGATCTATTTTAGAAGTTTGGTGTAACTTGAGAAACTAAACCACAACAGGTTCTATTGAGTTCACCTTGACATCCAGACAGTAGCACAGTGGCTTGGACCACCTAATAATTGCATACATCTAAAGACAGGAACACTAGCTACCAGATTTTACAAGAAGTAAGTTACTCCCTTCTATATCTCCCACTGCAGGACCTATGCCCTATTCCATTACATTCTACCACATGTAGGAGTGCTACTGCCCTGAATCCTTTGATGGAAGTTCAATCCTAGGGACTGGTGCTTTTATTTGCTCCCTACTTCAGGACTATATTAATCAAATTATGATTTGTAATTCATTTGCTATATGAATACTTTGTGGCATTGCTCAGCAACCTGTGGTGGTGTGGGGCACATCACAGAGTGTGGTCATTCGGATCAGACTGTCCTGTATTACATTGTATTGTAGTGCCAACCTGAGTCCTGAGACTGGGTCTGTAAGACTTACTTTAATATGGGATTGTTTACCAAAAGACCTTGGATAAATGATATTCCACTATGGATTATTTCCTGGATCTGTTGAAGCTCCTTACAAGATTGAAATTGTTGATATTTACACTGGATTTTGTCCCAGGACACTGGTTTCCACATTTGATGACTATTTAAACTTCTGAACTGGTTTTCCATGCTCAAGATTTTTTTTTTTTATATTATTTATGTTTATAGGTTTCTAGGATAATTGCCCTTCTGGGCCATATTAAACCTAGCCAAATTATCTTTTTGAAAATTAAATCCTGCACATAGCGTGTGTAAAGTAAACACTTTAACCATTTTGGCAATCACCCAACATGGGTCAAACTCTAAACCTTGTACGTATGAGGTAAAAAGCATTATACCAAATGCATTTTATAAAGGATATAAATTCTTAAAACTGAAATGTATGTCATTTTTAATGACTTCAGACCTCAATGCTTTGCCAGAAAACCACAACTTATGTGAGGACCACACCAACATATTAGGCAAAAATCTGGGCACTTCACAGGTCTGATCTAAGGTACACAAAATCTGAATATTTAAAAAGAATGGCAATCCTGAGACATATCTTGTTTTTTGTGTGGGACTAACTAATGGTTGATTATTTGACGAACTGTTATGCATTTACTTGTATTTGGTCTGTTGAGTTCTGTGTTGACAGGCAGCACACCTAAGTATCAAATAAGGGGATTATTTCCCAGATCTTAAAGGGACTGAGATTGAAGTGAGCACTAAATTGGAGATGTACAATTTTGTTGATGTCTGACTATATAGTCAAAATATTAATACAGAACTGTGTAACAGCAAGAAACATATAAATGTTACTGTCATAGTTGAGGACTAACATATGTAAATGTACGTGGCATTCTGTAGAGAAAAAATGACACTAATGGTCATCATATATCAGCTTTACTTCTACTGTTCTTGCTGGATTCTTTGATGGCATTACTTTACCAACAAGGTTGTAGAACTACAGAAGCATTTGTTTAGTAATGGCCATTTGAATAAATCCATTATTTAGAGCTGTTATATGTGTTTAAACTTTTTCTTTTAATTTTATCCTACCTTTTCCCATTGTGCTTTCTAATTTTATTACTATGAACCTTACTTTTGCACTGTTTTCTTTACTATGTCTTATTTTTTATTATATTAAAAAGTATGACCACATATATGTATTATTATTTTCCATTTATGTCAGGTTTCTTATAGTTTGAGCTGTTAAGTATGTTTAGTTCACAGTCATTCATGTTAAACTACCTACAGAACTCTTTTAAGTATTTTGTGATTTGTTTCTTCTATTTTGAAAATGAGGTATAATGTATATTTTAACAATGGTTGGCACAGAAGATAGCTAAACATTTTGCTTAGACTAGCCTACGTAACTGATAAATAGATGAAACCTAATCAGGTAAATAAATAAATATGATTTGAAAAATTTGCTAATTCTGAATTACATTTAGATCACTTAAGATCTGTTTTAATTACTTTTGCATGGAAGAATGTTTATAATATATGTGTTAATTAAATCTAAATGAATCATTACTGGCAAAGATTATCCTTATTATGATAAGCAAGTCAGACCAGTTATTTAGACTACAGTAATTAAAGTAATTAGTATTGTGATGAAATGTATATAACTCATTTCTCCTTGACTTTTGATCTTTAATGTTTTCACTTCAAGAGTAGATATATATTTTCCTTGTGAAAATAGTTTAAGCATTTTTTACTATAAAACTGATTTTGTATTATGTCATGGGTGCTATATGTAGGTCTAATTCCGAAGACTAATTTTGTGTGGCTTAACATTACTGGCCTCTTGAGGGCTGGAAATGGGGACAGAAGGTACCACTTTGTTTTATGTGTAAATATTTGGAAAATGCAAGACAGGCAAGGAATAGTAGTGCTTACTTTGTAACAGTCCCTGGTGTTTAATCATCCTCTGTAGTGATTTTATGTGAAATGAATCAGTAACAATTACTTCACACACAATAAATAATCAAGCATAGCTGCAATGGTGCCCATGCACTATAATGATTGAGTCTTGAACTTTTTCTCCTGTACTTTTTTTTTTTTTGGAAACCAGTTATTTTTGAGTGGAAGTCTTTGTGTATTAAAATGGCACAAGGTGATAAATAACTTTTTCCCCTGTGTAAGCTATGCTGATTTTCACCTTAGCTCTCTGACATTTTAAAATGATTACCAATGCTAAGGAAGTAGACAACACAAATATTTCAAATACCTGTTATAGAAGTAGGCTGTTCAACAAAAAATATGCTTTAAGAGATATGGCACACTGCCTAATTTATAAATAACAGCATTTTCTAGTAAAATGCCATCCATTTTTTAACATTAGTATTGTATCTTCTTTAGTCAGTAGCTTTACTTACCATAGTCATGATAGGTGTTTTATAATCTTAAAACAAATTAACATATCACTACTGTTTCAGTCTGAGACAGGTTATAGTTCTGCCTTATTCAGAGCTTACTGACATACTGCTTTGCTTTTGGTGTGGCAATTATTGTATTCTAGGTGAGACCAGTTGCAAATGGTGATGCCAACAGCCGTACCAAATAAACAGATATCAATTTATATAGGCACAATGAAACGTAAATACAGAAAAAGCACGCACAAAATATCTATAGATCTGCATGTAGTTCCTTACTTTTTACACTTTTCTGGTTGCTGACAATCACTCCTGCTAAGAAAGGTAAATACAACTTGTAATCTGTCATCTCAGAGTAATTTCTGTAAATCTAAGATCCCTACATGGTAATTTGTTGCCGGTATTGATATCTGTTGCAGTAAATCTTTACCAAATATGCTTTACGTTATCTGCAGAGTTTGCAAATTTTGGCCTTTTAGTTTTATAACCATTTGTTGGTGCAGACAGTACCACATACATATGAATATTTCAAGCACAGGCATCTATACCCTTCTAGCTTGCTGATGTACCAAAACACTTGTTCCCATAATAAATGCCCAGGCTGTTCTTAAACATATTTAAACTAGTACTTGCTTTAATGCAATTTAGTAGTCTGTTCCATGCATGGTTAAAGAATCTCTCCCACTGCTGTAAAGAAAGTTTTTCTGTTTGATATACTGGTGAGCTGTGCAAATATAGTAACGCTAAAGCCAAGTGTAAGATTTCTTTGATGGCCAATCATGCCAAAATAAACAGATTAATTCAGATATGCATAGTATCCAGTACATATAAATGCATAAATACAGTCATCACACAAGATAATGGTCTGCACTGACACATTCAGTAAAATGTGCCACTGGCTGACCATCCAGTCAGATTTTTCATTCTTTCTCTATATACATGAGATAAGACTACTGGATAGCCTTTCTAGAGTGTAGTTAAGACCTCCATTGTGTTTTAAGCCATATTCAGTTTGCTTTCACTCAGGCTCAGGGCTACAACTTTGATTGTATTTGAACTAAGTTTTTTGGAAGGATTTCACCAGTAATACATTTTGGAACAAACATTACTATTTAATTAAAATTAAATCAAGCCAACACTGTTTTATTTATCTCTGCAGGTCATAATCTATATTCTATAATAATAATATTGTCTGTGCATTAAAGGACTCTGATTGGCTGGTAATTTTCATAAAAGAGCTCAATATTTGTCCATTTTTCAGGAGACCACTGCAAGCATTGTTTTACTTATTACGTTGTTTTGTCTCTCAGGTTAAATTCAGGCAACTCACATCCATTTTCACCAGGTTTAGAAACGATTTCCTTTTCTTGTGATACCACATAATAGTAAACCCTCCTTTCACTGTTGGAGTGGTTATTTTTGAGTCTATGCCCCTTGCTTTAAAACAACCATGAATTCCCATTTTCTCTGAGGGTTTTAATAACAGTTTTTTATTCCACATTTTTACTGAAGCATTAAAAAAAGCTTTCTTTGCCAGGCTTCCATTTATCTGCCACAAAGGCATACTTTTCCTTTTTTATTTATTTATTTTTTTTATTATTTATTTATTTATATATTTATTTTTTTACTGGAGCAAAACTCTGTATGAACATAAGGCATATATTCATTGAGCAATACTAGCATTTCACTACTTTGGCAGACTTGCCTTTTTACTAAAATATCTCAAATATGTTGTCACAGAATTCATATTACTGTTCAGACATCATCTTATACAAGTCAGTTCTATATGCATTTTTCCAGGGATAGCACTTACTACAACTCTGATCTATAGTCAGTAGTCAACTGAAGAAATAATCGACATACACATTGCTAAGCTGGAAACATCAAGACTGGAATATTGATGAAAAAAGTGCAAATCAACCCCTCCTTGCAGCCCCATGTGTTGGGCTGCACCTCCAACACTCCTGCTAATTATATATACTAAGACTGAAATCACAATACAGTGGTGAAAGCTCAAAAGTCCGTTTCCCCTCTTTACTTTAATCAATGAGTTTCTGTATTTCTGGTTCAACATGTATATGTGAACTATATCTCCAGTTCACAGATTAAAGCAGACCCTTGAAATTTAGTTCTGTATAAATTTCTACCACTTGACATTGCTTTATACACATTGTACAATTTGTTTTTCCTTTTACTTGACATTCAGATCTTACACGTGTATTTTTTCAGCAGTTTCAATGCAAAGTAACTTGTGTTGTACCTGTATGAATGAATAATTAATAAACACAACTTTGAATTTCAGAACAAATACAGTTCTCTTCAGAAAAACCTAACCAGAGCTTTTCACTTACTTTAAGCATGGCGACTCACAAATGTAAGAAATGTTTTGTTAATATAATCCGGGTACAATTTTCTCTCATGCTTGCCACCATTCTTTGAAAATTGCTTCAGCAACTTAATAAGAATATACATTACATAGGCATAAAGTCGGCAGCTTTACACTGAACCACCATCGTAAAGAGCCGACTCCCCAACGCCCTTCTTTCCAACAAACATCTTTTCATTTATTTGTTGCAAAACAATCTCAGTTGAATTTCATTCACAGCCACAAAAAACACTACAATGTTGAAATGTTACTTGTGTGGATAAGTGCTTTTGAACTCAATCAGAAATCGCATGCCACTGAACTGTTAGCTTAATTAGCACTTTACATATTCCTTAGCCATTAAACTATAAATTACATAGACTGCAGTTAGAGGCATACAACATAGCCATCATTTTTATAGCATACACTTTAGAAATATCTGACTTATTTTTCATCAGAAATTGTGTACAGTACTTTTCCACAATGTGCCGCAGTGTACACACTTTAAAATTGTCTGTCTTGGTTCCACAGAAAACAAGTGAAACAGTTTTCCTCTGCATAGCAGTGTTTTTTGGCCACAGCATTTTTCTAATACATACATTGGTTACATCTTTACTTTTGTAAGCAAACCACTTCTTCATTTTGAATTTACCAGTAAGACTTTCTTGTAGGCATATAGTACTCTTCTATAATTTCCATTTACTAGGGGTATTTCTACACCCTTTCATAGGCAATTTGAAACCATAATGCTTTTCATTACAGTTAAGTGCAGCAAAGTATTGTTTTTGGTTTGATAATTCACCACAAATTTTCCATGCTCACAAATTGTTTCAGAAATGTCTTTTACTGGCATTATTGAGTGTTTACTTTGTACATCGATAGCATTTTTCAGACATATTTCCTTCACATTATAGTACAATGTCCTTCCATATCACTGTTGCAGTATTCACAGCATATGTAGGTTTATGTGTTGTTGGTTCCCTAGATGCAGGAGATGAGGTGTGCATGCTGACAACTTGCTTACTATCAGATGAACTGACTGGTGACTAAGAGAGCCTAAATTCCAGGTTCTTGATATAGATGCATCTCACACATTAGGAATTTGTCTGGATTAGAAGTGGGTTGTCAGTGTACATGAGGCAATTGCTACATTGCCTCAGGATGCCCATGTCAACCAGGCTGGTTAGAGGTACTATGGGAAATTGTCCATCAATAATACTAGGTAAATTGATGTGGTCAGAAAACAGGTAGAGAATAAGAAAGGACCAGGTAAAGTAGGGGACAGGAGAAGTGGACAAAAAATACAAAGGGCTAGTGGGTAGGATATGCATTGGTACCTCAGGAGCTTCTCTGAATGTATCATCTGTCAGTGAGGGACAATCATGAGAACTCACTGATGGAGCACTAGCAGAGTACTAAGGAAAAATATGCAGACAGTAGTGTTTGTGTCTATAATGAACAATGGTGCTTATCACTGCTGGGCAGTATGCGATGCACAAACCTGCCCAAATGCATTGCTTATTTAGCAAATGTGAGCAAACTGATTTAAACAAACTAACCAATCAAAACTGTGCACTGTTCCAGCAACCTTCAATCAGATGAGTTCTAACCGCGGGGAACCCTCTCCAACAAAAGATGGAATGGTTTATTTCTCAAGTTGTATAAACATAACTAGATTCAGCAGCTCTGAATCTAGTCTATGCTACAGCAAACAAAGTGCAACAAATTCGGAAAAAATATTTCAGATAAGCAGTGATATGGTAAAAATGCAGTTCAAAAGTGCAATATATACAGTGGAAAATTCTATTTAAGTTTTACAGAGATCAGCAGATGCCTTGGATTGATCAGATAAATATAACAAAGCAGTAGCCGGTTGCCAAACTCTGTGGAAATTTGCTAAAACAAATGCAGCGCTTCTGTAGCAAACAAGAGAAAACTGATTTAAAGAAAAAAACAAATAAAAAAGCTCAAACTGATCCCTGTTCCAACAACATTCAATCAGATGAGTTCTAACTTCACACTCCTGCCACTAGGGTGCAGGGGAACCCTCTACAACAAAAGATGGCTCGGTTTAGTGCTCAAGTTATAAAAATAAAACTAGATTTCAGCAGGTCTGAATCTAGTCAATGCTACAGCAAAAAAGTGCAACAATTTCAGAAAAAAAAAAACCAGTTCAAATAAGCCTTCAAAACTCCCAGCTCAGAAGGGCAGAGGCTACACTCTCCTCCCACAAGAGTGTAGAGCACAAACCTTCTTAAAGTAAAATAACTGGCCTGAAGCCCAAGTGCTTAAACTAGAACTAAGACACTTTTAGAATAACAAATACACTAAGCCTTCAACAAGCAATTCCCAGGATAGAAGGATGTAAGCTTCCTTTCCTGCCACAAGAGTGTAGGCTACAATCCTTCTAAATGTAAAACAGCTGGCCTGAAGTCCTTAAACCAAGTGCTTAAATCAAAACTAAGAGGCTTAGAATCACAGTTATAATATAATCAGACTACTAATAAGCAGTAATAAATGCAGCAGAATAAATGCAATTGATCACTTTTAAGAACAAGCAGCAAAAGCTAAATAAAGTAATAAAGTAGGAAGAAACAAAAATACAGTAAAAGCAGCTGAAACAGAAGATAATTCAAGGTTAATAAACAAAGGGGTGAGCCTTCCCAAATTATCTCTTTGTATGCAATAAAATGAGCTGATGAGATGAGCCTGGGAGGAGTGTCCAAAACGAGATTTATAGTAGCATAGGGAAACTCAAAAGCCACCAAGTTTAGGAATACATGAACAGCTGGCTGAGTGGGCAAAAGAAAATGCAGACAGAGACCAGCAATATTCAGGCAGAGTACAGCAAGCAAGCCAAACTAACACTCCAGCTAAATGAAGATATTTCTAGCTAAACATGGCATGCTATTTCTCAGCTCCTTCTACTAATTAGCTGATGTTATTCACTATTTGCAATGGAATTCTTTACTAAGTTTTCTAAGTGACCCCAGTCAAGACCTCTTAAAACTCAAACAAAACAGAAAACTTAAAAGAAAGCAAATGTGATACAAGAATAAGATACAAAAAAGAAGTAACCAAACCTTAAATGAAAAACCCTAATTCAAAATAAAGTGCAGACAGAAATCAGCAATATTCAGGCAGATCTTATCTTAACATATACTTTGGAGTTGCTATATAGTTCTTTTTTTTAATTTACAATAAATTGTTTTGGAAGTGCAAACACTTATAAGGTTTTAAACAAGAGTTCCAATCTATAGACTCAAAAGTGCTCTCAATATCTAAGCTAATTAGTCCAAATTTCTTGTTCATTCCTTTTGATAAATCTAAGATATTTACTATCCCTTTTATATTATCACATGCTAATCTTCTGATTAAAAATCCTGTTTGATCTTTATTAAATAATCTACTATATCTCTTAATTATCTAGCAAAGATGGAATTAAATATTTTATAGTCTACATTTAATAATGAATATATATGAGGAGACTAACTTATTATCCTTTCCTTGTTTAAGTATAGGTGAGATTACAGAAAATTTCTATGAGGGAGGAATAATTTTCATTCTGAATTATCCTAAAAATATCACTCAGTAATTCTAAAATATTTAACAGAAGCAGACTATAAACTTAAATACTTAATCCACCTAACCCTAGAGCTTAACCATTTATTTTATTTTATTTTGATATTTGTTAAACATGATAGTCTGATTGAGCCTACGTCCATTTTCAGCAGATGCTTTGGGAGAAAAGCTCCATATAGAAAAGTAAGTACTGAAATCTTAATTTACAAGTCATATTCTAATACAGAGGTAACTCAAGGTATATAGATCTCCGGTAAAGTACAACAAAAAATTCAGCAGGCAGTGCAGTATAAGATATTAGACATTAATGTTGGCTCCTAAAGTTACATATATATCTCAGGATACAGTACAATGTAGAATTAAATCAAGTAGCTCTGGAGTAAAGAGATCTGACTCAAGTAGAGTAAACAAGGGTAGTTATATAGGGGGAACCAGAAGGCCATCAGGACAGAGTATAGTGTGATGCTAGCAAGGAGGGGGTGGGAGACAGTAGGTGGGGAAGAAGATATAAAGGAGTTGGAGAAATAAGGGAACTACACAGTAAGAGGGTTTGGTAGGGACTAGGCAGGATCAGCTCCAGGAGGTCATTAGTGTCTCTTTCATAGCATTTTTGATGTTGTGAGTGTTGGGTATAGTTCTAGGCTTTAGACAAAGTTTGGTCCAAGCTGTGGCTACAGAATAACTATATAATTGTTGGCTGAGTTTTCTTTTGGGCTTACAGATATTGAAGGGAAACTGGTCAGAGCTCCAGAGGGATTGGGAGTATAGAAGGAGAGCAGGGATGAGATGGCAGAGCAGGAGGTAGGTTTATTGAGGATGGTGTGAATGAGGTGTAGTAGTGGTAGTATGAGATGGTGGGAGAATTCTAGCCAAGTAAGGAGTTTGAGAGAAGAGTAATAGTGGGAGTTGTAGGACTGGTTTGCTGTGAACCTAGCAACTTTGTTGCAAGTGAGTTTGAGCTTAGACTTTAGGGATGATTTTAAGTAGGTTAAGATTGGGGAGGCATAGAGTAGATTGTTAAGGAAGTAGGCATGGACAAGGGGAGAGTCTAGTCCTTGGTGAGGAATTTTTTTGTTTCTATAGAGTAATCCCAGTTTTTGGTTGGTATTTTTTATGTAATTTTGGTAGTGTTGATCAAATTTAAGTTTTGTCAATGATTGTGCCCATGAGCTTGGTGTGTGTTTCTACGTTAATTGCAGTGTTGTCAAGGGATATAATAGAGAATAAAGTTTTGTGATGGGAAGGAGATTTTGGGAGGCATAAGAGAAGTTTAGTTTTTGGGGGGTGTATGAGTTGATAGACAACAGAGTTGAAAGCATTTTGTGTTAAAGTGTGTACTTGAGAAAGATTAGCAGAAGTGGAGATGATTGTGGAATCATCTGCATATTGTATGAGAGAGGAGTGAGAGCAGGAAGTGTGAAGGCAGTTTGTGAAGATGTTAAATAGCTGTGGTACAAGAATGGAGCCTTGAGGTACTCCCTTGTTAACTGGAAGGAACGGTGAGAAAGATGAGAGCCACTTGATGGACTGCTGTCTATTGATGAGGTAGCTAGAGAACTGTTTAAGTGAAGGATCAAAGAGACCAAGATCTGACAATTTAGTGAGGAGCTTGTGGTGACAGACTGTGTCAAAAGCTTTGAAGAGGACTAAAAATAAGCAGGAAACTAGTTTATTGTTATCTGTGACTAGAGAGATGGAATTAGTGAAGGACATTAGAACAGTTGTAGTGGTCTGGCTGGAGCAAAAACCATGTTTTGTTGGGGTGAGTAGATTTTGCTGAAGAAGATAATCCAAGAGCTGCTTGTGTACAAATTTTCCAAGTAGTAGCAAAAAGCAGGATAAGACCACCACAAGATAGTGCATAAAAACTCCAAGTTTATTACGGATGAATAAGCGCTTTCACATGCTGCCTCGGCACGCTTCTTCAGATTTCACTAAAACATTCAAATCTAAAGCGTTTATATATGCACTCATCCTAATTCAATTAAAATCAATTAAGTCAAATTGAAACCATTAGAACTATTAAAACCTCATAAAACAATCATAACTTCCACAATTAACTCATGAGCAAAACTCCTTAAATAAAGTAAAAATAAAATAAAGTCGATAAAGATTTTTTGACAAAAATTCAGCAGTGTGTTAATATATCATATGCACATGAGCAAATTCGGATGAGTTAAAATAAAATTAAATAGTGAAAATGAATTATTTTATAACATACAGACACTAAATGTGGAAGTGGATGTTGAAAAATGTTAAAAATCACATTATATACCTCATGAATACATGTGCTTGCATATTCTAAATATTATAACTATGACCCATTTATTAGGCTGTTAGTAAAATAGACCTAATACTCTCTAAACCCTACTATCAAACATGTAGGTGAATAATACTTAGCACTGAGAATATATATAAATGTATTGATGTAATTTACATATAGGTAGTAATGTAATATGTTACCAAAGATTTTTTAGAAGAATGTATTGCACACAATATATGATGGATACCAACCATATCCATGACAAAACAAAACCCATCCTTTGACTAAACTCTCCACTAATATCTGCAAGTGGCAAGCACGGGCTTAATACTAATAAATTGATTAAGACCAGGATCCATGTGAGCTCGTAGTTTAAAAATCCAACACAGCTCAGCAGATTCTAAGTAATTCATGTTATCACTGCCCCTTCTGTTCTTTTTTATTAACTGTAGTACCCTGAATTTAAAACAGTGATCAGTATGGACAGCAACATGTTTAGCTAGTGCATTTTGTTGATTTTTCTTTCTGATATCATATATGTGGTTATACATCCTGCCTTTTAATTTCCTCAATGTCATTCCCACATAGAATGCTGTACAGTGCATACAAGTTGCTAGATAAATAAGGTTGCTATCATCGCAACTCGCATATAACCTGGGTACAAATACATATTCAATGGTGGGGTGAGTGAAATGTTGCTCATCTGTGATAAAATTGCACATCTTGCATCTATTACAGGGATACGTACCAAGTCTTACCCTTCTTCTAGCTAATCTATTCTGCTCAATATAGGGATGTTCTGTACATAAAATTCTTAAGATTCCTACTATTTCTATATCTAAATGTAGGTGTACCTCCTACAATATTCAAGACTGAGGAATCAACCGTGAGTACTTACCAGTTTCTTTTAATGATATCTACTATCTTCTTATTATCATTAGTGTATCTGGTAGTAAAAACGACCCTGGAACCATTAAATACTTTCCTGGGTCCAGTATTATTTCTATTTATGATACCTCTGTCACCTTCTAATCCGTTTAAAACTGAGTCCTTGATCTTACTCACCATAGGATTGGTATAGCCTCTATCTAGGAACAATCTATACATAATATTAAGTTGTTCCTGCATGGTCAGAACATATTTGCAAACCCTGGTGATCCTTATATATTGTCCCTTGACGATGTTTGAAAATACAAACCTTGGATGCATGCTGCTGTAGTGCAAAAGTGCATTCTTCCAACACGGTTTTCTGTACAGTGACATGGATATGTGGCCTTCAGAATCTTTTATTATGGTTATATCCAAAAAATTCACCCAGCTAAATGAAAATTCCAAGGTGAATCTCAAAAAATCTGTAGTCGACTCTAAATAACAGATGAAGGCATTTAATTATTCTATACTGCCTCCCCAAAAGAGTAGTATGTCATTCACAAACCTCCTGTACAGAATCACGTGTGGATAGAATGTACTATTGAACAAGAACCTTCTTTCCCAGCAGTATACCACTAGGTTTGCATATGAATTTGCACATGGGGTGCCCATGGCAACCCTCCATTTTTGTGCATATAACGTATCATTAAATATAAAGACATTATTGGATAACACAGTCTCCAAAAGGGTACAAGTAAGTATTTGTTGTTCATTACTGAAACCATCTGTTGAGCATATAACCTCCCTGACGGCTTCAATGCCATAGTCATTTGGAATTGAAGTAAACAAATTCTTGACATCCAAAGTTACTAATATATAAGATGAGGGCACTGTTCCTGTTGATAGATTTACTAGCTCATCAATTAATTGATAACTTTCTTTCAAGATGGTAGGTATACTCCTCACCAAAGGTCCTAGAATGCTTTCTATATAAATCGATATTCTTTCAGTTACCCATCCCTCCCCTACCACTATGGGTCCATCGGAAGGAGTAAAACATTCTTGTGGATCTTAGGTAGGCCTTTTATATACAGGATTAATGGAAATTCAACTAAAAAATATTTATATAATTCCTGCGTAATTTGTCTACATATTAAAAGGTCATATAAATTGTCATACACTCTCTTAATTATTTTTGTGAAATATTCATGATTGATCTCAGTATAAATCTTAGTATCATGCAGCATTTCCATCATAGCTATGTTATATTCACTGGCATTAAGTAGTACTATACCTCCCCCCTTATCAGCAGGTTTTATAATTAATTCATCATTCTTGGACATAGTATGTAGAGATTGTTGCTGTTCCTTGCTCAAATTGAAATATGTTCATCTGCGCCTCCGTTGTGCAAAGTAAGAATAAAAATCATTTTCACATAATCTAACAAAGCATTCTACATTAGTTGGTAAATTGGGAACAAAAGAACTTTTACATTTAAACCTGTTCATCGGTTGTGCAATCGTTTCATTAGCAAAAATTAGCTTAAGTGTTATCGCACGCCCAAACAGTCTCAAGTCAATTAATAATTCACTCAGGTCACTGCCTTGCGAAGGAATAAAGGATAAACCTTTATTTAATAAAGAATAATCTACAGGACTGAGTTCAAACCTGGAAAAATTGAAGACGAGTTGATTTAATTGCTGGTTCTTCATCTCATTCCCGAGTTCTCTCCTGAGAATTTTCGCTTCCTGCACCCTCGGCTGTTTGACCTGGTTCTGGATGTTTCTCGAAACTTCATTGGGAAGGGTAAAAAATGTTCCAGCCCCTTGCCCAAAACCTTGGGTCTTGCTCCCATGCCATTGTCCTCCATCCGTTCCGCTAGAGCTTGCTGGTTAGGTGGGGGAGTGGCTACCATGGAGGAGGTGTTCAATTCAAAATCTCCACTGAATGACGTAGTTGGTATATCTGCTTCATTCATACCATTACCACCAGAAATGCTGTTACTATTTAAAGAGATAGTATCAGTAATGACAGTTTCTTTAATGGACTCACCTTTGTCATTACTAGTATATTTTGACTATATGTTTGATGTCCCAGAGCCACTGGTTTGATTATTTCTGGGCCAAACAAACACCTGTCCAGATGTAAAAATCCCTGTAGTTACGCTGCAGCTTACGATACTTAGTTTGTTGGAACTTATCACTGTAAATTGCTACTTGAGTATACATACTGTCCAATCTTCTCTCATAGACCCCTCCTCTGAAGCGAGCCCGTAGATCTTTGTTCAAAGCCTCTAACTTCTGAGTTAGTTCGTCTTCTATGGGTGAGAAATACTCAATCAGTAGTTTCATGTAGTTGTTACTTAGGTCTATGTTTAACTGTTGCCACTTTTTTAGGAGCTCCGGATCTCTATCGCCATAGGTCGGCATGCAGGGTACCCTCATGCCACAGGGGATAATATGGAAGTGTAGACTTGCTTCCATATGTCTCCTCTGCCAAACCAGTCCTTGCAGTTTATATAAATAATTTTCAAGCTCCCTACTCAAATTGTTGAATTCATTCATGTTATCTACAGTACCTGTTGTAGACGGTAACGAAGGATGATGTAACTCAAGATTAAGTAAAGGATTACTCCGTAGTTCAAAGATGTTACTCCATCTCTGATTTAGGTTCATACCTTCAGGATTGTAATCCAATTCAACAGATGGGTGTATCCATTGTGTGAAAGCTGCTGGTACCAAAAAACAAAAATAATAGTACGTAACAAGGTTCCGCTGCTGTCCAAAGGTCCCAATCCAGAAGAAAAAAGCCAAATAGTAGTAATAAGCAGGATAAGACCACCGCAAGATAGTGCATAAAAACTCCAAGTTTATTACAGATGAAAAAGCGCTTTCATGTGCTGCCTCAGCACGCTTCTTCAGATTTCCCTAAAATATTCAAATCTAAAGCGTTTATATATACACTCATCCTAATTCAATTAAAATCAATTAAGTCAAATTGAAACCATTGAGTAGATTTTGAAAAGTGAAAATTGAGTAGATTTTGCTGAAGAAGACAATCCAAGAGCTGTTTGTATACAAATTTTCCAAGTATTTTAGAGAGGGGTTGATAGAATGACTATGGGCATGTAGTTTGAGGGATCAGTGGAGTGTCCTCCTTATGGATTGGTATGGCGTAGACTTGTTTCTAGATAGAGGGGACTGTTGATTCTTGAATAGCTTGGTTGACCAGGATAGAGACTTGGTAGGTTATAATGCTAACAGCAAACTTTATGAAGAGGAAAGTAGGTTGTCTCATGAAGGAGAGCATGGTTTTAGTTTTTTTTTTTTTAATAGAGATTTTATGTTAGCGTTGGAGACTGGTTTGAGTGAAGAGGTTTTTTTAAAGGGTGGAGAGGGGGGTAGAGAGATTGGTGGCATGACTATTTTGGGTTAGTTTCTTGAATTTCAATGAAGTGAGAGTCAAGGATAGTGGCAGTTTCTAGTGGAGAGTTGTTAGGGCAAGGGTTGAGAGTGCCAGGGCTACCAGGATGAAGAATCTTGTTGATGGTGTTCTAAAATTTTTAGGAATACTATGAGGGTTAGATTGAGGCTGTAGGTAGAAGTTTGTATTATCATTAACTTGTTTTTTAATGAGATTATGGAGTTCTTTACAGGTTGGCAGGGGATTTCGTTTTTATCCAGTTTTTCCAAGCATTATCCTCTGGTCCCTTAGAGTTCAGGTGGATTGTGAAAGCCATGGTGCAGAGAGAGAGATTTTACCCTGATGTTCCCAAGGAGTGCAAGAGAGTTGAGAATATCCAGAAAAATGTGATAGAATTTTAGTCCAGCACCCTCATACAGTACAAGGTTGGACCAATTTATGGCAGCGAGTCTATTGTTAAACTCATCGGGATTGATGCTGGAGACCCTAAGCCAGTCTTTGTATTTATGTGGTCTAATTTGTTGATGGGCATCTCTTTGAATACAGGTGGGAGGTGGTCACTTATAGAATCAAGCAGTATTTTAGGTTGTGGTATAGGTTTGGGTTACATACAAGGATCTAGCCAAGGATAGAGCTAGAGTTCATTGGTTTACTATAGTGAGCAGGATTAGAGATTAGTTGTGTGAAACCATGGAGATTTATGCTAGAGTTAGGAGACTGAGTGGTAAGGGCTTGCCAAACAATGTTGACATCACCCAGGATTATTGTTTCTTGATATATACATATATATATATATATATATATATATATATATATATATATATATATATAATATGGAGAGAGAGAGAGAGAGATCCATTTGCAACTTACTATTAAGAGCTCGGCAGGATGAAAGTCGGGGAGAGAAATGAACAGGGGGAGAGGTTTAATTATGGCTACACCTCCTCCATTTATATGGGCTCTGTCAAAGCTGGTGATATTGTATTTAGGACAAGGATTTTGTTGTCAGAAATGTGAGGTTTAAGACAAGTTTCAGTGAGAGTTAAGTCAGGAGAATAACAAGCAATCCATGAGTGGAATTTGTTCCATTGTTCCTTTTTTAATACTTTTTTAGGTTCTATTTAAATAATAGGCTTATTCAACAGAGATATTTGTTGGTCATTAAGTTTATTAGCAACATTTTTCTTTTTAAATACTTGTCAATTTTGTAATCACCAGGGTTATTATTTTTATCATTAAGATCCTCTTTGATATTTTTCTAAATATTAAGCATTTCTTCTATGTCCAAACTAATCTTATTAGTGTGAGAGTTTAGGATATTGTTGATTTGTGCCTTTTCTGCTTAACATCTTACTTCTAGTAGCTAAAATATGTAGATTTTTTGAAGTCATCGCGTTACTGTGCAATTAGTGTTTCTAAAGCTATCTCAACTTTGTGTTAAAACTGTTTGATATTTTGTCATTATTTTTTAATTACTTAACTATTAACTAATTTCTTTACTTGTTGTTCAAGCCTCACTTTGTGTATTATTTCTAACAACTCTTTATCCCACTCTTTCATTTTATTACTAGCACATCTTCCCAAACCATCTTTAATATATATTTTAAGGAGTCCCATAGCATGACTTTATTAACCTGCCCATTATCATTCAGAGATAAAAATGCTTGACATTTTCCTTAACGTTACTTGAAATTCTTTTAATTTCAGCATATGTTCTTGTTTTCTATGAATAATGTGACCTTTCCTTATATCCATTAATATATCAATACTTAGTGGATAATGAACAGATGAAGGATGCAGAGTAGTTTTAAAATAATTCACTTTATTAAGAAAAAGAGGTATAAATCACATCAAATCTAGGTTTCATGTACATACCTCTGTTCTGTACAGCACAAACATTGTGTTATTAGTCTTTATTATGCTGTATGTGTGCTTATATTCAGGTTCTTAATTTTGTTTAGTGGCACATCTTGGAAGTATGTATTTGCACACTGACATAAAAGGGAATGTTTTTTTCCATCTCATTGCAGCAACTCTTTACAGTCATGGAGATTTTGAAAGGGAACATTATACACTTAGTCAAGCTGTTAACTCCCAAGGTTACACTACAAAAACAAGGTTCACTGGTTGGTACCAATTCTGACTCATTTATGCCTCATGATCTATGACTTTTCAGTGGTACAAGGACTACCGGAGGCTTGAATTCCTCCATATCAGATGATAACTTGGCAGACTGATCAGTAACCACCATTAGAGAGGTACAAGGGTCTGTAGATGACCATGGAGCTTCATGTTTCCACACTATTGATGCTTTTAATGGTAGTTAACACTTGTTTATAGTTTGCCACACTTAGACATTTTAAGTGATTGGCCAACACCTTGAGGAGGTGTTTCAATGATTTTCCATGTTGACAATATTACCCAAGGTACTGTAACAAACTGTAATGGTATTAATATGAATCAAAACAGTTCTTCCCTCAATATTAAAGAGGGGGCACAGGGTACTAGATGTTTACACCTGCGTAGCTGGCTTAATCAGCCATTTTGTTTTAAACATGCTTCTTTACCTTACTCTCTTTTATTATTACACCCTTGGGAAAAATGAGAGATGGTATTCAGTTTTTGAAAAGAAGATTCTTAAAGTGAAGCACTTACAATATGACAAAGCATATTTGTTGGAATGCCTAGAGGTCACATTGTCCCTAAGGGATTAAGGGTGTTTAAGTTCCCTAATGGTTTACAATATAATGATGTTTTATACAAAGATTGTATTCTCATATTTGACAGGGACAGCATGGAACTTACATGGATGATCATAAAATATAACTCTAATATGATTTCTAATTTATTCAAGGACATTGATTTTCTTACAGAAATATTAGAGACGATTTACTACTTGATCAATGTAAACATGCTTATAATAATGTATTTTCTAGAACTGATACAATTTGTGATGCTAATAAGAAATGGAAATGTAAAAAAAAAGAACTTAAAAGTGACATGCAGTAGTATAATAATCAAACAGCCTATCCAATTAAATCAAACATTGGTAGCAATGATGATCCCATTAGAGATGATGTAGGGTTCAACAGAGAGAACCAAAATACAGAGTGCAGTCATGTAAAAAGATTTTTTTTATGAATGCAATCCTGAACAGCCTTATAAACTCATACCTAATTTAGATTTAGAACAGTATTTTTATTAGGCAATAGTGTAAACCCTTGATAAATGTCTTTACTACACTGGATGACTTTGTGCTTACAAGAGGTTATGATATTTTATTGAGTTTTTATGAGTGGTGATGTTTTTAATTCTTTTTATGAACTTGACAGACTAAATAAAATGGTTAAATATTTTATAAAAAAATATATATATTTATTTTTTATTGGTGCTGGTCCTTTAAATATGAAGGTATTTAATTAGCAAAGTAGGAAATTGTCATTCTGATGAAGTTCTGGTTCCCAGAATGAAAGCACTTAATCAACCTTATTAAACAAGATGGTGTTTTAAGAGTGCTGCATGTATCTTTTTCCATCTTTTTTTTGTATTGTTTATAGTGCTTTTACGTACTTACCTCCCATTTTATACAGTGTACACAGTGGATTATAATTCTCTCCTTCCCAGACAAAAAAAGCTAAAAAGTAAACCACAACCTGTCAGTGAAAGTCATTGGAAAACACTGCATCAGTTATGTATATCATACAAAGATGTCAGGAATAAAAATATCTCCAAAGTCCACCTCATGCGCCAAGTACAGAATTTATTAGCAACACAATCCACAGTTCACTATCCAAGATTAGATTAAGCTCTTTTGTTCCTGAAAAAAAACAGAACTTCCTCAGAATCTGGATAGATACCACATAATAACCTTAAAAATCATACATTTAAAGACACGGCCATACGTTTTGCAACTTTGTTCAACCTAGTAAAATACTTTTACTTATAATACATTCAAATATCATGAAATAAGTTTAAAGTGCAAGCAAAATTCATGTTCCTACCATTTTGTGTACCATAATAGAAATATTAAATTCAGTAAAAGTTATATAATAATAACAATAAATATTAGTATGTGTCATAACGAGCATAGCTAAACATGATGCCAAACATAAAAATAACAAGTTAAAAACACATGAATGAGATGTTTAAATAAAATTGTAATTGTACAATGATAACCTAATACCAGTATAGTGCATTCACAGCTAATAATAGTAATAATAATTGTGTTTCTATCCTCTATCCTTGAGTAAGGACAATATTGTTTATAAGCAATGAATGTTAATCTTGGTGGCAATGAAATCTTTGTTGTTTCTTGTAGTAAGAGATGGTTTGGTGGTATGTCGAGAATGAATTTATAACAGTCCAAAACTGTTTTGAATTATTTTGATGCTTATATTAAAGGCTGGTGCTCTAGGATTGATTGATTGATTGATTGATTGATATAATTTGTTCAGCCAGGCTTCTTAATGTTTTAATACTTGAAGTGATTGTTGTGTTTTGTTATTTGAACAATCTTTCCAAGCTTTAACTCTTTGTAACATATATTTGTGTCTTTTGTTGGCCATTATGTTGGAATAGCTTTGTAGGTCATTTAATATGTTAATATTCATGCTGAATATGGAAAATGCATCACCTAGGGTGTATGTGTGTGTGTGTGTGTGTGTGTGTGTGTGTGTGTGTGTGTGTGTGTGTGTGTGTGTGTGTGTGTGTGTGTGTGTGTATATATATATATATATATATATATATATATATATATATATATATATATATACACGTGTATATATATATTGTTGGAATAGCTTTGTAGGTAATGAGATATGTTAATATTTATGTTGAATGTGGAAAATGCATCATCTAGGTTTTGTGTGTGTGTATGTGTGTGTGCCTGTGTATGGGTCCCCTTTAATGTTGTTAGTGTGTGTTTGTGTTCCCAAGTGTGTTTTGTGTTGTGGCAGTGTTACAGGAATGTTTTTTAAAGTTGTGGGAAGCACATTAACAGTGCAAGGTTATAATGCCTTCCACACATTTAGATCAGCTACTACACAGACAGGGAATAAAGGTGGAGGTATCTTGATTTACATAATCAGGAAGAAGTATAAAACTAACTCAAAAAACAAGCCAGGCTGATGGAATCACAAAATCAATAGGATGTATAACAGAAGGAAGAAAATCTTGGCAAAAATTAGGAAGTGCAGCACCCAGCAGGATAAAAGCACTCTCATCAAACTAATCAAACACCTCAGAGGACAAATAAAGTCTACCAAAGCCAAATTTGAGGTAAATTTGGCTTCCCAGGTCAAGGGCAACCACAAGACATTCTTTAGCTATGTTTGCCACCTCAAAGACAATATATAATTGTGTGCTGAGCTCATTGTAAATGGAGCCAACTATACTGAGCCAGAAGATATGCCAAACCTATTGGCCAACAAATTGAGCGCCAACTTACCCATCTCTCCCCCTCAACCTTCCCTCAGGAAATACCATCCAATATAACTCCCTATGCTATCACTAGGAACAGGTCCTTTATGCTCTCTCTAAAGCCAAGAACACTGCATCAATAGGGCCCAGACAGTATCCCAGGAAGCCTTATAGCATGAAATATGACCTATCAGGCCCTCTGGAATTGCTCTTTAACTGTAGCCTCCAAACAGGCTCCATGCCTCATGAATGGAGAACAGCAACAATCATGAAAATCAATGAACCAACAAAAGAATAGTCTTAAAAAAGACTAAAATAAAAAAAAAACAGGATTCCACGTAGAAAAGTTTATTCTAATAAAACATGTCTTAGCGCCTCGGCCACCACAGCCTTCATTGAGCACATAAATACTGGTGAAAAACATTCCCTTTTATACACCACATAATTGATCAAACAATTAAATCAATTTAACAAATAAACATTTAAAGAGACTCCAACCCTATACCCCAGTTAAAAACTCATACAAAAAAGAAAAAAGTTTTAACTTTATATTATAATAACAAAACTACAAATGTGAACAATCTCAATATAGAAATAAATATTAAAGTAGACACTTCCAATTAATTTCAACAGCAACAATCATCCCTCTGCACAAATGTGGGCCATCTAGAGGCACTGGAAACTATTGAACCACAAGTCTCATAGTCTTATATGCAATTCTCTGGAAATAATTTTCATGGAAATGATCAATAATGATATAGTAACCCTCCAAAACTGCACACAACCCAGTTTGGTTTCATCAAGGACAGCTCATGCCTACTCAGCTTGGTGGACTTCTTTGAGAAAGTCACCAAAGCAATGGATGAGGGAAAAATGGTTCACACTGCCTATCTTGACTTGGCCAAGGCATTTTACACAATATCGCACTTTGGTATTGTTGACAAACTCAAAAGGTTAGGTATAAACCTGTCTGTCACCCAGTGGATAGCCAACTGGCTCACAGGTAGGACCCAGGTAGTTAAAATTGGGTAGTCCACCTCTACAAAGAGTACCTCAGGGATTAGTGATTGTACCACTCCTTTTTGGCAATTACTTCTCTGAAGTCAAGGCCAATGTCAGTTGTCTCTGGCTGACTAAATTGGCAGATGACTGCAAATTAGGAGCTGTCATTGAATCCAACACTGACACAAATGGTCTCCGGGAATGGCTGACACAGACAAACAGATGGTGTCAGAACCATGGACTAAAACTAATTGCCAAGAAATGCATAATAAAATCCTTCAGGAAGTCATCCACACCTGGTAAATAACATTAGCAACGAACACCGCAAGCAAATTAAAATACAAACTGATAAGCAAAAACTTGCTTAATGCACGAACTCAACTGGCAAAAATAACCAGGATGCAAGTTACTGTAAACAGTTAAGCTCTTTCATTCCAACTTCAAGGAACTTCTTCAGAACAATGAATACATTACCAAAACATGAAATTTTAATTTTATTCATTGTTTTGAAGAAGTTTGTCCTTAACCCAATTCAAGTGTAATTTGGCTGGAAATTCATCCCTGGCTTGGCACCTATGTCTTTAATAGACACAGGCAATCTGTAAATGTTTCATCTCCCAAGTCCCTGCTTACACTTATCAAGGGTACCAGAACTTGTCAGAGATTTGGGATGCATGGCTAGGCTTAAACAGGCCCTTGTGTTCATTACCTAGTAAACACCTATGAATGTATGGTCAACAAATGCAAGGAGTGTTTAATGTCCAGTGGTACAGATATCTGAGTGGTCCAAATGTTGAAAGTGTGTTTTGTCAAGACAGGTGAGTGGGGTTGGAAGGGGATAGCATGTTTGTGCATGTCTTAGTGAGTAGGGGTTATGATTGGGGATAGATGAGGAGTAGATGTTGTATGTCTGTGTGTGAGTTTGTATATTTTAGCATTAGGGTAAGGTTCGGTAAGGGGAAAGATGTAATGTTGATAGTGTAGATTTGTGTGACCAAGTGTGGTTTGTGTAGTGGCAGTGTTACAGAAAGGTTTTGTAAGGTAGGGTGTAGGTTTAGACTTGAGGAGAATGGGCTGCATTAGGGTTAGCACCCATTACCAAGGTGCTGCAGGAGGAAGAGTGCTTCCACTGTTTAGACACATTTTATGCTAGTGTTATAGGAGGTTTTTAGTTTTTAAATTGAGAGAGGAAATAGTTTTTGTTTTTCAATCTTTTTAGTTTGATATTTAGTAGGTTTGATATTTTTATGCTCAAAGGTATTTTGTTGATGTCTGTGGTTCAACATTAAAAATGTTTGGTCACACATAATAGAACCATGTACACATCTTGGTCTCTCTTGCTCTTGGTGTGAACATGGTCTTCTGGGTACATGTGTGTTCGTTCAATTTCTGCATATCTAGAAAGACAGATAAAAATAATTACAAATATTAGAATGACACATTAATTTATAAATTATTCTCATAGGTTCTAGGGTACCTACTAAGCTAGCCATTCTTGCAGGTCATTTTAAACCTAGCCAAGTTTTCTTTTTGTGTTTGAATTACACTATCCCCTTTGGTTAGTTACTGGCCATACCCATTGCATGGCCACTATTTATATATTACCTCTAATAAGAATAACTGGGATCATACCATAGATAATTTGAGGGAGCACATGCATGGGATAAAGCATTTAGAAGCTGCCTTTATCCATTAGTAGTACAGGGTGCAGTCCTGGGGTATATTTTCTATTTTCCATCCATAGATCTAAGCTGAGCTTGAATATGGACAGGGATGAACTTTGTTTAATGTGGATGGGGAGTCTGTTTTATAGCAGTGATATCCTTTTCAAGATATACCTGTACCTTCAAACTATTCTATTGAGTTTGCAGAAGAGGTTTAGCTCCCTATGCTGAGTATTTCAGAAGCCATTTAACTTGCTGATGTGCAGTAAATCCATCACTATGGGTCTGAGGATATCATGTATGCCAGAAACAGATCTCTTCTTATCATTCTGTAGGATGTTGAATATAGTGTCAGAGCTTTGAGTCTGTCCATGTATTTTAGGCCTTTTTGCCTTTTGGTAAGGTATCTCTGTGGGCATTCTTGTTGTTGCATGTGTCTGGACAGATGCATGTCTGGGGGGCATTTTATTTAATGATTGCCTAATGAGGACTGATTAAATGGAGACAATGACATCCATAGATCTAGACATAATCTGTTTGTTTATAAGCTCTGCAATATACAAGGACTTTCTTATAGCAATGGACACATGTTGGTCAGCAGTTAGGTCACTGTTCACATAATTTCCCAAATCCCAAACAACTGGGTCAGCTCTTATGGGTGTATTGTTAGTGTGGTAGTTCCCTGGGGTAGATGACTTCCCAAAGGGCACAATAATGCATTTTTGGCATTTAGTTTCAGACCACAATTTTGGCACCAGCTATTTATTTTGGACAAATCTTCCTGCAAGACAGCTAAGTCATTTGAGAATTCAATGACTATTCCTAACTTGCAGTCATCTGCAAACATAGTCACCCAGAGCCTGTTGGTATTGGCTTTTACTTCAGAAAAGTAGATGGCAAACAGGATGTCCCTGCAGAGAAGCCTGGTGGACCCCACCAGAGATTGGTCTGTTTGTGGAGGTAACTTCCCCTATTTTAATTTGCTGCATCCTATCTGTGAGACAGTTGACAGTGCAGCAAATGATATAGGAGCTTATTTCTAGTTCATTTAGGTTTTTTTTTTTTTTTTTTTTTTTGCCGTCTGAGTTTGACATATTGATGGATGTGATATGTTTAGTTTTGCTTTAAACATTGCTTTGGTGACCTTTTCCAAAAAATCTCCCAGGTTGATGAAGCATGACCTACCCTTGACAAATCCAAACTGAGAGGGGTCCAGTGTTTGGAGGTTCCTGTGTCCTGATTGATTATTTCCATGATAAGTCTTTCCATGATTTTGCATATGAAGCTGGCTAGACCTATGTGTATACAATTGCCTGGGTTGGTGGAAGGTCATCCCTTATACAAAGGAATGACTGTAGCTGTTCTCTATTTGCTTGATACACAATCTATGTGGAGCTGAGACTGAACAATATTGTTAGAGGTTCGGTTAAGTCATGCTTCGTGCTATTTAAGATGCATCCAGGGATATTGTCAAGACCCATTAATGCAGTATTTTTTTTTGCTTTTAATAGCACTTTTATGACTTGGTATTATGTTATAGCTGGATGCAAGAGAGTTTCTGGTATATCTTGTGGGACAGATGGAGGGAAATAGAGGGTTAAAGTAAGAGCTAAATTTATTGGCCACTATCTTCACTGTATCCTCAGCCTCTGTGTACATAACTGTGTTCACAATTTGCTGCATTGTACTTGTGAGATTATGAACATAACCAAAAAAATGCCCTGTGTTTGTCTTTGGCTTGGATAGCTATTTTAGCCTCAAACTTGGCAGCTTTTATTAAGTTACTGAGTTTATTTATTTCAATGACAAGGGCTCTAACATTCTGGGAATTTCTGTTTTTACTTTTGGTCAAAATTATTTTCCTTTTATAATAAAGCTTTGTTTATATTATGTTTCCACCCATGGGATTATTTCAGGGGGTTGCCCTGCATTTGCTCCTGTAGGGTACAGCTGCTTCCATGTTTCTATGGTGTGATGGTGTACATTTCTGCATATTCAGTGTAGTTAACAGGATTTGGTGGGGATTTGAATCTTGGCAATGTATCATTTAGGAGTAGGTAGTTTGTCTTAAAGAAATTTCTAAAGGTATCTTGGGTAGAAGGCATCTCTGGTTTCAATTTTATTTCAGTGGCAATTGCTTTATGGTGTTGACGATACACAAGGGATTTTGTATAAGATCCTCCCATATTAGTAAGGACAAGATCCAAGAAGTTATTCCCCCCAGTGGGTACTCTTGAGTAATTGCTGCAGGGCATTTGTACTAATAAAATCCAGGAATCGCTGTGCTTGTGCACTAGTGATGGTGGTGTAGGTTTCTCACTCTATAGTTCAATGGTTGGATATTCTCGTGAGACTAAATCTGAGTTTTACAGTTTTCTGCTTGTATGGCTAATGTTCATTCTGCTCATAGATGCACCCCAAATTACCATGTATGAATTGAATATGTCACTTATATAAAAATTTATTTTCTATGTGTATATAAGTAGTTAGATATTTTAATATGAATACTAATGCCTCTGTTCCTTGCATCTCTATTTTAAATGGATTGTAATTGCTAAAATAAAGACTGATGCCTCAAAGATATATATTTATATATATATATATATATATATATATATATGTATATTATATATATTTAGAAATATAGATATGCACACACACACACAATATCTATATATAACTATATATATATATATATATATATATATATATATATATATATATAGAGAGAGAGAGAGATGGATAGATAGATATACACACACATGTTCTAGTCTAGCTAACAACTAGTACTTCACATTATCTGTTTTACATTGTAGGATTCTATAATGGTGTATGAGGTAGTACATTAAATATACAAAAATAGTTTGTACAATTATTTTGCCATCAAGAAATTTGTAATGTTCGTTAGTATTAATATATATATATATATATATATATATATATATATATATATATATATATATATATGGTTCCTGTTAGATGACCAAAGATGCATTCTATCATATGCGTCTTGGTCAAACTTAAAACAACGAAAAGGCAAAATAGCGAAGCGGCTTTTAAGCAAATTCTTTCCCAGGGAAAGAATTTGCTTGGCCACTTCCGTTACTTTGCTGTTTTTGGCACTGTAATGCGATCTCGTAGTTGGTATATTTAAGTAGGGGGCAGCTATTTTTTTCCCTTGGAAAAAAATTGCTGTTCTGAGCTTTTGAGATTGTAAGCTTTTGCTTACATGGGGTCGATTATTCATCGTTCGCTTTTTTTAAGCATTTGATGAAATAATATAGACCCATATATATGCACTAAATATAGAACATATCATCATGCTTATCTGTAATACTTGCAAAAGTGTATAGATCCATGCTTGATGGAGTAAAGCTTTGCATACAGCAGAACCATTGCTTCTCTTAACAGCATTCTGATCTTTTTTAAAGATAATGCTAATTTTCTGACAAGTTCACAGATCAGTATTAACCAGAAAGGATGCAAATGTGAACAATATTTTCTTCACAAATCAGAATAATACAAAAATTGTGGTAAACACGAACAATAGTTTTCTTCACAAATCAGTATAAAACAGGAATTGTTGCAAATCTGTGCGCTACTTTGCTAGTTTTTATAATAACTTTCTCTTGCAGACAACGCCACATCAGTTAGAACAAAAAGCTCTTGCTCCTGCAAGGCTAGGCTATGCTTCAGTGCTCCTTTCTTTCCAGGAAAGAGTATGTGAATCTGTAATTACTAACTATTGCTGAGCTTCTTAGCTCACTTTCTTCTAGTGAAAAGATTAATCGCCATCCTTGGGACACCAGCTGCTTTCTATTTATCAATGGAGACCGTGGTTGGCAGCTGTCCTGGAGGACTCATAGACATGGGGAAGGATATTTAAAAACAACAGCATTCTCCAGAATTTGTTCATGCAAGGAAGAAAAAAAATAGCTCTAAGGTTTAAGCAAATTTTTCAGTATGCTGAGGAAATCATTGTCTGTTTTTTCCCCAAATGAAAGTCTACAGGATTTATATTTTCTTTGTTTCATTTTGTTTGTGTGATCTGCATAGGTAAATGGTAATGACCTCCTATAAACAAAATTGCCTCATTTTTATTACTTTCATTAATAACTGTAAAACAATTTTAAAATTAAAACATTTTCAATATGCATTTCTAATACTGATTGGTTACAGATTTACACTTGCAGTTATGCCTCACACGTTAATGCAATCCACATACATTGTTGATCATTGTGCATTTATAACAAAATATATATCTGCAATTGCAATTAATGTCCTTTGTGACCCATTTAACTGTCTTCTAGTGCTCATAAAAATTTCTTGTTGTAGTCAGTATCATTCATGATACAGGGGAAAAAAATCAAGTGCATTTATGCTAAAATACTTTGTCAGTAAGGTAGAACAGAGACACAAACACATGCACCCAAGCATGATAGAAATTATTGTGCTATGAGATATTTCGCTTATTGTGGTATGTTATGTGAATTATGTACACTATGCAGGGAGAAATACAAGAGACACTATAATATTTAGCATTTTACTTATAAGCCACAGGAAGTCCTTTCATCACATTAGCTTTAACTTGCTGCATCAAATGTAATCAGGGCAAGACAGATCTAAATTATTTGTAAATCATGTCATTCAATACATGCTATTTTTTCCCTTTTTTTTCTATATTGTCATATCATAATTTACTCATTCAGTTAATTATACTGATGTCCATGTGGCAGCACTCTGATTTATGATCAAAAATCAAATAATACCATTTAAAATTTCATGCAACAGTGGACAAAGTTATATACAACAGTTAGAGGACTAAAGGAGAAGTTTAACATATCTGCTTATATTCAGTAGGAAAGAAAAACTATTTTAGTATAAAGTATTTGGACCTTTCTTTCTGTAATTTAAGATGCCCTTTAGTATATTTAATGAACAGAACATGATGGGACTGCAGTCAGAGTAATATAACTCTTATAACATCAGAGATGAAATATTGAAAGAAAGTATATAGGATGGGACATGAGAATTGGAGAGGGGAGTTAAGTCAGAGGAAATCTGATAAAGCTAAATCAGTTATACAAAGCAGTAATCTATAGGTAAAAGGAAAAAGTTACTATGCCATACAAGTCTGCTGATAAACTTCTCCCCTTAACTGTTCTTTTTTCTGCTATCCTTTGTCATCTTTCTTTCTCCATGACAGAGTTCCTTCACACGGGTATGCAAACATTTCAATTTTCATAACTTTATTACTGTCTTGTTTAGATCATTCATTTATTAAGCATTACCTGCATATAGTTATATATCCTATCAACTTCAAGCAGCTAGGATATCTTATTCTTATACATTTTTTCATGAAGTGTTCATTTCTGACGCTGATCTGGGGATCTGCATATTCTAAATGAGTTACTTGAATAAGTATGGATGTCTGTTCCTTCACATTCCTCTTTCTTCTGCATGACCTTTGTGATTATAATTAACATTGCATTTCCATAAAGAACACCTTACCTGTCTTAACAATAATTATGTATTCAGACAGCAGGAAACAGAGGTTTGTTTCAATCTATGGCAATACTATTTACAGATTACTATGAAAACAAAGGCAATTCTTATCTGTTCATTTTGAGGATTTTCAGTTACATGTATATAACAGCATTCTGAAATAATTAATAACTCTGTCCTTCATATTCTGGACACTGTAGGGAAGACAGAAGCAAAGCTATCAGCTGATTACCACAGGCTGGTGAGTTGGATTCACTGGATAGACAAATGTGGAAAACTTAGAGAAGCAGCAAACTTCTTCTGTAAATATCCATCAGAGATTATGTTCAGTTTATGTTCGCACATTGCAGTAAAAGTCTTCACCTTTGGTCCCAGTTGTGGTGTCATAGGAGTTACAAGGCAAGTGAACCACATGACCATTACTGCCTTGCCAGTACTCTCCTTCAAACCTTGACTCCTTTTTTCAAGGAGGGCCAGGTCAGTCATGCATGGGATGAATACTCTTCCAGTTGCCTTGCTCCTCTTTTAAAGGCAGATGGCATGTGTGACGCCCCACCACTGGCCCAGTAATGAAGGAGCCCCAGTCCTCACCACTAGCAACAGTGGGGACATACACTGAGAGGATGACAGGTACACACACAGTATTTCCAGATGCAGCTCACTGCAACTTCCCCAATAAGACTTTACACTGGCACAGCTATAGAGTTGAGATCTCAGCTGAGTGGCCAAGCCAAGACCTCCAGCACTCTCTCTGTCCAACTAGTGCTTGGTGTCCCTGACCAATTAGCTGACACACACACTTTGAGGTTTGATTTATACACAGACACGCACACACCCCTGGGAAAGGCTGGCACAGGTCTACTAGCTATGCCTCCTTCTCCCCAGACTATAAGGTAGTTTTCATGGCCACCAACCAGCTCCTTGTCACCTACTTTAAGGCCTTTAACAAAGGGTGTCCAAGCTTACTGTGTAATGTTATTGTTAATACAAATGGTAGTTTGACCAAGAGCAAGGCTATTAGTTTTGGCCCACAGCATCACCAATAAATATGCAAGTACTCTCAGATCTTAAATATGTCTCACAAATATCCGCCAAAAAGAAAGGTTTAAATATATTTAATAATAAACAAAAAAAAAAGAACAAGAAAATACTCGGTATATAATGACAATAACATCATAGCTCAAAATCACAGGAAATATTTAAAAAAAATTGCAGGATGTCTTAAATAAAGAAAGAAAAACATCTAAATTAAGCTTTGCTATATTCCTGACTATATCCAGAGATTTACTATATCCAAGTTAACTTATTTACAGAGCAAGCAAGCCAGATGTGGTGAGTGGGTCTTCCAGATGATATTGTCAGGTCAATGAAAAATACAGACTGCTCTGTCTCTCTCAGAGAGTTTTTAAATTAATATCTCAAATATTAATGCTGGGATAGCTTGCAGGATGACATCACTTGTCATCTGACTGTATCCCAGGTAACCCCCCCCCCATTGATGCAACTGGTAGCATTAGGATCTACCTATGAAAATGCATGCACAAGGCTTTTCTTAGATCTAAGGCAGATCCTGGAAATCATAAAACAATAAAAAACACGTCCAAGACAATACAGTGAACCTCTAGTTCAAGACATTGTATCTGTTACTGAACTGAAACTGAAAGATAACATCCTTTTATTATGTGGCCATAGAGTAATTTAATTTCAACAATTTTTCTGAAGTTAACCTTTGGTGTTCTAGTTTCCATTGTTAAAATATATGCATCTAAACAGTTACAATAGTGCAGGTGCATTTGTGTTCTATTCCAGTAAGGTACACTGTGGTTACATTTTTAAGCTCAGTACTTTACAAACCCCTTCCAACACACGCTTCTGTACCAGCAGTTTGATATGTGCATAACATACAGTTCTAATACATTTGTAACACAAGGATATGAATCATGTTGATATTCACAAATGACATATAATTATTTACAAAATTCCAGATAGCTGGGGTGGCAGTATCTTCTTTACTGACAACATGGTACACTGTTTTAACATGGAGATGAAGTATGCACCAGAGCAGGTGTATTTACTGCATGACAAATCCATCTCACCACCTTGTCTTATGTACTTGGAGTACATTTAAATCTCTTGCCCTAGTGTTATCTGGACTGTTTGATGTTTGGAAGTATAGGAGTTATTTGACTACTGGAGCCTTTATAGCCCTATAAGCAAGGCAAAGGAGCCTATATGAAAGTAAGTACAGAGATAAAGCCCCCAGCCTTTCTTGGTAATTCAGGCCTTTTAATCCATGATATTTTTATTTACAAACTTCAGAGTTCATTCCATTTGCTTGATATGCTTAGCAAGGTACATCCCTAAAGAAGTGTTATACTCAATGATGGGTCTAATCAGTAATGAGGAGAAGGAGATGAGGAGATATTTTGATCTGGAATAAATATGTTTTGCTATGAGGTGAGCAATATAAATGGATTTCCTAACCAATGTTGCAACATGATGGTCAAATGTGAGACAACTGTTCACCCAAGTACCTTGATTTCTCACTGCCTTTTCATTTTGAGGAGTTGTGTTATCCATACTAAAAGCTAGGGCTGCGGTTGCTTAACAAATTCTGTAATGTGAACCTTTTGGCATTGGGTTTGAGCCCATTTATGTACATCAGCTATTGACAAGTTTATGTCAGAGGGAAACTTGACAACTCCAAGCTTAAAATCATCCATAAATGTGTAAAACAGAGATCCTCTGTTGAAAAGCAGAAATCTGAGAAATGTATATTGAATAGCAGGTAGCTTGGCTCAGATCCCTTAGGAACTCTAATGATCACCATCATGCTCTCGGAGGATGCACAAATATTCTTACTGTACAAGTCCTGTCCTCAAGCCATTTGGTTTTCCACATACTGACATATGGGTTAGTTTGGAGTTACTTCAGCTAGTTTATCATAGTTGCATGTTGTATGGTATTGAATGCCTTGGTGAGGTCAGTGTGAGCAGTTTGTCCATAGTCTATTGCCAGCAAATGTTTGCATTACTCACTATATTGGATCTACACCTGACAGAGCCAAACTGCTGAGGTCAAGTCTGATATTTTTGATACTAAAGTTAATTAGGTAATTAATGATTTGTTCCATGGCTTTGCATATAAGACTCATTATGCTGATATGTATGTAATTCCTGTGGTCAGTGATGGGACAACACTTCTAAAGTTGCATCATAATAGATGTGCCACACCTATGGGATAAAGCAATATGCTAGGCTCAGATTAAAGTTGGTGAGGAGTGGGTCTGCCAGTGCTGATTTAGTGTTATTAATTAGGCAATTGTTTATCTTATCTGGCCCCATGGAAGAGGTATTCTTCACTTTGGAGAGTACTTTCTGTACAAGTTTTCCTGATGGTTGGTGGTTTGATTCCATCTGGTATAAGTGGCTTAAAATAGATGTCTATTTGGGTTAAAGTTAAGGAAATTGTATTTCACAGTCTGTTTGTACTGTCCAGTGGATCACAGACAGTAGTGCCATTATGAATAAGCTCTGAGGAATCTTGAATTGTATTTCTTATTTTATTTTATTTCTAATGTGTTAACCAGGTCAGTGAACTGGTGTACTGAGCCGTTTCCGTCATGACATAAGTTCAATGAGAAGAGCGAAAACATTAATATGTATTATCACACTACAAATGTTAGTGTTTTATAGAGACGATTGCAGTATTTAAATGGGTTTTCAAAAGAAAACAATATTATTTACATGTTTAGTTATTTATAGTAACAATATATTGTGGCAGTTATAGCTGGTATAGGCATTCCATATAATGTTAGTTGGGAGTTAGACTAGATTGTTTTCTTGTGTCATGAAAACATGTACAACTAACTTTCTCCTGTAGGGATTTCTCTTTTTGTTTAATTTCTCCAAATAGGTTGGTTGGTTCATAGGTTGGTAGTAGGCTATCAGCCCTAAGGCCTATACAAGCCTAGCCATAACAATTCCCTGGAAATTTTTTTCCCACAATATTTACTTCTCTGGGCCCCTGTCTAGCAGGGTGACTGACATGATCCCCGGGGTGAATTTCCTATCTCCCATCCAATCATCAAGGTTCCTTTTGAAGAGGGCCAATGAGGTGCTCTGCTTGACATGTATGGGCAGTCTATTCCAGAGTATGGCGAGTCTCTGGGTAAGGAACCTGTCCCTCCAGCATGTTTTGTTCATTGTGATGATAAGGTTTAGATCCCTGGAGCGTGTGGCTCTGAGGGATTGGGATTTCTTTAAGTGGAGCATGTCCAACAGCTCAGAGTTTGACATGGCCTTGTATGTTAAGCAGAGATCACCTCTGAGTAGATGATATGCCACAGAGTATAGCTGGAGTTTTTTTAGATGGTCAGCATATGGCATCTGCTTTAGGCCTGTGATTCTTTTATTGTGATATTTCTGTGGCCTTTCCAGCTGTTGCAGATGTCTTGTGAGATACATACCAAATAGGGCATTATACTCTATAATGGGTCTAATGAGGAATGAGTACAGTGGGACAATGACCTCCTTTTTTCTGGATGAAAAGCCCTTAGTGATGAGGTGTGCCACGTAGAAGGATTTCCTGACTGTTGTGGCGATGTGGTTATCGAAAGGGAGACCACTGTCCATTTGTATCCCTAAGTCTCTCATCACACTTTCAATGTTTAGTGTCCTGCCACCTATGTGGTAGTTCATGGGTACATGTTTTTTTCCAAAGGGGATGACTATACATTTCTTGGCATTAAGCTTGAGTCCATGGCTCTGGCACCAGGCATCTGTTTCTGTAAGGCCCTTTTGTAGAATATCCACATCATTTGGGGATTCAATAATGGCTCCCAGTTTTCAGTCATCTGCAAACTTTGTTAGCCAGAGTCCCTTAGTGTTGGCCTGTACTTCAGAGAAGTAGATGCCAAACAAGAGTGGTCCCAGGACTGAACCCTGAGGTACTCCACTTGTAACTTGTCTGGAGCTGGATTTGGAGTCGGCTACTTTTATAGTCTGGGTTCTGTCAGTAGGCCAGTTGGAAACCCATCAAGTGACATAGGGATTTATGCCCAGCTTAGTAAGTTGATCAATGATTCCAAAGTGGGGGATGGTGTTGAAGGCCTTGGCGAGGTCCAGATCGGCTGCGTGGACCTCCTTACCCCCGTCCACAGCTCTGGAGACCGACTCGAAGAAGTCAATCAGATTCAGGAGACAAGATCGGCCCTTCACAAACCCAAACTGGGTGGGGTCCAGTGTCTGGAGGTTGCCAATGTCTTTGTTTATAAGTTCCATGATAATGCGTTCCATGCCTTTGCAGATCAGGCTTGTCAGACTGATGGGACGGTAGTTCCCAGGATCCAAGGTGGATCCTCCCTTGTGGAGCGGGATAACTGTAGCTGTGCACCACTCAGTGGGCATGAAGCCTGAGGTGAGGCTATGATTAAACATGACACTTAGGTGGGGTGCCAGTTCATTTTGTAGTTCATGTAGTACACAGCCTGGGATGTCATCTGGTCCCATGGATGCTGTATTCTTAGCTTTGGAGAGTGCTGTTTCTACCTGCGTGGCTGTGATTATCGGCATTTGGCAATCTTTTGGTATTGAGATGGGCCCTTTAGGGGGTAAGAGGGGAGTGAAGTTAGCAGTAAATTGATCTGCCAGGATATTGGCAATATCCTTGGGATCAGTATATTTAATGCCATTCTGTTGTAGTTCAGAGCAGATCTGAGCATTGCCATTTAGATTCTTGACATAACTATAAAATGCCTTGTGGTTGGCTTTGGAATCTTTGGCAATTTTATTTTCGTAACTAGCTTTTGAGGATTTTATGAGGGATCTCAGCTTCTTCCTGAGGCTGGTGAGGGAGTTTTTTGCATCCTGGGATTTACCTTTTTTCTGCAACAGTTTCTTCCTTCCGTTGTATAGTTTGTTTATAGCAGGGGGCCACCAGATTGGCTTCCTTTTTTTGGAGAAGAGCATCTTGGTTCTATTTGGGATGGCACAATTCATGCACGAGTGGATGTGCTCGTACAGTGCCTTAGTGTAGGATTCTGCAGTCGAACTTCCAGATCCCATCTGTGTGGATGTTGTGAAGTTTGTCACTTCTGACTTCAGTAGCATGAAGTTGGCTTTGGAGAAGTTTATAAGGAGGTTTCCTTACTGGGGGTAGGGGTGGGATGTGGATGTCAAGGGTGATTTGGTTATGGTCAGACCTGACCAATGAGGGGGTGACTACTGGTGTTTAGCATCTATCTCCCATGTTGGTAATGACCAGGTCTAGGATATTGGAGCCGCTGGTGGGACAATGGATTAGTTGATCCAGGGCACTGGAATTTATGAATTCCAAGAACCGTTGGGAAAAGGAGTTGGTACCCGAGTAGTTTTCCCAATTAATGGCAGGGTAGTTGAAATCACCTAGTATTAGTGTGTTTGGTTGTATCTTAATATTTTCCAATATGTTTATGAAGGTGTAGTGAGAATCTTGGGGTATGGTGGGGGATCTGTAGCAAGCTACAATTTGGATTGCAGTCTTACCTAGTGTTAGTTGCACCTGGAGAATTTCAGATGCATTGTGTTGGGCAACTAGCCTGGAGGTGTGAATATCCTTGGTGAATATGGACACTCCTCCACCTTTAGTGTTTCGGTCTTGGTTTTGTGGCTGAAAAGTGTGGTAAGAATTGTAGCCTGGTATTGCAGGGGTGCTCTCTGGAGCCTTGAACCAGGTCTCAGTCACTGCAAAGATATCAATGTTCTCCATTTTTAGGAGTGCCTCGAGAGAGTGCATTTTGAGGTGTAGACTTCTAGCATTGAATAGCATTACCTTCAGATTTTGCATGCTTGTATCTGTTACGGTGGTGGTTTTATCCTTTGAACCTTGCCTAAAAAAGGCACTATAGGGGTGGCAAGAGCTTTAGCCAGTAACCTGAATCCCAGGGGTGACAGGTGCAGACCATCTCTGGCAAAGCATCGTGGTTTGTCGATCATGTCTTCCCAGGCAGACAAATACTGGATCCCCTTTGAATGACACAGAAGCTTAGCCAATTGTTGAAGTCAATCATTTTGTCCTTATACTGTGGTATCATTCTGGGCGAAGGCAGCATGCTACTCAGGGCTAGGGTCATACCTGCCTGGGTCACATGATCCAAGAGCTCTTCCATGTCTCTTTTCATGTAGTCCAGGGAGGTACGTCTCAAGTCATTTACTCCAGCATGGACAATGACAGAGTCATATTTGTACTTGTTGTGGAGTGACTTGAGTGCATGTGTTATGTGGTGGATCCTGGCACCTGACAGACAGCTGACTGTAATTTTCTCCTTGTTCAGCCTGGTGAGTGGGACATCAGTGTGCCTGACTATAGAGTCACCTTTGTTTTCTAATAGTTCAACAGAAATTGACCCCATTCCCAAGTCTGGGTAAATTTAAAGTTTATGAAATTAGTGCTCCTTCAGTCTATATGATTGTTAACACTGTTCCATTTTGTACTGCAGCAAGTCACTATATGTCATGAATGCTGTCCTTGTATTCAGTAACGAGATGGCAGAAAAAGACAGGTAATCTAGTAACGAATGCATCATTCAAGCACATGATACAACATACAGACCTAGAACTACTGGGTGTCTACAGTAAAATTTTGACTGTTAAACATCACATTTCAGCTAATGCCCATGGTGCAATGTGGTGGGGGTATCAGAATGGTGCCACTGCAAGTTACACCAAAACTGACATTGTATTTTTTTTTTTTATCAAAATGCCACAACTATCACCCTTTGGTGCCTACTCTGTTTAGAACTTCAGTATTGTACATTTTCTAATGGTAGTTTAAGGATGTTAAAGCATAGGTAAATTGCATGCTATTTGATGGCACTTTGACAATTTTGCCTATAGGACATCTATAGTTTTGTATGGAAACAACAGTGGAGAATACAAAAACATTGGGTGTGCAAGCCACCACAGCATTTGTACCTTCTGTGTGGTGATGTCACTTGCCATATTCATAATCTTTTGTTATCTATAGCAATGTAAATACTGCTTGTACATGGGAACACATTGTATAGTTACATATTTATGGCTGTGTTGTCCATTTCTCTCTGAGACTCATTTTAAAGCATTGGTCCATATATTTAGCACTTGTTCCTGATAAATGACTCAGATGTTAGTGGAGTTTTATTCATACTACTTACATGGTAATGATAGATTTACCTAAAAAAAAAATCATGCTGAATTTTTTGTTGTTGAGTATAGGTAAATGACTAATATGCCAAATAGTTGTTTGGTCTAGACTATGCTGAAGAATTTGAATATCAGAGTGTGTTTTGGTAATTACTTCTAGTTTATTGTCATCAGGAAACTTGGTTAACTATAGACCTTAATATTTTCATAGAAATATGTACTAAAATGGAGTGGCCTAAAGATAGAAATTATGCAATATACCACCTGTGGTGATCTTCTGTCTAGAGCAAATACCATAACCATAATAATATTGGTTCTATCAGAAAAGATAATTAGTTCACCTGTGAATTATGTATAGGCTGCTGCTGAGTTGGGAAAATGTGTTAACATTTTCAGCATAGGGCATAGTGTCTAACGTCTTTACAAAGTACAGCTAGGCAGTACAAACTGTAGGGCCTCTATAATTTATTTAGTTTAGGTGATGGTGCTGCGGTAGCGTTGTCACCTCACAGTAAGACGTTGTCCTGTTCGATTCTCAGCTAAAGTGTCTTCTGTGTGGAGACATGCGTGAATGGGCATACCTCCGTTGAAGGTTGTACGTCAGGGCTGGCAACTCGGTACGTAAAAATCTACTGCCAATCATTAGTGGACCGGAGTTCCGCTGTGGCATCCCCTAACCGGGAAAAGCCGAAAGATACAACATTTATTTTTATTTTATTTTACATTTGTTGACTGGGATAGTCCAACTGGATACATGTCCATTTTCAGCAGAGGCCTGGGGAGAAAAGCTCCAAACTTACAAACAGATAAAGACAAGCAAGTTATAGTATATGCAAAAACATATTGTATTAACATACAAGTTACAGTCTCACATTTCAAGCGTATGAAGAATACAGTTTATATACAGAAATAAATACAAATATGTTACCGTTTCTCTTATCAAACCTATAGGTGCAGTTTATATACAGAGTATCTGAAAAGATATTACTGTTTCTCTTTTCAAACCTTTTAGTGTAAGAGGTTAGGTGCTATGAATAAGAAATTGCAGGGATATGGAAGTAGAGGAGGCTTTAGTCAGGGTTAGAGCAAGGACATAACCAGTGAGTTTTAAAATACTGTGTTAGATTTTTTTGAACTGATTAAGGGAGGGGTTCAGAGTAAGGTCAGATGGGAGCAAATTCCGGTTTTGCCTACTGAATTTGCAAACAACGATTCTACAGATAGGTTGTTAGCTTTAACAGATTGAACTAAAAGTTTTGTAGTGGAACGAAGAGTCCTAGCGTTTTTGTAGGGGTGGATAATGTTTTTAAGGGAGGGCATTTCTTCTGGATGGTTAATAACCTTGAATGCTACACTAAGTTGATTAAATTGAATTAGCCTGAGGAGTTCTAGCCAACCTAAGAGGTGTAGGTTTTGACAATGGTGTATCCTGTAGGGAGTTCCTGTTGCAAACCTGGCAATTTGATTGTAGCAGCTAGAGAGTTTGTTGAGATCAGTTTTGTTCAAGTTAGCGAGTATTGGTGAGGCATAGAGTAGAGTTGAAAGCAGATGGGTATGGGCAATTGCAGTCCTAGCTAATGGGGTGAGAAAAGGTTTGTTTTTGTATAGGGAGCCAAGTTTTTTATTAACGGTTTTAATCGTTTGGTTTACATGCATATCATATTTGAGGTTGTTCTCTATTATAACACCCAGGAGTTTGGTATACATATCTGGTGAGATTATGGTCCCATTGTTAGATGTTTTAGTAAACGAAGGTTGAGGGGATTTGCGAGTAGGGGAGAAGAGCAATAGCTTTGTTTTATTACGGTTTAATATCAGCTGTTGATTAGAGATCCAGTTTTCCACTGTATTAAAGGTTTTCTGGGTTAAACTAAGGAGATCTGTAGGGGTAGAGGCTAAGCAGATCAGGGTGGAGTCATCGGCATATTGTATACAGGTTGCGTCTGGGATTACAGTGTGGAGGTCATTGATAAAGAGGGAGAAAAGAAGGGGACCTAATATGGAGCCTTGAGGGACACCAAGGCTAATGGAGAGAAGGGTAGAGAGTTTGTCCTGCCAAAGGACAGCCTCCTGTCTTCCAGTAAGATAATATTGAAACGGGTCTATATTATATGAGCGAAAGTTCATATGAACGAACGCTCTTATGAACAAAAGTGCTGGACATTGAACCTTATATTGTGGGGGGCTGCACCCCCCCCCACACCCCCCCGCTAAATATATATTCCAACTCTGAGATCGCACTACAGTGAGGAATGGGCAAGTATTCCTATCTTCACTGTACTGCAACCCCAGAAAAAGCATTTCAATGCCCAGCATTTTCGCTCATTAGAGCGTTCGTTCATATGAACTTTCATTCATATAATATAGACCCAACTGAAACCATTGTATAGCATGGTTGTTTAGGGATATTTTATTTAGGGTATGTAAGAGTAGGTGGTGGATACCCATGTCAAAGGCCTTGGAAAGTTCAAGAAACAAGGCAGAAGTTAGTTTGTTGTTATTACAGTTGGAATTTGACATTAATAAAGGAGATGAGGACTGAGGAGGTACAGTGCTGTGGTCTAAATCCATGCTGGAAGTTGGCCAGAAGATTATTTTGAATAAGGTAGTGTAAGAGTTGTTTATGGATACACTTTTCCATAATTTTAGCCAGAGGGGAAAGGATAGCTATTGGTCTATAGTTTGACAGTTCAATGGTGCTGCCACCTTTATGAAGTGGTATGACATGGGATATTTTCCAGATAGAAGGGATAGAGGCTTCAGTTATGGTTCTGTTTAACAAAATAGTGACAGGGCATGCTATGACATCAGCAGCTTTTTGCAGTTAGTCTGCAAGGAGGAGGTCTGCTGAAAGGGTGGTTGGTTTGAGTTTTTAATTAGGGCTCAAATGAGTGAAGTCGGAACTTTCTGCAAGCTAAAGGAGAGATTGTCACTGGGTTTAAGGGTTTCATCATTAGGACAAGTGGGTTTAAGTTTGCTAGCAAGGGCCAGGATGGTTTCTGTGAAGAAACTGTTAAAGGTGTTGGCAATGGACTCTGGGGATTTTTGGGTGGAGGCTTAGGGGGTTGGAGTAGTGTACTGCCCAGGGTGGAGGAATTTGTTAATACCTGCCCAGAAATTCTGTGGCTTGTTGTGGTGTTTCTGATGTAGATGGCAGAAATATTTTTTTTGTCTAGTAATATGGATTTTTTGTATCATTCCTATATTTTCAAAATTTGAGTTGATCTTGTGGGGCTTTAGAGGTGCGCCAGGTGTTCCAGGCATTATTTCTTTGGATGATCTTTAGTGAGCCAGGGGGCAACTTTTGTTTTAATTCTAACAGCGCGTGCAGGTGCATGGTTGTCAAGGATGGCCAGGAATGTGTTACTAAAGTGTGCTATTGCCTCATCTAGTGGTAGTTGTTTTAGAATTGACCAATTGCATAATTTAAGTTCTTCTAGGAATTTATTAAGGCTGAAGTTTTTGTTATTTCTTACTTTTTTATATGTGGGTAGATGTAGACATTCAAATTTATGCCTAATAGTATACGTTAAGATATGGTCACTTAGATCTCCAGGGAGATTACCTGATTTGTACATGTGGTGGGGGCTATTAATTAGTATCCAGTTCAGGATACTTTCTTTATTGTTAGGGTTGCCGATCCTAGTACTGGAGGTTATAGTTTGTGTAAAACCATGTAGGTTTACATGGGTGGTTGGGGTGGGTCTATGTTATAACAGCCAATGATCAAAAGATCAAACACTGTTATATCGACCACAAAAGAACAAAAAGAAAAAAGAGCGAACAGCCAGAACAGCAACATTTTTTCCCAGGGAAAAAAATTTGCTGTTCCCAAAAAAAAAAAAAAAAAAACCCACTAAACACTATTTTAAGTGGGGGGCTTTGCCCCCCCCACAACCCCCATTGGGGGGCTGTGTCCCCCACACCCCCTACTTAAATATACCAACTCCAAAATCGCACTACACTGCCAAAAATGGCAAAGTGACGGAAGCGGCCAAGCGACTTGTTTCCCAGGGAAAGAATTCGCTTAAAAGCCGCTTCAGCATTTTGCATTTTTGACATTTACAGTTCGAAGACGCATTCGACATAATGCATCTTCATTCTTCTGACAGGAACACAGTTGGGGTGTCTGTGGTGCAGGCATTCCAATCTATATTGAGGTCCCTTAGAACAATGGTCTTTTGGGGTAGGTATTGGATAGCCAGTAGAGGATGTCTTCTAGGGTCCCTGTGTTATTACCTGGGGGAATATAGACACATACTATGTTTATACATTTGTTTTTATTTATTTGTAGTTTGGAAATCATAATTTCTGCTTTGTTAAATATAGGCGGTTGAAGGTTGTCTAGGGTAACATTTAGGGTAGTTTTATAGAGAACAGCAACCCCTCCCCCTTTCCTGGTAGTACGCTCTAGCCTGAGTATATTATACCCTCAAGGTAGAATTTCATTACCTGACATAGTTGGTTTTAACCATGTTGGGGGAGAAGGTTGTCAGGAGGGCATGGAGGCTGTGGACCTTATTGTTGATGCTTCTAATGTTTAAGTGACAGGTCAATAGTGAGTTTAGGGGTCTATTTAGTCTTTGTCTTATGTTTGGGCTTTTATGATTAGAGTTGGTGTTGTCTAGGGATGGTGGCCCAGGGTTGGGGTGGATATCCCCATGAATAGCAAGGGTGTGGGACACACTAGCTATGTGCTTTAGAAATTTATTTATCAGTTTTTGGTAGTATTTAGTTTTGGTGTTAACATATCTGGATATAACAGGGTGGGTGTTAGCAGGGGTAAAGGAGTTGGCGTTGATGGACACAAATGAATAGGAAGAATGGTTTGAAAATATTGGGATGGTATCAAGGCATTTGGGATGGTTGAATCCTACAAGGGAATGGTTTTCATAGATGGTGAGAGAATAAAAGGTGACTAATAAAGGTAGGATGTAGAGAAGAGCTAGTATTTTAAAAGACTTGGTAAGTATAAGAGACATAATAGGAGGAATATACTCCTGGTAAGTAGGCAACATAGGAGTAATAGTAGGTCGGGGAGATAGTGGTAGGGGTGGGTTATGAGTGAATTCCTGTTAATGGTTGGCAAAGGAGGAGGAGGGGTGTGTCTGAGGGGTTATAAATTTAGAGGTACTGGGGTGGGTGGGAATAGGGGGCAAGCAGAGGTGCAAAACGGGCCCAGAGGATGAGTGGATTGGGGCTTAACCACACCAAAGGAATCCTCAGAGCCTGAGATTAAAGTAAGAGGCTTTTTTCTTGCTTTTGTACTTGCTTTAAGTTCTTATCTATGTTCTATTTTTAAACACAGAGAGCAACTTTAGCTGTACAATTTGGTGGAACTTTTTAGCATTAGGAGCCTTATTTATGGGCTGCGAAGTTTGGTGCTGTTAACCCAGTATAGCTGAATTAAACAGTTTAAGCATAAATATTTTAGAAAAAGTAGGAACCTTAGTTAAGTTTGTTATTGAGGGTAGACCAGTGTGGCTGTCCATTTTAATTTTCTTTTAAAAAAAACTCCCAACTGGATGCAGACCTTCTAACTCTGTGAGACTTTCCGGGTATGAGCCATTAGAAGAGATAATACGTAATAATAGATACTTAGTGTTAGTTCATCAGCAGAAATAGAACTATAGCAAAAAAATGATTGAACAGTGCTTCATGCCGTATATAACACAGTGACTGAGAGAAAAAGCATAATCCTTACATTAATAGTATACTACACTGCCCTAAGAAACAGTTTCAAGTGTTTGGTAGCTAAATAGAACAACTAAGCAGGATATAGCACGCACATAATGAAACACTAACCAGGGGCACACTATTCTGCATACAGCATCTTGTATCTTTAACCTGAAAATAAAGCCCAAATGCTACTACCACTGAAAAGTAGGCTGTTTGTACAGAGTCTAGGATTTAAGAAGTAGACTAAATACTGCAATAAAGTTACACTGGTCCAATTTAGCCTGAAAATAAAGCCCAAATAGTACTACAGTTGAAAAGTAGGCTGTTTGTACATAGTCTAGGATTTAAGAAGTAGACTAAATACTCCAAGAAAGTTACACTGATCCACAATCAATTCATTTAGCAGCAGCAAGAAAGCACAAAATCACTTGCCCATTGCATTCAACAAAGTAACACTGATCCACCAACAATCACTTAAGTTTAGCAGCAGCAAGAAAGCACAAAATCAGTTACCCAAATCATTTATCAGCCTCATGTATTAATGCACTTTTAAACATTCAGCATCAGCATAACATTTCTCTTCTTATTAAATCTACTGTAGAATTTAATCAAAGAGTCAGTAACACAAAATTACATACCAAGTTTACAGCAGGACATCTGTCTGGGTCGGGATCACTGGGGAGTTTGAAAAATGGAGGTTAATTGAGATGGTTAAATAACCTTGGATTGTTAGCAAGGCAGGGGGTGGGGTACATGAGAGGGGCTAACCACACCAGAGGAATCCTCAGAGCCTGTGATTAAAGCAAGAGGCTTTTTTCTTGCTTTTGTACTTGTTTTAAGTTCTATTCTCTGTTCTGTTTTTAAACACAGACAGCAACTTTAACACTACAATTTGGTGGAACGTTTTAGCATCGAGTCTTATTTAAGGGCTGGGGAGTTTGGTGCTGTTGACCCAGTACAGCTGAATTAAACAGTTTAAGCAGAAAGACTTTAGAAAAAGTAGTAACCTTAGTTACATTTGTTATTGAGGGTAGACCAGTGTGGCTGTCCATTTTAATTTTATTTTTAAAAAAATTCCCAACTGGATGCAGACCTTCTAACTGTGCAACCCTTTCTGGGTGGGAGCCATGAGAACAGATAATACCTAATAATAGATATTTAGTGTTAATTCATTAGCAGAAATAGAACTATAGCAAAAAATAATGATTGAACAGTGTTTCATGCCATATATAACACAGCGACTGAGATAAAATGCATATTCCTTACATAAATAGTATACTGCACTGCCCTAAGAAACAGTTTTGAGTATTTGGTAGCTAAATAGAACAACTAAGCAGGATAAAGCACGTATAAGAAGAAATGCTAATTAGGGTCACACTATCCTGCATACAGCATCTTGTATCTTTAGCCTGAAAATAAAGCCCAAATGCAACTACCATTGAAAAGTAGGCTGTTTGTACAGTGTCTAAGATTTAAGAAGTAGACTAAATACTGCAACAAAGTTACACTGATCCACTTTAGCCTGAAAATAAAGCCCAAACGCTACTACAAATGAAAAGTAGGCTGTTTGTACAGATTCTAGGATTTAAGAAGTAGACTAAATACTGCAACAAAGTTACACTGATCCACCAACAATCACTTCAGTTTAGCAGCAGCAAGAAAGCACAAAATAATTTTCCCATAGTATTCAACAAAGTAACACTGATCCACCAACAATCACTTCAGTTTAGCAACAGCAAGAAAGCACAAAATTAGTTACCCAAACCATTCATCAGCCTCATGTATGAATGCACATTTAAACATTCAGAGTCAGCATAACATTTATTTTATTATTAAATCTACAGTTGTATTTAATCAAAGAGTCAGTAACACAAAATTACATGCCAAGTTTACAGCAGGACATCCATCTGGGTCGGGAGCACAGGGGAGTTTGAAAAATGGAGGTTAACTGAGGTGGTTAAGCAACCTTGGATTGTTAGCAAGAAAGGGGATGAGGTACATGCAAGGGGCTAACCACACCAGAGGAATCATCAGAGCCTGTGATTAAAGCAAGAGGCATTTTTCTTGCTTTTATAATTGCTTTAAATTGTAATCTATGTTCTGTTTTTAAACATAGACAGCAACAGTAAGAGGCTTTTTTTTGCTTTTGTATTTGCTTTAAGTTCTAATCTATGTTCTGTTTTTAAACACAAAGAGCAACTTTAACAGTACAATTCGGTGTTACTTTTTAGCATTAGGAGCCTTATTTAAGGGCTGGGAAGTTTGGTGCTGTTGATCCAGTATGGCTGCATTAAACGGTTTAAGCAGAAAGACATTAGAAAAAGTAGGAACCTTAGTTAAGTTTGCTATTGAAGGTAGACCAGTGTGGCTGTCCATTTTATTTTTATTTTTAAAAAAATTCCCAACAGGATGCAGACCTTTTCACTGTCCGTGCCTTTACGGGTGTGAGCTGTGGGAAGAGATAATACCTAATAACAGAGATTTAGGGTTAGTTCATCAGCAGAAATATAACTATAGCAAAAAAAATGATTGAACAGTGTTTCATGCCATATATAACACAGAGTGTGAGAGAAAAAGCATAATCCTTACATTAATAGTACACTACACTGCCCTAAGAAACAGTTTCAAGTGTTTGGTAGCTAAATAGAACAACTTAGCAGGATATAGCACACATAAGAAGCACTAATCAGGGTCACATTATTTTGCATGCAGCATCTTGTATCTTTAGCCTGAAAATAAATCCCAAATGCTACTACCATTGAAAAGTAGGCTGTTTGTACAGAGTCTAGGATTTAAGAAGTAGACTAAATACTGCAACAAAGGTACACTGGTCCACTTTAGCCTGAAAATAAACCCCAAATATTATGGCAATTGAAAAGTAGGCTGTTTGTACAGAGACTAGGATTTAAGAAGTAGGCTAAATACTTCAACAAAGTTACACTGATCCACAATCAATCACTTCAGTTTAGCAGCAGCAAGAAAGCATAAAATCAGTTGCCCATTGCATTCAACAAAGTTACACTGATCCCCAACAATGAATTCAGTTTAGAAGCAGCACGAAATCACAAAATCAGTTACCCAAATCATTCGTCAGCCTCATGTATTAATGCACTTTTAAACATTCAGAGTCCACATAACATTTCTCTTATTATTAATTCTACAGTTGTATTCAATCAAAGAGTCAGTAAAAGAAAATTGCCTACCATGTTTACAGCATGACAGCCATCTGGGTCATGAGCACTGAGGAGTTTGAAAAATGTAAGTTTATTGAGGTGGTTAAGTAACCTTGGATTGTTAGCAAGGCAGGGGGAGGGGTACGTGTAAGGGGCTAATGACACCAGAGGAATCCTCAAAGCCTGTGATTAAAGTAAGAGGCTTTTTTCTTACTTTTGTACTTGCTTTAAATTCTAATCTATGGTCTGTTTTTAAACAGACAGGAACAGTAAGAGGCTTTTTTCTTGCTTTTGTACTTTAAGTTCTAATCTATATTCTGTTTTTAAACACAGCAACTTTAACAGTACAATTTGGTGGACCTTTTTGGCATTAAGTGCCTTATTTAAGGGCTGGGAAGTTTGGTGGTGTTGACTCAGTATGGCTGAATTAAAGAGTTTAAGCAGAAAGACTTTAGAAAAAGTAGTAACCTTAGTTAAGTTTGTTATTGAGGGTAGACCAGTGTGGCTGTCTGTTTTTTTATTTTTAAAAAAATTCCCAACTGAATGCAGGCCATCTAACTGTGTGAGCCTTTCAGGGTGCGAGCCATGAGAAGAGATAATACCTAATAATAGATATGTAGTGTTAGTTCTTCAGCAGAAATAGAACTATAGCAAAAAAAAATGATTGAACAATGTTTCATGCCATATATAACACAGTGGCTGTGAGAAAAAAGCATAATCCTTACATTAATAGTACACTGTACTGCTCTAAGAAACAGTTTCAAGTATTTGGTAGCGAAATAGAATAACTAAGTAGTATATAGCACGTATAATAAGATACACTAATCAGCTCACACTATTCTGCATACAGCATCATCTATCTTTAGCCTGAAAATAAAGCCCAAATGCTACTACCGTGGAAAAGTAGGCTGTTTGTACAGAGCCTAGGATTTAAGAAGTGGACTAAATATTGTAAGAAAGTTACACTGATCCACAAACAATCACTTCAGTTTAGCAGCAGCAAGAAATCACAAAATAATTTACCCAAACCATTCGTCAGCCTCTTGTATTAATGCTCTTTTAAACATTCAGAGTCAGCATAACATTTCTCTTATTATTAAATCTACAGCTGTATTTAATCAAAGAGTCAGTAACACAAAATTACATATCAAGCTTACAGCATGACAGCTGTCTGGGTTGGGAGCACTGGGGAGTTTGAAAAATGGAAGTTACTTGAGGTGGATAAGTAACCTTGGATTGTTAGCAAGGCAAGGGGAGGGGTACATGTAAGGGGCTAACCACACCAGAGGAATCCTCAGAGCCCGTGATTAAAGTAAGAGTTTTTTTTTCTTGCTTTTGTACTTGCTTTAACTTTTAATCTATGTTCTGTTTTCAAACACAGACAGCAACTTTAACAGTACAATTTGGTGGAAATGTTTAGCATTAGGAGCCTTATTTAAGGGCTAGGAAGTTTGGTGCTGTTGACCCGGTAGGGCTGAATTAAACAGTTTAAGCAGCAAGACTTTAGAAAAAGTAGTAACTTTAGTTAAGTTTGTTTTTAATGGTAGACCAGTGTTTTTGTCCATTTTATTTTATTTTTTTTAAATTCCCAACTGGATGCAGACCTTCTAACTGTGCGAACTTTTCCGGGTGTGAGCCTTGAGAAGAGATAATACCTAATAATAGATATTAATGTTCGTTCTTCAGCAGAAATCAAACTATATAAAAAACAATGATTGAACAGCGTTTCATGCCATATATAACACAGTGACTGAGAGAAAAAGCATAATCCTTATATTAATAGTATACTACATTGCCCTAAGAAACATTTTCAAGTATTTGATAGCTAAATAGAACAACTAAGGAGGATATATCACTTATAAGAAGAAACGCTAATCTGGGTCACAGTATTCTGCACACAGTATCTTGTATTTTTAGCCTAAAAATAAAGCCCAAATGCTACTACCTTTGAAAAGTAGGCTGTTTGTACAGAGTCTAGGATTTAAGATGTAGACTAAATATTGCAGCAAAGTTACACTGATCCACAAACAATCACTTCAGTTTAGCAGCAGCAAGAACGTGCAAAATCAGTTGCCAATAGTATTCAACAAAGTTACACTGATCCACCAACAATCACTTCAGTTTAGCAGCAGCAGGAAAGCACAAAATCAGTTACCCAAACCATTCATCAGCCTCATGTATTAATGCACATTTAAACATTCAGAGTCAGCATAACATTTCTCTTATTATTAAATCTACAGCTGTATTTAACAAAATTACATACCAAGTTTACAGCAGGACAGCCGTCTGGGTCAGGAGCACTGGGGAGTTTGAAAAATGGAGGTTAATTGAGGTGGTTAAGTAACCTTGGATTGCTAGCAAGGCAGGTGGAGGTGTACATGTAAGGGGCTAACCACACCAGAGGAATCCTCAGAGCCCGTGATTAAAGCAAGAGGCTTTTTTCTTGCTTTTGTATTTGCTTTAAATTCCAAAGATCTTGTTTAGTTTAAATGGATAGGAACTGCCTCTTACAAAGCTCTTGTATGAATCTAGAGCTAGAAGATGGTCATTTTGTGAGTTCTTTCCAGTTATAACTTGCTCAGTTATCTTGCAAACAATATTAATGATACTAATAAGCATATAATTGTCAGGGTCGGTAGAGGTACCAGCTTTATGCAAAGGGACCACAGCAGCCATTCTTTATTCCACAGGAATATAAAATGATGAAATAGGGGAGAGACTAATGCAAAAAAGATGGTGGAAAGTTTTTTATCTTTTTTTCTTGGTGGGATTCATTGCTTCTCAAAAGGCACCCGTAAATATTATTAGGATCTACATGGATAGTATTTTTAATTTTGGAATGTGCTAACAAGCAGAGCTTGGTACACAATGATTTTAGGAGAGGATCAGTGAGTAGGAAATGATTGGTCTCCAAGCAAGTATGAGGTAAAAGTTAGAAGAGAATGTGTAAAAAAAAAATAAATAAATAAACAAATAAATAAATGTATATACAAGTACACATATACACATGCACATAAATTAATCTGTGTGTGTAACTCAAAGTGTAGAATACACATTTGTGAGAAAGATGATTGTGGGAATAAAAAAGCAGAATGCACAAATGAGATAATGCTCATTTGAATGAATAACATATGATTGAATTTATCTTTGTGTAGTATAGATAGGCAGAGGTGCACATGAAAATTAATGTTTGAATGAAAAAGTGTGTGTGAAGATGTACAAGGCTGTATTATAGCTGCAGTTCTGAATATGTACATGTTTGCAGGTTACAGTTAAGGTAAGGGTTAGGTAAGAGGAGCTACTAGATTCACTGCTATGCATGTTTTGTGTCCTTTTGTCTTGCGTAGTAGTACTGTTATGGAAAGGGTTTTTAGTAATGCAATCCTAACCATAACCCTAACCCTATGCATTATATTCCTAAAAAGCTATTCCCTAACAGTATTACTAGCAAGACAGCACTTAATCTTGGTTTTGTAGCTGGGATTTAATGACACAAGTCTTTTTTTTAGTGGGACTGAAGTATTTTGTGACTTGGTTTTATTAGCCATACCGTGTTTTTGTGATTTTTCTCGTTTTTCTACGATTTCAGATTCTGTCCTTTGAGTTATATATATTACACACATTATAAGCCTTGTTCTTTGGGTCAAAGATGGAAGAACCATTCGAGATATGTTCAATACCAAAGTGTTGTTTACTTCTAAGCATTCTAACTTAGCTATAAAGGTTTTAGAGTTATCTTATGAATTGGATGCAACCCTGTGTTAATAGTCAGCCTTGCATGTCATAATGGAAAGCTTGAAGGACTTACTTATATTAAATGTATTTTATCATGAGAAAATAGAAATCATTTTTATATGTCCAAGAGCTCTGCATTTTTGTTAAAAAATTTGATGAGGTTAGTTTTAAACTTGACAGTATGTTTGCTTCAGAACATCTACGCCTGATGGAGTAATACACATGAAAGTAACCAGCAGCGTTAGGTACAATATTTCATTCAGAGATTTATCATTTCTGATTATCTACAAGGTCAATAAAATAGTAAGTAATGTATTTTTGAGTAATTCCTGAATGCAAAAACAATATTTTACTGTTGCTCACATAGGGATATGTATTACTTGCAGTCTGCTGTTAACCCTTAGATAGGAGTACTTTGTATACCATGTTTTAATTCCTGAAATCATAACAGAGCTAATACTATTTCTGTAAGTGAATATTTTTACTGCATCCAAAGATGCCATTTCTGTAGCAGGTTTATTTGTATGTTAAAGTATGTATTGCTGTTGCTTAGTACTAATGAATGATTATTATCCTAGATGGGTATAGTAATGCTATGCTTTGTCTTCACATCCATTGTCCTTTTTGGTAATGTTTGGTGGAGGATTGTTGTATTGTTACTTACTCCAGTCACTGCTCTTTTCTACAGTGTTCTGTGCTAGACTGTATACATCATTTTCTGACAGTATGCCGCACAGTGTACCACAAGATTGGCTGATCATTTTTTTTTTTTATTTAATTCCTCAATATCTTATGCCATCTTTTCTTTGCATTGCAGACTATGTTGCAGAAAAGTTTAAGTTTCTGGAATAGTGCAAGGCAGACTCTATGCACTTGAAAGATTCCTGAATACAAGCCATGAGCACTGAGAGAGAGAAAAATGGAAAAAATGTAGATCTGTGCAAAAGAATGTGAAACAACACACATGAAAGACACATCTACAAATGTTCCTTGTCCAGATCCCCTTCAATAAAACATATCACACCAAATGGCATTTGATGACCTTTATTAAACTTTCTTAAGTATAAATTTTTTGAACAACATTTTAATTTACTAATCACAGCATGAACATCTATGTAATCCTTCACCAGGGCAGAGTATCCCTGCTCACCCTGTCCAAAATGAGCAGCGTCATCACTAATGCTTGCTTATTTTACTTATCAAAGCAGCGTCCCACTGCTCACTTTCATCCTCCAAACTCCTTGAATCAAATACCCAACACCAGAGGGGCAACTGAAGAGGGGCAAGCCTGACCTCTTCTCCACCTAAGCACCCACCTGCAGAAGTAATAACCAAATCCTCACTGTCCTAAAGAAAGGGAAGGACGGCAGGTAGCAAGCTCATGCCTAAATCTAATCCCCTACTCAGCAACATGCACATAGAACACCTTAAGCCCCTCATCACATCTTCCTCGTTTCTTCCCCAATTGTCTTCCTTCTAATTTAACCCTTCTTTACCCACAGTTCTACATGTTCTCTTTCCATTTTCTTCTCAGCCCTAACATTCTTAATGATAACTTTATTGAATGACATTTTGATTTACTAATCACAGCACGAACATCCATGTAACCATTCACCAGGGCAGTGTATCCCCGCTCACCCTGCCCAAGATAAGCATCATCATCACCATCTCTCACTTAGTCTTACTTATCAAAGCAGCATTCCACTGCTCATTTTCATCCCCAAACTATTTGAATTAAATGCCCAACACCACAGGGGGAACAAAAGATGGACACATTTACCCCTTTTCTTCCCATACCTGCCTGATACAGGTGGATACACTTCCTGCAAGACCTTCACCAAACCCTCTAAACACAAACCTAAGTGGACATTAAACAAATCCCACACAAACTCATACAGGTACCCTTCATCATCTCTAAGCCAAACGTGTCCCTGCCATCAAAGTCCCTATGCTCTGTCGTATGAATACCCAAAGTGACCAGTTGCCTTGCCAGCCTAAAATTAACAAACCAAAGAGTCCACTATAAGGCCATTCTCCAAAATAAATGTGGTACTATTTCAGACCACACAATACACACACCTGGATATAACCATTTCAAAGTAACCAAACCCTCTCTTATCATATATAACAACTGTCACTTTGACATTTTTCCCATATCATTACCTGCCAAATGAACTAATAAGACACACAGGAGCTCAGTCTGTGACTGTATATTGGGGAACTCTTCCATGAACTAATGTCACCGGAGGCCTCTGATACCATGCCATACCCGAAGCGGTGTAAATCCAAATCACTGCCAGTTGGCCTAACTGTAGCCCTCTTCACTGCTCAGGAATGACCCAGAATGATAATCTCTTTTCCTAAAAAAAAAAAAAAAATTTATACTAAGTCAACCATGATAGCCAATTATCTAATATAAGACAAAATGGCATTTTGTAGACCAACAACTCACCCTCTTGAGGGTCTTAATCAACTCAACTTATCTGCTTTCTCATATTAAATCAGAGCCTCTTCCCATGTGAAAGGAATGAGTGGAAAATTTTCCCCCAGAAAACCAATACACTGAGAGGCCCTCATCATCACATATAGAAACTGATTACCCATTATCATCTTACCCCCAGTTGACTGAAAAAAAACAAGTCCTGTGAACTCCCCACACAAGTCCACATTAATCTCCTAGCCCAACCCATCAGACACAAACAGCCATTTCTGTCCTTTCCCAGAACTGCTCCTACTCAACTGTTCCATTTTAGATCTACTAAACCAAATGTGTACTGATGCTGAAATGCCAAAAATGCTGTCATATCCCACCAAACCATTTACCTTAACAACTCTGACACCCAAAACAATCCAGGATGCATCTATAATTACAATGTCATCCACAAAGCATAATCCCCTGAGTTCAACATTCACCACAGCTGAGTCCTGCAACAAAACCTTGAGAACCTGTCTTGTTAATGGCCATCACCTGTTCATCTTAATACAGCAACTCTACCACATCCCTTCAACATATGAGCCACTGTCCAGGATTTAGTAAAATCATGCAACCCTACCACCTGCGCATATATACTGATCACAGCCAAGTCCACGTTAACCAAAAGAATGGCCTTACCTTGCACCCAAGCCTAAGCAAGGTATTTCAATAACAATTCTTCTGACCAAACTCCTCCTTCCTCCATTAGGTGCAAGACAAATTTATCAAAATCATGTAATGCTCTACCGTATGCCTTCCTTGTAGAAGTTACCCAAAGATTACTGCACCAACACTCTGGTTACTTCAGTCCAATCTGCCACACCTTGTCTGGCAATACCACTTACTCATCTGCTGCCTCCAGAGCTTACTGCTGGAACATAGAAAACTGAAAGAGAGACAGATGGTCAGCAGTCCTATTCCTATCATCTTCCAAATATGCCCCTGTAAAAGAAAAGTTAATCAACAACCTCTGCAAAATCAACTTTCACAATACTAACAAAACACATTTCAAACTTCAATGTCTTAGACTATAAGACTCACACCACTGCAGTATTTCCAAATGAAAAATAACCATCTTTTCATAGAACCACACCTGACACATGACAAATTTACATTAGCTCCAAAATGGCTATATCTATCTTCCATTCATCCTTCCAATTTGCCAGCCATCAAGCCACAAACCATTCACCACTAAAAAATGCTACCAAACCAATACTTCCTACTGCATCTGTAAACAATTGCAATTCCTTTTGACCAACCCTATCTGACTGCCAAAGTAATCACCATTAAGCTGTTCCAAAATTGAGAACCATAGTGCTAAAGCCATATGCACCAGTTTACCAATCCTCACCCAGTGATGTTTACTTCACCCTCTTTTAACAAGGACACAGACCTACAAAAATGTATGACCTGGGTGAATTGCCCAATATGCAAAATTCAGTAGCCCTAAAAGCTCCATGACATCCCTAAGCCGCACCTTGTCCTTGGACCTCACCAACCCAATCTTCTCCTTCAAAAGTGCTATCTTCTTGAATGGCAAACAAAACAAACTATGTCCCACATCCATTGGCAATTCTAAGAAACACAATGCCTTGGCAGGGCTCTCTAACTTCTGTGTAGCCAACAGGACACCCAGTTTCTCACACATCCCCAAAATCTCTCGCAAACCTTCCATCGTCCATTTAAACCCCGCACCTGCTATTAAAATATCATCCAAATAATGTACCACCTTCTGATATCTGACCTGTTGCTGCCAAATGCAATGGAGTGGAGTGCTACACTTCTCAGAAATGGCAAAGGCCACAGAACTACCCATTGGCATGGCCTTGTCAAAGTAAAACTTGTTTCCAGCCACCATGCCTAACAGCCACTCTTCCTCCTGCACCAGTAGCAATTGAAAAGCAGATTCAATATACAATTTCAACAACCACGGATCTGCAAACCCAAAATGACCTGCACCACATCATTCTATGATGCATAACTCACTTTTCTGTGTTCTACTGAAATAAAATAATTAATGAAATTCCTTTCAGGATAAGACAAATGGTGAATCAACTAAAATTCACTGGGTGACTTCTTAGGAAATAAAACTAATGGCAAGACCTTAAAACTGTCAAGTGAGGCAGTCAAACTGGCCTGATAACCTACCTGCACACTGCTCCTTTTCCACCAAACCTTTTAAAATTTCCTCCCCCCTTGCACTGAAAGCAGATTCATACAGACTAAGCCATCCTGTCCAACCATTGATTTAACAGAAAAATCTACCAGAAAATCCTTCACTTAACTCCTCTGCAACTGCCCAATCAAGAAATTGCTTGAACATGTGCCACAATACCTGTACATTAATGGGAGACTGCATGTACTGGTCGGCCACTATGTCCCTCAAAGGACACTTCTCCCCTCTGCCCATGAAAACTCCCCCACCCTCAAAGACATTGAAATTCCTGAAACAAAGAAGGTACCACTTCCATCTCAGACAAAAGTGAGCCTGGATTGACCAGATTGCCCTCCCGGTGGCCACACTGCACAGCTGGATGTTTTCCTACACTCTTTGAACAAGTGTACAAGAATCTGCATGACACCCATGAGCAATGCTGCACATTAAGGACCCAGCACACTTCTGCCCCTTCCCCTCCTAATTTACTGCCTCTGCTAATAGCCCCAAACCTATCCATCATGGTGGCCAAAAAGATGTTAGGGTGCCTAAATTCCCAACACAGCAACTTATCCACCACTTTTTACTTACAAAACCACTGATCGTAAAACAACCAGACATCCTCTGCCCACAAATGTTGTGCCTTACAGATCATGAGAAAATATGCCAGAAGTGGTAACACCAAGGAGTTATCCTTTTCCAAACAAACCACCATGTAGTGCATAAAACCCAAAACCCAATTGTCCCATGTTCTAACTCATAGTTTACCTACTCTTCTCCTCCCCAGTACTGCTAAGTCCACTAGAAGATCTTTCATTTTTGCTGTTTCCGCTTCCATTAAGCTTTGAATCCCTTCAACATCAATTAATTCAAAAACATCATTGTACTCCCCTTTTCACATCTTTGCTTTAACTGACACTGGTGTGTTAGGGGTCATAAATACCCCATTTTCCCTTGACCTAAGGTCTGTGTAGCTAACCAGTCTACTGGTTGGATCAAAAATTCTGAACCCACCTTTTGCTGCTGCAACTCCACCTCACCTATAGATGACCCTAGTCTCCTGATAGACAACCCTAAGCTGCCTTCCCCACTGAATGTAGCCACTTGGAGCTGCCCCTCAACAATAAACCTCTTGTGGGGAGATCAAGATGGCTGCAATCCTAGAGACACTGTTAGCCACATGCTGCTAAAACATCAACTTTTTTGTTTTGAGAGTGCTTCCTTTAGATAAAATAACCCTAGTGCATTGCAGATTATACCTCACTTCTACAGATTATTAAAAAAAAAACTTCTGACATCTAAATCAAGGAAGTTACCATGTATTTCTCTGGGACTCCTTTCCATGTGGTCTGCTGCTGCTTGGCCTTCTCTTTTCTAAAATATCAAAAGAAAACCAAAGAATATCGAGTGATCCTGATCATATGGATGCTCAAACTAGCAAAACTAAATTCTTGATAATAGCTTCTCCTGAGAAGGATGCTCAGACTAAGAGACCTAGAACATGGAAACAACAAGAACTCACCAGAGCTACCAGTAAAAATAAGCCAGACTCTACAAAACTTGATGATTTAAAATCAGCTCTCCATCCTATTCAAATGGCTATATACAGAGCTTCTCTGATCAACTAAAAACATTCGGAGACTCCATCAATCAAATTCTTACCAGAATTGAAAAACTGAGGCAGAGGTTTTTGACAATGAAACTAAAATTGAACAGATGCAGAAAGAAGCCATCTCCAATGCTAAACTTATTCAAAAAATGCAACAGAAATTACTGGATCTGGAAGCTAGATCTAGACGGAATAATATAATTATAAGAGGCATACTGGAATGGATTGACCACAATAAACTTATAGAAGCTATCACTTCAATATTTTGTTTATTCCTGGAAAACTCAGTAGACACCACTTAATCATTGAGAGGGCACATAGAGCCTTCAGACCTCCTCTGGATTCAGACAAACTGAGATTGGTTTGCGCTAAGTTACTAAATTACCAAAATTGTAATAAATTCCTAACAGCAGCCAAAATCAAAAAATTATTACTTGGAATGGGAACAAAATCTACCCATCTCATGACCTCCCATCTCAAATTAAGCTGGAAAGACAAAAACTTGCTCCCTTCTGCAGCTATCTCATTAAAAAACAAATCAAATTTGAAATGAGATAGCCCAATACACTGTCTTTCCATTACCATGGCACTAAGTATTCTGCTTGCAATATTAAGGAGGCTAGAACGATCTGAAATATTTTTAAAGAAACTCCTGAGATGGGTATGGACAAGATTTGAACAGCTCTGGTTACAATCTGTATGACTCTATCTAATGCAATGCTAGCATAACGTATTAACACAGTTTACTGCATAAATAATATTGTTTTATCACTTACCTTCTTCCCAAATGTGTTTTTGCCAGCCTAGCGATGACTTCCCACATGGGCCTGCATTCTTCATGGTATTATTGAGCTCTGACACAGCCTACTAGCTCCATGAGGACCTGCAACCTACAGCCTTCACCCAGCCCTTTGACAACTTCCCAGAAGCGTCAATGTTCTTAAAGAAACACAAACCCAAAAATTAACTCAGAGGTTATATTCTTCATTACTGTTACCTTCATAAGGTTGGACTGCAGCCCTTTTTTGCTCTGACTGTTGCTTCTTGTATATCTGGAATCCTAATCTGGTTGTAAACTAGAAAAAGTAAGTACTTTCTAGCATTCCAGCACTTTTTCTATTCTGCATAAACGTTACGCCATTTTTCCTACTCTAGTAGTACAGAAGCTGACAACAAACTGTCTAAGTCACTCTGATGCTCCATTGTGTGTCCTGGACTGCTTCAAGTTGACTTTTATTGTTGTTGCTGTTGAGACACTTCCTTCGAACTCGCCCTAGATGCTCCGACTTGGTATCTGAGTTAGCTAACACTGTTAGGTTATTATATGAAAGGCTGCTACTTGGTTATTGCTGATCTGCTTAAGACAGCCTTTTTATGTATTTAATGTCTGAAAGTGAGCCTCTTGTCAAGTCTTAATTGGGCTGGTTTACTTGTCATTCAAATAATAGTCTTGTTATAATTATCATTTCGGCTGTAAGTTGATAAATGAGTGACTAAACGTATTGTTAGGTGGAGAATTGCTCCCATTTTACTTTTATTTCGACTTCTATTATTTTCCAGGGTTTACCTGGATATATATTGCTGGAAGATAGTGGATGTCAACTTAAGTAAGTTGATATGTTAGATTCAGTGCTTCTCCTACTTTAGCGTAATTGTTGTCTAAATGAGACTGTAACAGAATACTACGCCTAGGAATATTAACCACTTGTTTCCCTCTTAGGCTCATTTCTAGTTATCTGGCTCATTTTAAATTTGATATTTTTCTTGAGTTCACTGGCTCTTTGGTTGGTTATCCAATATACATGATATATGTATGATTTGTGGAACTTAATGACTATTGCCAGACTGGACAATTGCTCTCCCTTTGTAGTCTCTTCCAGTTAGATGCCTTGTGATAATCTGATTACTACATTATTTTAAACTAAGCATCTCTTGTATTTATCCTAGCTTCACCTCACGTGTGTTTATACTTAACCACTTATCTTATACCAGTCACCTACTGTGATGAGTCAATTTATGTTGTTCTGCTAAATCATACATAGCATATATCGTTCAAAGGGAACTTTTAATTTCTTCACAGTAACAGTTGCTAGTTGACATATTAAACATGCATTTAATCTCATAGATTTACTCTCTCCCCTCTGGTTGCTTTGATGAGCTGGGATTAATGAGTTGTTTGTTAAGAAAGTTATGCTATTTGTGCTCTTTAGGTTAAATTTTTTAGTTTTGGGACCTAATGGCTTCATAACTAAGGGTAATGCTACTCAACACCAGAAGTCTCAACCTCAAAATGCACACACTCGAGGCTCTCCTCAGCATGGAGAAAATCGATGTTTGTGCAGTGACGGAAACCTGGTTGAAGGCTCAAGAGAGAACCCCAGCACTGCCAGGTTACAATTCATATCATACCTTCCGGCCTCAGTTACCGGATTGCAGTACAAAGGGCGGAGGTGTATCCATATTCATCAAGGATACCCATATCTCCAGGTTAGTAGCACAGCATGATGCCCCAGAGATCATCCATGTGCAACTATCAGCAGGCAAAACCATATTTCAAGTCGTAGCCAGTTATAGATCACCCACCATGTCCCAAGATGCTCACTCTGCATTCCTTGAGACATTGGAAAATATAAAGGTCCTACCCAACACCATAATCTTGGGTGATTTCAACTACCCTGGTATAGACTGGGCGAACTACCAATGTTCCAACTCCTATGCTCAGCGATTCATAGAATTTATAAATTCAAATGCTCTTGAACAACTAGTATGTTCCCCCACTAGAGGGAACAACATATTGGATTTAATCATCACAAATATGGGCGTCCATTGTACCACACCCGTTATCACCCCCTCCTTGGTCAGATCCGACTAAAAAATGATAACCCTGGACATCCTCACTCCTCCACCTCCCCCAATCAAAGAAACCATAGTCAAAAACCTTTCCAAAGCAAACTTCAAACTACTTGCATCCAAAGTGGAAAGCTTCACTATTCCCTTGCAGAAGAATAATGATATCCAGGATGTGGAATCCTACACCAAGGCACTTTATATGCATCTTCAGGATTGCATGGACCATGCTATCCCAAATAAAACCAAGACTCCTTCCTCAAGCAAGAAGAAACCAGTCTGGTGGACCCCAGCCATAAGCAAACTTTACAATAAAAGGAGGAGACTTATACAAAAAAGGCCAAATCTCAAGTAGAAAAATCATCCCTGATCAGCATTAGTAAGAAATTGAGGGCCCTCATCAAGTCAACTAAAGCTAATTTTGAAAAGAAAGTTGCCAAGGATAACCATAAGGCCTTCTATGGCTACGTCAAAAACCTAAATGGCAATGCTCAGGTCTGTTCTGAGCTAGTACAAAATGAAACAAAATACACTGACCCTTCTGACATTGCCAACATCTTGGCTGACAGGTTCAGTGCAAATCCCCCCCCACCACCACCTACAGGGCCTAGTACCATTCTAGGGGATTGTGTAAGTCCAATTATTACTGATACGTTGGTTAACAAGGCTCTATCTAAAGCTAAAAACACTGCCTCCATGGGACCAGATGGTGTCCCAGGCTGTGTCATACGCGAGCTCCAAAAGGAATTAACCCTGCATCTTAATACCCTGTTCAGTCTCAGCCTCTCCACAGGACATGTGCCCATAGAATGGCGCACAGCAATGGTGGTCCCGCTACACAAGGGTGGGGCCACAACTGACTCTGGGAACTACCGACCAATAAGCCTGACCAGTCTGATCTGTAAGGCTATGGAGTGAATCATTATGGAACTCATAAATGGAGAGATTGGGAACCTCCAGTCACTGGACCCCACACAGTTCGGCTTCGTCAAGGGCAGATCATGCCTCCTGAACCTGGTGGATTTCTTTGAGACAGTTACTCAGGCTATAGATAAGGGAAAGGAGGTACACATGGCTTACCTTGACCTTGCTAAAGCATTTGACACCATTCCCCATTCAGGTATTATTGATAAGCTCACCAGCCTGGGCATAAACCCTTACGTCACAAGATGGATCACAAACTGGCTCTCAGACAGATCCCATAAAGTAAGAGTAGCGGGATCCATGTCCAAATCCAGACCAGTAATGAGTGGTGTGCCTCAGGGCTCTGTCCTGGGGCCCCTCCTGTTTGGCATATACTTCTCAGAAGTACAGGCAGGCATGGAAGGGCTGTGGCTGACTAAGTTTGCGGACGACTGTAAATTGGGTGCTATAATAGAGTCTCCGGCCGACATGGAGATCCTCCAGAAGGGCCTAAATGAGACTGATGCATGGTGTCAAAGCCATGGTCTTAAGCTAAATGCAAAAAATGCGTAGTAATCACCTTTGGAAAAAACAGAGTAACCGCAAACTACAACATAGGAGGTAATCTCCTGAAATCTGAAGAAGAAATAAGGGATCTAGGGACCCAAGTAGATAGTCAGCTTTCCTTTGATAACCATGTTGCCAAAGTGGTTAGAAAATCCTTCTATGTGACCCATCTGATCACAAAAGGGTTCGCATCAAGATCTAAGGATGTAATGATGCCCCTCTACTCTTCCCTCATCAGACCCATTATTGAGTACAATGCACCAATTGGAATGTACCTGGCTAGACATCTCCAGCAGCTGGAGAGACCACAAAGGTACCTAACCAAGAGGATTACTGGCCTCAAACAGTTGCCCTATGCAGCACGATTGAAAAAGCTAAGACTGTTCTCTGTTGCATACCGCTTTCTCAGAGGCGATCTCTGTCTAACGTACAGAGCCATGTCCAACCCAGAATTGTTGAACATGCTCCATCTTAGCAAAACCAAATCTACTCGAGCTACATGCTCTAGGGATATAAACCTCAACACAACAATGAATAGAACATGCTGGAGGGATAGATTCCCTTCGCAGAGACTTCCCTTACTATGGAACAGGGTCCTGATCTACATAAGACAGAGCCCCTCACTATCACTCTTCAAGAGGAACCTTGATGAGTGGATGGGTAACAGAAAGTTCACATCGGGGATCACACCAACAGCACTGCTAGATAGGGGCCAAGGGTACTAGCTGCTAGAACAAGGGTCTAGGGAACTACTAAAGGGGCGGTGAATACCCCACAACGTGGCTGGGCTAATATATGCCTTCGGGCAGATAGCCTAGTACCAACCTATGAACCTATGAACCTATAAATAATATATAAATTGGAATTGTACTGCTTTTTATTTCATGTATTATACTTTTCCTTAATGCTCTAGTACTTAATGTCCCATGCTCTTCCAGGCTAAGTAGTTTTGCAGTTAGGCACAGGGTCATTGCAGGAAGAGCTAAGTGCCTTTGCCAACTTAACTTATATTGTTACACTCACCCCCCTCATCACTCTTTATCTCTTCTTCTTTTCCCTCATGGTACAAAGAAGATTTCTTGAAATGTGATTAATTGAGTCATGGAATATTAAGAGGTTGCAATCAGAAAAGAAAAGGAAACTTTTTCTACACTTGGTCGTCAAATCTAAGCTAAATGTTATTTTTGTACAAGCAACTCATATGTCCTCCAACTAATGGAATCCTATTCAGTGGAAAAAATGGATTAAATTTATCATAGCCTCTGGTAAAAAATCTAATAGTGCAGGGGTGGCTATTATTTAAAAAAAAAAACTTTTCAAGAGGATATTAAAAATTATGATTCAGACCCAGAGGGAAGATGGTACTACATAACAATCAATTGTTCTCATCTTGCCAAACCCATATTATTGCTTAATGTATATGCCCCCTGTTCTAACCAACAAGATTTTAACATGTCTATATAAAAAATCCTCTCCTCTTTCCCTAACCATTATTATATTTTGGATGGACACTCAAATTCTATTCAGGACTCTATGACGGATAGAACTAACATTAAAGCCAAATACAATAAATATACCTCCTTAATTATCATTGAACTTAGAAGTGATTTTAAATTATTTGATCCCTACATTTACCTATCCAACAATCCTCTCAATAATAAATTTACCTTCTACTGTCACTGCCACAAAAGCTGGTCTAGATTGGATTTCTTTTTTATCTCTAGTGTCTTTTTGAATTTCAACTCCTTTCACAATGATTCCAGATTCTTTCAGACCACTCTAAAATTTCCTCTTAATATTTATTGGTCTACCAAAGCTTCTGTTAGTAATAAAGGCTATCTTTGGTCATTAAATCTTAATCTCCTAAAGAAAAATGACCTAATACAGGAAACAGACTCCTTTTGGAACATTTCCTTAACTCACTTAAGTCCAGTATGCTCCCATTAGATATCATCTGGGCCTCCACTAAAGCCTTATAAGTAAAGCCTCTTTTTATAAGAAAAAAAAATTCCTTAAAGAATCTGCAATTAAAGATAAAATCACTAAACTGGAACTGGACCTACAAACAAACTTTAAACAAGAGAAACAATGAACATACTTACAGGAGAAACTTCACTCCTTACATGCTGAAAACCTTTCTTTTCAAGAAATTATAACTCTGGCTAATTACTCAGAATGTGCTCAATTTCCCTCCAAATTCTTGGCTAGACTAATTAACCAAAACAAACTTTCTCCTTTTATCTCAGAAGTAACATACCAAGATAAAACTTACCAAAATAAGCATGATATAATTAAACTTTTTGAAACTATATATACTCATCTGTATAACCCTCTTGATTTTTCGCTTGATACGTCAGAGTTAGAACCTTTTCTAATCCAGTTAAATTTTCCCAAACATAATAGAGAACAACAAGATTCCTTATCCTCCCATATCACTCAGCAAGAAATAACTGCAGCAATTAATACTCTCAAACCTAATAAAGCTCCTGATCCTGATGGTTTCAACACAGAATTTTATAAAGCCTTTGGCCCTAAACTATCCACTATCCTGTTATACCTCTTTAATTATATCATCAAGTTTGGTATCCGTGATCTCTATTTAAATGCTTCTAAAATTATTTGTATTTCTAAATTAAACTCTGACCTTAAAAATCCTTGACACTATAGACCTATTTCCCTAATTAACCTTGACATAAAGATCTTTGCCTCCATACCAGTTAATAGAATCAAATCTGTTATCCTTCATATTATTTCCCCTAAACAGTCAGGTTTTATACAACATAGACAACCATCTGACCACACTCTTACCCTTGAGGTTATGATATCCCTCTCTAGTCTTACTCATACCACTATATACACCTTGGCTATGGCTCTAAAGCCTTCGATCAGCTCAACCTTGACTTTTTACTTGTGATTCTTTCCTGCTTCAACATACCCCAGGCTTTCATGCAGACTATTAAAACCCTCTATTCTAAGGCCCACACCAGGGTGGCCACGGTAGTGTAGCGGTTAGCATTGGTGCCTCACAGCAAGACGTTCTCTGGTTCGATCTTCGGCTGGGGTGCCTTCTGTGCGGAGTCTGCATGTCCTCCCTGTGGTCATGTGGGTTTCCTCTGGGTGCTCCGGTTTCCTCCCACATCCCAAAGACATGCTGTAGGTGGATTAGACACTCTAAATTGGCACTAGGTGTGAGTGTGTGCATGTGTGTGCCTTCTGTGGAAGGCTGGGCACCGGGCTGGCAACTCAACACCATAAAACTGCACTGCCAATCATGAGCGGACAGGTGATCCACTGTGGCGACCCCTAAATGGGAAAAAAGGAAAGAAGAAGAAGAATTCTAAGGCACACACCACCCTACAAATAAATAAGCTGTTATCCTCCAGGATTGATACTAAGATTGGGGTGGGACAAGACTGCCCACTACCCCCTATCTATTTACCCTCTATATTGAACCACTATTTCTTTTATTTACTCAAAAATGTTCCATTGCATTCCTGTTATCTATGGTACCTACATTCCCCTATCAGCTTACGCTGATGATTTAAATCTATACTATTCTCTTCCTAACTTGGATCTTCAGAAAATTATATCCTCTATTAATACCTTCTCTAAACTCTCTAATTATAAACAAAATCCCAGTTAATCATTAATCTTTCTTATCAACTCCTATTGCCAATTCCCTTTCGATGTAACATCTGTGGAGATTAGTATTAACCAATCCTTACAATACTTAGGGGTTTCATTTCATCAGATTGCTACCCACTACTGTCATAATAATATTACAAGCCTTTGGTCGAAAGTTCAAAAAGATCTAAATAGTTGGTCAAAACTCAAACTTCCTTTCCTCAATAAAATAGCCACAATTAAAAAGAACATCCTCCCTAGATTCCTATATGTCTTTAACACCTCTAATATAATACAGCTCCTATGCCAGAACCTCCACTGTGGGGCCATCTGTTGACTGCCATGTCAGCTTCCCTCGGGCTCCTGACTTGGTCTTCTCTGCCTGCCCTCTTCTCTTCAAAATGCATACAATGGGCTCCTCTGCCACTGTAGACTCACCAGTTGGCAATTCTCAAAATAATTCTTTCGCCTCTGAGACAATGGCCATTCATTTCTCCTTCAAAGTCTGCATTACTGCTATCTGAAAAAGAAAGAACAACAACAAGGACTCCTGAAGAGAAGAAAGAAATAAAATATATAAATACATGCAACTTTCCCTAAACCCCCCATGCTATTAGCTTAAAGGCCTGAACCTGCCAGCATTAACTGTTGCTACATTGCACATCCTGCTCCCCACCAGCCAAAGATCCTCTTCCCCAGCCTCATTTACTTGACCTGTACCCCCATCTACTAGTAAACTTTACCTTTCTCTTTAATCACCAAAGATCATCAAGGACACTCACCAACGCTCATAATACTAACTCCTATCATGTCTTAATCCTTCTTCTAAAGTGAGAAACAAACCCTATACCAAGTATATGTGAGGTGAACAGCTCAACCATAATGCCACCACCCAGCCCTTCTCCTGACGTCATCTGCATAAGGATTAAGAGGGACAAACCAGAGATGGAGTCAAAGCCAGGGACATCCTTGATTTCAGAGACATTTGAGCTGTCCAGTACCTGACTGTTGTTTCTTTCCTGCACTCTATTCCTTACTGCCCACACAGCATGGCTGTCATCAACTCTTAGTATGCATTCTGCCCCCCTTTAAAAAAAAAGGCATTCTGTCCTTCTTTGCTTTGGCAGTGAAGAATTAAAATGCAGACTGAATATCTGTTATCTGAGTGAATGTTAATCTAGTAGCGCCCCAACCTGCAAAATGCCACTCATGGCTTGGCTGGAAGGTTTCCTATTAGAAGACCAAAGATGCATTCTTTCGAATGTGTCTTGGTCAAACTCAAAAGCCTGAAATGGCAAAATATCGAAGTGGTTTTTATGCAAATTCTTTTCCTGGGAAAGAATTTGCTTGGCTGCTTCGTTACTTTGCTGTTTTTGGCACTGTAGTGCAGTCTCTGAGTTGGTATATTTAAGTAGGGGGGTGTGGGGGGTGAAACCCCCCACTTAATATAATGTTTAAAGTGTTTTTTTTTTATGTTGGAACAGCGATTTTTTTTCCCTAAGGAAAAAAAATTGCTGTTCTGACAGTTTGAAATTGTAAGCTTTCGCTTACATAGGGTCGATTAATCACTGTTCACTTTTTTAAGCATTCAGTGATCTAATATAGACCCCGGCTGGAAGCATACCAGCCATGAGCAAGCCACAGTAGGTCATACCACCACCACCAAGGAAAGGCTTAATTTCACAACCAACAACCAATAAAAACATGGAACACCAAGCTTAAGTGCTCAACAGCCACTTATGCTCAAAAGTGTGAGTTAGCAGGTTTTATTGTGAAATGCTTACTTAACCAAGGTACTTAAAACACCTCGCCAAAGCAGACTACATTTGCACAAGAAACAGAAACTATACCATGCTACCTCACCAACACTATATCCATACCAGCCACAACTTAATCTATGCTACATCTACAAGACTGTGAAGAGGACCGCCATGATCTACTAAGGCTACAAGCCATAACCTCTCAAGGTCACCATGAGCCAAACAAATGACCAACGAAAAAACACTACCCCTAAAAAAATTATCCCATACCCTGGATTTGCTCAAGGCCTGCCATGAAGCTGTAACTGCTGCCAGCAGCCTGTGCAAACAGCCAATCTACCCAAAATGAAATAAGACTCGCAATTACTATATACCAAATGCTGAAGGGCTGAGGAGTATTACAAAGCACTATTCTAGACTCAAAGCAGACATAACACAAATAAATAAATAACCATTCCCTACCTCCTCAATGCCCACAATTATTAATTAAAGGCTTACCTGTCCATTGAAGTACCTACAGGTCATCTCAGATGTAGACTGTTGTACTACTAATGTATATATTCTTATTATCAACTAACATTGTAAATCTCTGCTCATAGTGTATGTAACTGGCGAATGCTTATTTTTTACTTGTATCTAATTCTTATTCTGATTTACTCTTAAATTGTATATTACTGTGTAGCTTTTCTCCCTGGGTCTCCACTGATAATGAGCCATAAGGATCAGTCGGACTAACCCAGTCAACAAATATAAAATAAAAATAAAAAATTAAAATAAACCCGCAATAGCAAGTTCATGCCTAAATCTGATCCCATACCCAGTTACACTCACATAAAAAAAAAAACCTCTTAAGTTCCTCCTCATACCTACCTCACTTCCACCCCAATCTTCCTCTCCTCCTAATTTAACCCTACATTATCCATAGCTGTGCCTGAGCTCCTTTCACTTCTTTCCAAGCCTGACCATCCCTCCTCTGAGACCACAAACCCCCTTTATCATCTCCTCATAACCCAGCACACTGAAGGTGTCTCTGGGCAAATCGGTTTGCTCCCAAACCTCATTTGTGTCATAAAATCTGTAAGTGATACAATTAACTTCTGTTAATATAAATGGAAAGATAATAAAGTGTATGGTCCTTCAAAGCTTCCTTTTAAAGGAGGGGTGAATCTCCAAACTTTGCTGCTTTAAGAGTTCATTGAATGAGACCAACGGTGTGCCTAGAAAGGTCTGCAAGCACACAATAGTAACAAATACTTACATTGTTTTACAAAATTGTACTTAACATCAGCATATGTATGTGTGGGTAATCATACTCATACAGATGTATGTACTCAGTAGTCATACAACAAACAAATAGTATAACTTTTTTGCCCTGTCATATAAACCATAACGTAAGCACTGCCTGCATAGTATATATGGATTACACAGTGAGTAATGTTGCTACAAGTATTTATTTCTATATTACTTCATCTTATAGGTGTGTATAGCTAAGTACAAAATAAATAGAATAAGGAAGATGACTATGATAATGACAATATAATTTAATTCTGTTTGAAATCAATATGACATTGATTAATGTATTTCCATGATAAAGATGACAAAAAAGCAGTGTAAAATTGCAAATACAAATTCATCTATAGAGTTATCCAGGGTCTTTCTTGGTGACAGACATAATGCAAATAAAATTTAGTATGCAGTTCTGTTGTATATTAAATGAATGAATGCATTGATTTCATTGTAGTAGCAATGCTAGTACTGTCTAAATATAAAGAATATTGCAACAACTATTCCTACTGGTAAGTGCATTAACAAATGTTATGTTCGGCTACAGCCCTTGATACATTGGATTATAATACATATGCTGGACCAGAAGGCAGGCTCCTGCATAATTGGCTTGACTCCCAGAACTCATCATTTCACACCATGGTAAGCCTTCAGCTGATCCCCCTAAAGCACAAGATGCATAATAAATCTTTATCTCTGGTCCTATATGGCATTGCTGAATGATTTACCTTAATGCATTGCAGTTTTCCTTCAAAGGTCCTCCTTTTCTTAAAGCATGAGGCATGGCAATTAATCCACATAGGTGGATTTAAGTTTCAGACTACCTTTTGGAAAATTACAGTTCAGGTTATCTTACCTATTATCATAAGCAAAACAGAACATACTGCCAGACTATTAACTATAGCATATTGCATGCATTGATGCATTTCACTTCTCCATTTTATATATGTTATAATACTTAGGCTATGCTGGCAGTCTCAGTATTTGTAAGTTATACATGTTTTATATAATACTGGCTTGCAGTATTTATTCAAGATTTACTGTATAACAAATTGTTAATCTACATGTGAGCATGTTAATTCTTTCAGGTAGATGCATTGCTGTTGCTATCGCTATCTGAATTTTTCATGTACTACTGTCCTAAATTGCATTCATTTGTTTTGTTTTCTAATTTAAATTTTATTTGATGCAATTTTAATTGGTCTAATCAGGGCATACTTGATCATAATTAAAGAGGCCTCTTTCAGAGAAAATAAATAAACATTTTATCTATACTACAGAGCTCTGTCAAGCACTTCTTAGGAAGAAAATGGCAATTCTTATTCTTTATTTCTTCTGCTGCATTATTCAGCTGTTTAATATGATAAATGTGTGTTCTGGAGCAATTAAAATTAAGTTACAATGTGCACGTGTTTTCAATTAGTATCATATGTTTTTGTTGAAGTGAATGTTCTTCAGATAAGCTTCTAAACTGACTACAGAATGGAAATGTTGCAATTAAAATATGAAACTACAGAAAAGTTGCAATTTACTATAGCACACATTTTTCATTACCCAGCTTAACAGAATATGTTCTTTACTTAAAAAAAAAAAAAAAAAACTCTCTTCATGATAGTTAATGGGCACACTTCATCTTCTTAATAGTTATTCTGTCAGTTCCTTGTCCTTACATATATACACACACACACACACATATATATATATATATATATATATATATGTATGTGTGTGTGTGTGTGTGTGTGTGTGTGTGTGTGTATATATATATATATATATATATATATATATATATATATATATATATAAATAAAACTTCTACTATAAAACAATAAATTGTGTGTGTATATATATATATATATATATATATATATATATATATATATTTTTTTTTTTTTTTAAATGCATATACATTTGAGTCGTCACCTATATTATAGGCATAAGCAAGCAACTTGTACATATTTACCAATTGTTTGTATAGGTACAAGGTTCCATTTTATGAAGTATGGCTTTTTAGTTTTAATATAACTGAACATGCAGTGCACATACATTTTTTAAACCTCATTGAACTATGCGCGCATGACCTTAAAAATTAATGTTCACATACATGTGTATACACACTTACATGTACACAAGGTCTATATCACAACACCAAAAGGGAGAAATATGGAATGCTCACATGAGCAAAAATACAGTAACTAAACATGGTTATTGTGGGGGGCTGCACCCCCACACCCCTCACTAAATATATATTCCAACTCTGAGATCGCACTACAGTGAAGAAAGGGCAAATATTCCAATCTTCACTGTAATGCAATTAAAAAAAAAAACATCAAGTGTACACACATGCACACCTACAGACAAAAATAAAAAATGTACATAATTATGTACAGACTGACAGATGCACACCACCACATACAAAACAATGTGGCCACCTTGACTTTGCAATTTGATGTAAAGCATATTGTCAGAGGATTACAGCACTGTTTTTTTTTCAGAAATTAGCACTTATGTTTAAAAGCATTTTTCCCCCAAATTATGTAATCTCATACGTTTACACACACACACACATATGTGTGTGTGTATGTATATATATATATATATATATATATATATATATATATATATATATATATATACATAGACAGAGAGAGAGTGAGAGAGAGATACAAACAGATAAGGGACAAGAAAGCAAAAGCCCCCATGCAAAACACAACTGACTTGTGCTTTCTACAAACATGTCATAGATTCTGTGCATAAACATCCTTTCCTGATTCAAAACCTACACATACATTTTGTCAATGTACTACTAAAATACTGCATTTTTACAGGAGATATATACGTTCATAGGTTCATAGGTAGGGACTAGGCTATCGGCCCGAGGGCCTATGTAAGCCTAGCCAACAAAGTTCCCTGGCTTATGCCACCCAAGAAAGTTATTTTCCTGTGCCACTGTCGATCAGAGACACAGAAGTGATCCCCGGGGTGTATTTCCTACTTCCCATCTACTCATCAAGATTTTTCTTGAAGAGTGCTAATGAAGAACTTTGCTTGACATAGATGGGTAGCCTGTTCCAGAGTATGGGAAGTCTCTGGCACAGGAATCTATCCCTCCAGCATGTCCTGTTTATTGTGGTGACAAGGTTTAGGTCCCTAGAGCATGTAGCTCGGAGGGATTGGGATTTCTTTAGGTGTAGCATGTCCAACAGCTCTGGGTTTGACATAGCTTTATATGTTAGGCAGAGATCACCTCAGAGTAGGCGATATGCTACAGAGTAAAGCTGGAGTTTTTTAATATGGTCAGTGAAGGGCATCTGTTTGAGGCCGGTAATCCTCTTTGTGAGGTAGTTCTGTGGCCTTTCCAGCTGCTGCAGATGTCTTGTGAGGTACATTCCAAAAGGGGAGTTGTACTCTATAATGGGTATAATGAGTGTTGAGTAGAGGGGAACAATTACCTCTTTTTTCCTGTATGAGAACCCATTTATGATGAGGTGTGCCATGTAGAAGGACTTCCTGACTACTGTGGTGATGTTACTATCAAAGGACAGACTACTGTCCACCTGGGTCCCAAGGTCTCTTATCACACATTCGGTGTTAAGTAGACTGCTGTCTATGTAGTAGTTCATGGGTACAGAGTTTTTACCAAAGGGGATGACAATGCACTTTTTGTCATTAAGCTTGAGCCCATGGCTCTGACACCAGGCATCTGTCTCAGCGAGGCCCTTCTGTAGGAATTCCACATCATTTGGGCACTCGACTATGGCTCCTAGTTTGCAGTCATCTGTGAACTTTGTTAGCCAGAGGCCTTCTGTGTTGGCCTGTACTTCAGAGAAGTAGATACCAAACAGGAGAGGTCCCAGGACTGAACCCTGTGGTGCTACACTTGTCACTGGTTTGAGGTCAGATTTGCAGTGCCCAACTTTTACAGTGTAGATTCTGTCAGTGAGCCAGTTGGCAACCCATCTTGTGATGTAGGGATTTATACCTAGTTTTTAGTGAGTTTAGCTATAATTCCAAAATGGGGGATTGTGTTGACAGCCTTGGCGAGGTCAAGATAAGCTGTGTGAACCACCTTACCCTCATCTACAGCTTTGGTGACTTCCTCAAAGAAGTCAATCAGGTACAGGAGGCATGATCTGCCTTTCACAAACCCAAACTGGGTGGGATCCAGAGATTGGAGGTTACCAATGTCTTTGTTTATGAGTTCCATGATGATACGTTCCATGGCCTTGCAGACCAGGCTCGTCAGGCTAATAGGGTGATAGTTCCTGGGATCAATGGTGGCTCCCCCTTTGTGGAGTGGAATAACTGTTGCTGTACGCCATTCAGTGGGCACAAAGCCTGATGTGAGGCTATGATTGAACATGGTGCTTAGGTGGGGAGCCAGTTCATTCTGAAGTTCATGTAGAATGCAGCCTGGGATGTCATCCCATGGATGCTGTGTTTTTGGCACGTAATCACAAAACAGAGTTCAAGGCTGAGCATACACTTACCTGTTAATGTATTTTAACATATCTTCCCTACTTTAAAGTTGTCAAATCATTAAACCAAATAATTTGAGTGAAGTGATGATAGAAACAGTATTCTGAATGGTACCGCAGTTGACTTACCCAAGACTCAGGTGTTTCAGGCCATGTAAAGCTTAGGGGTAGTTTTAACCTCCCTCAAATCTATTTTAATCACTGTCCTGCCAAGTCAGGCAAAGATCATTGTTACTCAGCAGTTACAGGCCTGATCTTTTGATATTTGTCAAAGACAGAGATTACGTTGGTCTAGAATCCTCAAAAGAGCACTTGAGATAAAGTTTAAGCTGATATGTGATTCTTTTATAATGTAATCTCTGGAAGTAGAGTAGAAGAACTGTGTTTGAATATCCCATTGTGCTCAGAGTATTTAGTGTTCATCAAGGATTCAAACCCATTATATAAGAGATCACCAGCTTTGAGATTTATCATTTTTTCTTAAAATAATGAAACTATATTTTTTATTACATTTAACTGGTTTAATTTCATATAATACTACTACTTTGTTGGGGGACTCAACTACCCAAATGTACATATGTTTACAATCTCAGGAATTGCCCATGTTTAAGCTGATATTATTGATCTAGTGTAACTAAATATACTGATTTAGTCTATTTTCCTCGCTGGTGCTTAAATTTACTTTACTTGCTGTCTAATGATATTAGAATAATGTTAGATAAAGCAAGAAAAGATGTGCTTGGTAGAGCTTATCATACAGGACTGTATTATAATGTGAAATTTTCCTGGAAGATCATTCTGAACAAATGACATATAATAAAAAATTTTGGACAGTGAAAAGAAACATCTCATATCTGATATCTGGAAATGGTTATTATTGGGGAGGGGCTGTGGTTTGACAAAGTATGTTTGGTATCTGTACACAGAATCTGACAGATATAATGACCACCAAAGATGTGGGAAGGATAGGTGTATGAAACTACCATAAAATAAAAGAAGGCTATATACCTAGGTTCATAGGTTCATAGGTTCATACTAGGCTATCTGCCCAAGGGCATTTATAAGCCTAGCCCATAGTTATGTGGCTTTCGCCACCCCTTTAGTTTGAATAAAAACTATGCCTATCATTTTGCTGTGCCTCTGTCAAGCAGTGACGCTGAAGTAATCCCTGGGGTATATCTGCAATCTCCCATCCATTGGTCAAGATTCCTCTTGAACAAGACCAGAGAGGTGCTCTGCCTCACATGTACCGGGATTTTGTTCCACAGCATAGGGAGTCTCTGGGTGATGAATCTGTCCCTCCAGCACGTTCTATTTATAACCGTGTCAAGGTTTAAGTCTCCGCCCTTGTGGTTCTGAGGGATCTAGATTTTTTAGGTGAAGCATATTCATCAAATCTGGGTTTGACATGGCCTTATATGTCAGGCACAGGTCACCTCTGAGCAAGCGGTATGAGACTGAATAGAGCTGGAGTTCTTTCAGTCGGGCAGCATAAGACATATTTTTGAGACCCTTTATCCTTTTGGTGAGGAACTTTTGGGGCCTTTCAAGCTGCAGCAGGTGTCTGGTCAGATACATTCGAACGGGCATTGTACTCAATCATAGGTCTAATAAGTGATGAGTACAGGGGACGATGACCTCCCTTGATCTAGATGTGAATCCCTTCATGATCAGGTGGGTGATATAGAAGGTTTTCCTAACTACTTTAGCAACATGAGTGTCAAACGAAAGGCTACTGTCAACCTGAGTCCCCAGATCTCTGATGACTTTTTCTGTGCTCAGTGGATTGCCACCTATATGGTAGCTAGGGGTAGCCTTGTTTTTCCCAAAGGGTATGACTATGCATTTTTGGCGTTTAACTTCAGGCCATGGCTCTGGCACCAGTTATCCATTTCTGTGAGGCCCTTCTGGAGGATATCTGTGTCAGATGTGTTTTCGACTATGGCGCCCAGTTTGCAGTCATCTGCAAACTTTTCAGCCATAACCCTCCTGTGTTTGCTTGTACTTCAGAAAAGTAGATGCCGAACAAGAGTGGACCCAGGACTGAGCCCTGTGGGACACCACTTGTGACAGGCTTTGAGTCTGACATGGCTCCAGCAACTCTGACCCTGTGGGTTCTGTCACTTAGCCAGTTTGCAACCCATCTTGTGATGTATGGGTTTACATTCAAGCTGATGAGTTTTTCGATGATACCTGAGTGGGGTATTGTGTCGAAGGCCTTTGCCAGGTCGAGGTAGGCTGTATGGACTGCCTTTCCTCATCAATGGCCTTGGTGACTGTCTCAAAAGTCAACCAAGTTTAAGAGGCAGGATCTGCCTTTGACAAAGCCAAACTGAGTTGGATCCAAAGTCTGCAAGTTCCCTATGTCTTTATTTATGAGTTCCATTATGATCCTCTCCATGGCTTTGCAGATAAGGCTTGTCAAGCTAATGGGGCGGTAATTTCCAGGGTCTGTGGAGGCACCGCCCTTATGAAGTGGGACCACAGTCGCCGTGCGCCACTCCTTGGGTACGTATCCTGAGGTGAGGCTAAGATTAAACAGCTGTCCTAACTGTGGGTTTAATTCCTCATTGAGTTCATGAAGCACACAGCCGGGGACACCATCCGGTCCCATGGATGCTGTGTTTTTGCCTTAGTGAGGGCAGTTCTCACCTGGGCATTGGAGATGTTTGGGGGTCTACAATCCTCTGGAATAGATATCTCTCCTTTTGGGGGGGGAGAAGTTTGCACTGAACCTGTCAGCCAGTATGTTGGCAATGTGTGTAGGTTCAGTAATTTTCACATCATTTTGAACTAATTCTGAGCATATCTGGGAGTTTCCTCCTAGGTTTCTAACATAGCTAAAGAAGGCCTTATGATTCTCTTTAGAGTCCTTGGCGATTTTTCTCTCAAAATTTGCCTTGGATGATTTTATGAGAGCTCTTAGTTTTTACTTATAATGATCAAAGGTGTCTTACCTTTCAAGGATTTTGCTCTATCTTGTAGTAGCTTCCTCCTTTTGTTGTAGAGCTTGTTTATGGCTGGGGTCCACCAGACTGGACGCTTGCCTTTGGTACAGAGAGTCTTAGTTTTGTTTGGGATTGCCTGATCCATGCAGTCCTGTAGGTGCTGGTAGAAGGCATTTGTAAGTGATTCAGCGGTTTGAGTAATGTTTACCACTGGCTCAGGGGCCTTAAAGGAGACCACACTAGTTTTTAGAAGTGTGAAATCGGCTTTTGAGAAGTTTTTCACTGTGGTCTTTTTGTTTCAGGTGGGGGGGATGAGGACCTCCAGCGAGATTAGTTTATGATCTGATCTCACCAGTGAGGGGTATACTTCGGTGTTGAACATTTTGATCCCATGTTCGTGATGATGAGATCAAGTATGTTTTCTCCTCTTGTGGGGATGGTGACTAGTTGTTCCATGGCATTTGAGTTTATGAACTCCAGGAATCTTTGGGTTAGAGTGTTCGGGCTTGAGTAGTGTTCCCAGTCTATATTAGGGTAGTTAAAGTCACCTAGTATGATGGTGTTTGGAGATACATTTATCCCTCCAATGTTTTCAGGAAGGCCATGTGAGGTTCCTGAGTTTGAGAGGGTGGCCTGTAACATGCTACAAATTGCAGAGCAGTCTTGCCTATGGTTAATTGCACCTGGATGGTCTCCGATGCATCATGCGTTGCCACCAACCTTGAGGTGTGGGTGTCCTTTATGAATATGGACACCCCCTCCTTTCTTGGTGTTGTCCGGATTTTGGGGCCGGAACGCATGATATGAGGTGAAACCTGTTAGTGCTGGGGTGCTCTCAGGAGCCTTGAACCAGGTTTCTGTCACAGCACAGACATCGATGTTCTCCATATTGAGAAGGGCCTCGAGTGCGTGCATCTTGAGATTGAGACTTCTGGCATTGAGCAGCATTACCCTTAGTTTTTTTCCTTTTTGGTGTTCTAGGGTGGTAGGTTTAGAATTTGAGCCTTGCCTAAAAAAGGCACTATGGGGGTGGCAAGAGCCTTTGCCAATATCTGGAAGCCCAGGGGTGACAAAAACATACAGTACAAGGAAAAATAAGGTTAAATTAGGCATCAAGACAATGAAAAAGAATGACTAGATTATGTAAGAAAATCTGAAGACTCTGTTATTAGTTTAGGATTACAGAAGGGCAGAAAACACTCATTGGGCTACTTATTAGTCTAATTCATCCAAAATCAGAGAACATTTCTAATGTTTATGATTACTGTAAACAAATCTCCAGTATTGGAACATGTGCTATGAAGGTTATCAAAGTTAATGACGTCTTGCAGATAACTGAAGAAGAAATTGAGGAAAACACACTTAGATTTGTATAGCATTATTTTCCAGCATATTAAAGGAGAACAATGTTTAACTTGTAAGGCACTAGATAATGCACATTCAAGAGTACTTTTTTCCCTTTGGAGATGAAAGTAAAATCCTGAACTAACAGATATCTTGCTCTAATTTATTCCTAAAATTATGAGCTCCAGAAGATAGAAGTTATTACCACCAACCATTCCAGTTCTGTGGCAAAGGCTTCCAAGGTCTTTGAATACTTGTCAAAACTTACTTGATATTATGTGGATATGCAGTGTTTCCAGAAAAACATTATGGAGTCTGTGTTTCGTGTTGGCCCATAAACTGGTCTAAATGCAGGTCATCAACTTATGTACATCTACAAATCTTCTCTGGAAGAGCTCAGAGTGGTGGAATTATGTACAGTGACTGCATATGTGATTGTTCATGGCCAGTGTTTTACTATTTTATGTGATATATTCAAATAACTCCCTAGTTATGATTAGTTTAGTGAATTGCAAGGCATGCAACTTTTTGTGGGTTGGCAGACAGCAAAAAATAAGCAAATAGCTACCAATGACACTTTGGGAACTGTGTCATTGAAAATACTCTACAAAATGTAGGGTTGACACTGTCTTCTAGCAACTATATGTATCGGCTTTGCAGGTTTTCACCAACCAAAGCCAGTATGGGTATAGAGTGCAAACTTTGACAAAAACCTGAAAAAAAATTAACGAAGAAAAGTTATTAATCTTATAAATAATAAATAACAGTAGTGCTCTGTGGTTTTGAGTGTATTTTTTTTTCTTGTTTTAGTTGCTAGATTTCCCCTTGCCTATGGGATTCTTCTAAATATTACAACATGCTGATTCATTGGGTAAGCTAAATGTATGTGTGTGTGTGTATTTAGCCTTAACATTGTGTCCCAGGTCTTTGTTGAAAATAATTAATGGATGAACATGCTTAACTATTTAACAAATGACAAACATGTTAATTTCACCATCCCACAAGGTGTCGTTCTTAAAACGTACAGTTATAGAGTTAGATCATGCACTTAAGAGATTCATGATTTGTGTATATTACCAGAATGTACCAATTATATGAAGTAGGGATTCTCATCATAGGTTTGAGGAGAGTTGTACAGCATATGAATCAGTTGCACTGACAAATGATAATATTCATTTGCACCAAATCAGCATTTGCAGAAAAAGATCATTTCTAATACTTGAAGAATTACAAAACCTCAATATTACTGCTTCAGTGGAATGTGGTTCTTTTCTGAAAAGAAAAAGACAGCACAGTTTTTATTCTTTATCTTCAAGTTCAGAGAAGAGTATTAGGGAGACATTATTTTTTATGTTCTGGTTTGAAACTAGTTATTTCTTCCTCCCATCCTTCATAACTCATCTGAAAAACTTCCAAGCCAAAAGCTGGCTCTGTTCTTGCTCAGCACCAGGATAAAATATATCCATAAATACGCACAAATACCTGTCCATACCTTACACCTCCTTACTATCCCTTCTTCACTCACTACTTCTGTCATTTTCTCTGCCTTGGCTTTCTCACTAAATATACCATTAGCCAACTTTTCTCTCACTTTGCATTTAAATTCCTATTTGTGTTATACTAACTTACCTTTAATTCTCTATAAACTGGCAAATTTTTTTCTAAGTATTAAATCATTGTCATATAGTCTGTATCTATTTTTAACTAATGTTTTCATATTATGTCTAATTTGGTATAATTTTGTAAACTGTATTTGTTTTTTTACTGTTTTGAAAAACTGTAAAATTGTTATTAAAATGTTTTGCAATACTTTGTAGCTTTTCTGTCCAGGCCTCCACTGAAAATGGGCTCTTTGACAGTTGTACATTCGCAGTAATCATGTCAGTAAATAAATACATTTCAGTAAAAACATGTGTAATAAATATATTTTTGATATTTTTATCTGCATATAAAAGTACTACCATAAATGTTTTTCTCTTTAACTGATCAATACATATCTCTTAAACACTAAATTTATTTTCTTATCAGGATCCAGTAATCACTTTAAGATATGATATCTGTGTTAACAAAACAACAAACCTCTTAAGGGAAGTCCCTGGCTGAAGGTAATTTTTATATCTAGGAGTCAGTGTTCTATTTTTTTTTCTATTATTATTTGTCTTATGTTCATTCATTCATTCTTTCTTTCTTTCCATATTACAAGATTTGTTATAAGTTATGTCATATCAGGAAACTGAACATAGTTGTCCTACTCAGATTTCTAATGTTTCCTGTTTGGATCAATGTACAGCCAGGCCCTGGGTTACTAACATCCAATATGCGAACAACCCATAGATATGAATGGGCTGCTGCTATGTCAAAAAAAACATCAAAATAAATAAAAATAAATAAAAAAAAACATCTTACTGTTATTTAGAGAAATAAGCTGTTCTTTCCTTTTCCTCCATCTTCTCTATTCGTGAAGCTGCTCACATGTCTTGTTAGAGCAGTTACTTCCTTGTTCACAGAGAAGAAGCAATCCGATTGGCTAAGAAGTCCCTGTTTTGAAGATCTGATTGGAGGTTTGCTTCAGTACAGTTTTGAAGCAGTTACTGTACTGTTTTAGAGACTGGGCAAATGCCATTGCAGTTCACTGTGGTCTAGGTGACAGGAGGAGGAGGTCGGGTAGAGGTCTGAAAGTGCAGGAAAGAGTGGAAAACATTTGTGGGCGATGCCTGCAGTACAGAAATATGAAGTGAATAAATAAAAAGAGGCAAGTTTAACATTTTTTGGAACATTCTACTGTACTCTACTGTACCTTATTGCAATTCATGTACTATTATTTGTAAAAAAAAAAAAAAAAAAAAAAAACGGAATGTCTGTAAAATACTGCTCTGAATCAGCTGAATTGAAATGTTAATTAGGTATATACAGTGGTAGTATTGACCAATCATACCTGAGGAGTGTCTAGCTGTGCACTCCAGTACTGTATGTGTATCCTAAGGAGCTCCATTTTAGCACTGTACCTTACTGCAGCCAGAAGCTTTTGTGAACGTCTGCATTGGTGACATTGCGACACATGCCTCCAAAATGTAAATCTGATGCACATGCTGGTGATGTGTCAAAGAAGAGGAAAGCAATCACCCTGGAAAGTAAAGTAGACATAATAAAGAAATGCAAGAGAGGTGAAGTAGCATCTGCCATTAGAACGGCATTAGCCCACAGCCATTCAACAATCGGAACAATTGTAAAAGACTAAGAAACAATAATGAATCATGTGAAAGGCCATACCGTGATGAAAACTATGATGATTACAAAACAACGGAGTGGTTTAATTCTTGAGATGGAAAGGCTATTGCTAATTTGGATCGAAGACCAAAATCAGAGATATATCCCTATTAGCCTTTCATTAGTGCAAGATAAGGCTCAAAGCCTTTTCAGTTATTTAAAAGCTGCTCGAGCAGGAAGTGCAGGTGTGTGTGATGAAGAATTTTCTGTGAGTAGTGGCTGGTTCCATCGCTTTAAAATGAGGGCTAATTTGCATAACATTAAAACGCAAGGTGAAGCTGCAAGTGCAGAAGTAAGTGCTGCAAGAGACTTTCCTAAAATGTTGGAAAAAATTATTGAAGAGGGAGGTTATTTGGCAGACCAAATATTTAATGTAGATGACACGGGCTTATTTTGGAAGAAAAAGAAAAAGAGGAAAAAAGTGCAGCAGGGTATAAGGCAGCAAAAGACAGACTAACGTTATTGTTTGGGGGTAATGCTTCTGGTGATTTTAAGTTGAAGCCTTTGCTTGTGTGCCACTCTTTAAACCCAGGGGCACTACTGCATGTGATTAAGGTATCTCTTCCTGTTATTTGGAAGGCAAATGCAAAGGCTTGGGTTACAACTGCCATCTGTAAAGATTGGTTCTGGAGCCATTTTGTTCCTGCTGTTCAAAGGTATTGCCTGGCCAAGTATATTCCTTTCAAAATTCTTCTTGTACTTGACAATGCACCTGGACATCGAAACAGTTACACTTGAATGTAAAGGTTGTATTTTTACCCTCCAACACCACATTGCTACTTCAGCCAATAGATCACAGAGTAATAGCCTCATATAAGGCCTATTATTTACGCCAGACCTTCGCACAAGCAATCAGGGCTACCCAAGATAATACAATGAACTTAAGGTAGTTCTGGAAGAATTATAACATCTGTGATGCCATCAAAAATATTGCAGATTCTTCAGAAGAATTAAAGCAGTCAAATATGAAAGTAGTGTGGAACAAATTGTGCCCACAATTTGCACCTGCTTTACAGACAGATGATGACATTGCTGAAGCCTGGCAAGTTGTGGTTGATATTGATAATCAACTGCAGTTAGACATCACTGACATGAATGTCATAGATTTACTTGACTTGCATGACAAAGAACTGACCAAGGAAGACCTAATGGAACTGGAGCAGCAGATGATAACATTTGTGGAAGAAAGCAGGGACCTAGAAACTCCAAAATCAAAAAAAAGTTTTTGACATAAGAGTTAGCTGAAGCCTTTCATCTCAGTGAAGCAGGAATGGCAAAGTTAGAGGAGCGAGATCCTAATAAAGAGCAGTTCACCTAAGTTTACCATACAGTTACTGAGGGCCACAGCTGCTATAAGGCCATTTATGATGAGAAAAAATAGCTCTGTACAAACCTCCCTTGATGCCTACTTCAATAAATTGACTTCAGCAGTAAACAACCTCTCTCCAGCAGCAGAATCAAACCCTGACTTTGCACTGCCAGACCCATTCTCTCCAACAAGTCCATCATTTTCTGCATCATCCAGTTAATAAAGTTATCATAACGTTAACTCACAAATGAGTGTTAACCTTTGCAGTAATTGTTATCCTTTTTCTTTTTTTTCCATTTAAACTGTTTTCAGAACTGTTTCTTTAATGTTTTTTTACAGTACATACCGCATTGTACTGTACAATTGTGCAAGCATAGTAACTGTACTGTTACACTATTACACTGTACTTACAGTATTGTTATTATTGCTACAGTATACAGTATTACGTTCAAGATTTTTTTTATTTGGAAGTGTTTCCAAAATGTTTTATATGCAAAGAAAAGTAAAATAAATAATAGACTGAGGCAAACATTTGACTAAGTGACATTTCTTATGAACCATAGGTACGTATTTCAACTTACATACAAATCTGATGTAAGGACAGACAAAAATTAGGTCTCGTCCGTAACCCAGGGACTGCCTGTAATTCAAATGTTTATAGGTATATACTAGGCTAACAGCCACCAGGGCCTTTATAAGCCTAGGTGTGCAACCCAACCCAACTTTGTCCCTCTGAACCATGGCTATTTATTGAGGATACGTTATGTTAATTAGCAAGTTTCTATAGGTAAGGTGGGGGAGTATATCAATTTAGACATTACCGTCTGCCTCTGTCCATCAGGCACACTGGGGCAAGAAGTAAGCGGAATTTTTGATTTCCCACAATTGGTTAGGTTTACACTTAAATAGGGTTAGGGAAGGACTCCACTACACATGAACAGGGAGCCTGTTCCAGAGCATATAAATCCTCTGAAAGAGATATCTGTCTCACCAACATGACTTATTTATGTGACAAGCAAATTTTAAATCCCTGGATCTAGTTATTGTGATGCTATTCATTTTGTAGATGTGCAAAAGGACCATCAGATCTGGATCTGTGGATGTCTTGCATGCCAGACATAGGTAACCTGTAGGAGACCAGTTATACGGCTAGTGCTTCTGGAAAGGAACCTTTGTGAGCATTATAACTGTTGCATATGTTTGTTAAGGTACATGCCAAAGGAGCCATTATACTCAATGATGGGTCTGATAAGGGCCAAATAAAGCAGCACTATAACTTTGTTGGAACTGGATGTCATACTGTTACTTATAGGTTGCTTGACATTGAAAGATTTTCTTTCTACCTTACATGCTGATCAAAGACCAGATTGCTCTCTATATATGTTCCCAGATCCATGACTACCAACTCTACTCATCAATTTAATAATTAGCCTATATGTCAGTTTTCCCAAAAGGCACTAATTTCTTGGCATTGAGTTTTAATCCATGGTTTTGGCACCAGACACTTGTCTGTGTTAGACCCTTGAGTAAGATGTTTCTCATGGGGTGAATCTGTAATACTTCCCAGTTTCCAGTCATCTGAGAATTTGATCAGCCAAAGGTCCTTGACATTAGCCTTTACTTCTGAGAAGAAGATGGCAAATATGAGTGATCCGAACACTGAGCCTGAGATACCCTACTGCTGGCTGGTCTGCTAGTGGAGATGGTATCACCAGTCCTGTGTTCCCAGGTTCTGTCTGTGAGCCAGCTGGGAATCCAATGAGTTGTATAGGGGGATTTGTCCAGTTTGGTGAGTTTTTCCAAGTATGTCCTAGTGGGGTATTGTATTGAGCACTTAAGCCCGGTCCAGGAAGGTGGTATACATTTTCAAAGAAAGCCACCATATTTAGTAGATATGACCTTCCCATGACACAGCCATACTGGGTTTGGTCCATTAAATTATAAGCAATTAAAACATTACAACAATTAATCATGACCAAATACCAAATACAGAACCACATTTTTGTTGGCAATGTAGAGAAAGTTCATCGATCAAAACTTCAAAATAGAAGCAGTTGTAAATCCAACCACTCACTATATATCTGAAACAGTTTGCCACCACTCACTTCTGAAATAGCCAGCCATCAAAGTGGGGAACAGAAGATGTTCTAAAGATGAACCCCTCTTACTCAACTGACCACAGCAGACTGTCACCCCCATCCCCCTCAAATTTTATTAACCAATTCCCGAAAATACAATGACAAGTTAACATTGAACAAATCTAAATCTGAATTAAGTGAAAAATCTCCAATCTATATCAGTTTGCATTCCTATCATCAAAATCCATGGGATCAACCATGTGCAAACCCAGCATCCTTAATGCCCTGGACACTCATTGATTAATAAAATGCCTTGTTCTTTCCAAACCCATAAACTTATCTGCTTGCCTCCACCACCAGCCTAGGAATAATCTCCCACCACATTACCACCATCTGGGGAAATCTCTGCTTCAAATTCAACAAATGAGATACAATTTGACCTAACACTTCCTTTTTGGCAACCACTGAAAATCTTTTCCTCTCAATGAATTACCAGTACTTGAGGGTTGCCCACCACTACCTGTTGTTATTCAAATTTACCCACCAACTGCTACCACCTAATCCCTCTGAAGCCATACCAAGACACAGTACATCTGTTCTGATCCACACAAAGCAAGCATCCTTTGAGCCTGATTAAGGCTCTACTTCCTGTTCAGAACACAAAAGAGTGACCCAAAAAGACATTGTTTCCACATGTAAAGACAAAAGTAATTAACCAGTCTCAAAATAAATAACTTAATTAAAAAATATACCTTATATAAGATAAAAAAGCTGTTGATGACCATCTCCTTACTCTACAAATCAATCCTCACTGACTTACCTTTTCATCTAAATCGGACATTCTCCAATTCTGAATAGAATGCACTGAAAATCTATCCCCCCTGCAGTGCACATGGCCTTTCTTACTATACCCACAAACTATGGCAAAGATGCAACCTTACCATCATTCAAATTGAAACCCACCTCTTCCACAGAAATACTGCATATACTTTTTAACTGCCATTCCCATTCTGCTGGGCACAACAGTAAATCAGCAGCTCTTTCTAGCACAACATGTTGATCCTTTCCTACTAGATCTGTCTTAGACCGATACAACGATATGACAACTACTGAATCTGTGAAACAAACATCCCACCAAACCAATGCGGCCAATAACTCCCCAACTCGAAATGCTTCCATGTACATGAAATGCTTCACACACCATTTAATTCATCTGACTACTCAGTAGCCTGTACAAACCTTTTAATAAAATCCTTAATAGCAGCTTATTAACAGGAAAACCGCTATCATTTTTCAGCTCAACAGTTCTTTCTCAGCCTTTAATCATTTAGCTAACTACCCAAGCTTTAATGACATCCTTTAATCCCTCAAGCCTAGCTACCACACTCATAGCTGACAAACAAACATTGATCAGCCTAACTGCCTTACCAAGGTGCCACAGTTGCACCAAATACCTCATCAACAAAACTGACCCATATCTGTCTGAAACCAGCAGTTGCCTAACAAAAGAAAAAAATGCAGCTACAGCTGCATTATACACTGCCCGTGTGGAATTCAACCACAGTTTGTGAGTCAGCCAACCTGCTAGAACCTCCCAGTGTTCCACACAACCTTTAGCAGCACCACTGCCTTCTGCCTTGCTCCCAGTGCTAGGGAACGAAGTCTATAAAGCTGAAATCGAGAAACATCATCTGCTGTCTCTAAAACACCCAGGAACATGTCTAGCTGAAAAACTAAAATGAATCAACAAACTCTGTAACATTAACTTTCTCAAAACCAAAACACACCTACTTCTTTTCTGGCTAAAACCTGAGTAACCCCATTGTTGTCAGAAAGAAAAATCACTTTCCTGTTCTGTAACTTGTCTTGCTAAACCACTGACACCATCCAAAATGCATCAGTTCTAAAAATGCCACATCACTCCTCCAATCAATGTGACAACTGTGCAGGCCAGCCGATGAAATCCCACACTGCATCAGAATATGCACCCATGCCATGAGCCCCTGATACATCTGTAAAAAAGACTAACTCCACATCCAATGACCATTTATCTTCCCAAAACAATACATCACTGAAACTGTCAAAACATTAGCCATAGTATCAAATCATACTTCACCATGAGACTAATTCTGACCCGGTGATGCCTACTCTTAACCACCTCTCAACAATTTGGAAACTAAACTACAAAAAGTCTTACCTGGACCTTCTACACTACATGCAAAATTCTGCAGACAAAGTAACTCTATCACTTTTCCAACTTAAATTCTCTTTTCTTATGATGCCCTCAATTTTGCTCTTTGACCTCTGCACCTTTTCTTTTGGCAAACAAAATAAATACTGTGAAACCTTCATGGTCTAGAAAATGTAACACCTTACTCAGCCTCTTAAATCTGTCCTGAGCTATTTGTACCCCCAGTTTTGTGCAAATGTCTTTAAAAACTACCATCACTAATTCTGTTCCTTCCCACCCTTTGCCATTCCACAGAAATCATAAAGATAATATGCCATTTTTCTGGTTGGAGACTTTCTTCTGTCAGATCCACAGAAATGCTGAAATGGACTTTTTAAATGAAGCACAAGCTACAATACACTTGAGCACTGCCTTATGAAAATAATAACTCCCACCTATGCAAATCATAAGCAGTGGCCGATCCTCAATGCTGACTGGCAAAAGCCAAAAAGTAGATCCTATGTCCAGTTTTGCCAACCATGGATGCTGAAATTCCCTTATAAGCTTCATGGAATAATTTATGGTTGCATACTTCACTTGAACATCTGCTCTAGCTATTAAATCATTCTCCAAACTGCCTTCAGAGTATGGCAAATGATGACTCAACCTAAACTCTCCCAATTTCTTCTTAGGAACTAAACCCAAAGGAGAAGCATGGTAAGTACTAAACAGTGGTACCCCAAAAGGGACAAAACTCACTTAGCCTCAACTTCCTTATCCAACAATTTAAAAACAGTTCTTTTCTTAACTTTGACTGATTTCAAATTACAACACAGCACTTCCCCTGTCCCCACCAATGACTTAATAGAAAACTAAACATGAAACATTCAATTAATTCTCTAACAATCACTAGATCAGGAAACACAGCTAACTGAATTGCCAGAGCATATACATTACCAGAAAAATGAGAGAACTTGCCTTCTTAAAAAGGCAATGTTCCCCTTTCCCCATGAAAATTACCCCTCTTTTCACCTGAAGCTGGCCCATATTAATCTGCCTGTCACTGTCTTGGCCCACTTGAACCAACTGACCTACTCATCCCTCCTTCTGCCACCACTTAGCTGCTGTGTGATTACCCATCCAAGTAGAGCCAGACCGTAGTCAAATGGAGCCCTAGGCAGGGTAATGAGTCATTGCTTCCCTCCATACACAGCTATCCCAGTCCCCACATACACAGCCTCCCTCAGCCATTCTAGTATCACATTATTTGGCCATTTCTCCTGAGTTTCCATAAACACTGACGTACTTCTATATAACTGTTGCAGTATGCCACATAGAATGGATCCCCTGCCCTGGGAAGCCCAATGCTTAGCCAGTATGCAAAAGCCTAAAGATCTTGTATGCACTGTACATCATTACATTCCTTGTATAATGCAGCACCACTTATTAGAGTGTTTTAAATTTGTAGTTTTGAACATTTTTCCAGTAAGCAAAGAAACAAAACTTATAAACCAATAATGTCAACACTGCCCAATTCAGAACATTTCAACCCTAAAAGGCCACTCACACTTGTAAATACTATCCACCAGTATCAGTTAATATGTACAATATCTGCAGAAGTAAAATTCATCTGCATAATTCCACATTAGAGAGATGTGTAACTAATGAAGTTGCTACTAGCAAAAAAACTTTATAATTCAGTGTTTCATCAACAAATTCACTGTCTGCTACCCGTGAAGAATAAATTATCTGTTACCTTAAAAAATGGTAAGCTGGTAATATTGCTATAGGGAATGGATAGCAAACTGATAACAGGTTCATAGTTACTAGGCATCTCATCCAAAGCAGGGTGTACTCAGGACTGCAACATCCCACCCCCCATAAATTACAACACAGTATTGGCATTCCATGTACATGCTAGGGAAGTAGAAGCCACAGCCTTCTGCATTAAAAACAAGTATGCTACCTGTTTAACTACTAACAATACCTTTCAATTCTATAGTAGCACAATAGTGATAGCATTTGCTAAGCAAAAGAGATGCATATTGTAAACAGTTTTAGCATGAGCAGCAGTAAACTTCTCTTCCATAGAAGCTCACATTTTCTTGAAAAATGCACCTGAAACTCAATTCCTTGAGAAATGCACCTTAAACTACATTTTCTGCAGCTTCTTAGTTAGGTTAGAGGACACAGGTGCTTGTTTCCTATAACTAAGGTACAGGGTTTCATCCTGAGCAAATTAACTAACCACCTAATATCCCTAACTAGGGAATTACACATTACACACGTGCACACACACACACACACACACACACACACACACACACACACACACACACACACACACTTGTATGTCTTTGTTGTCTGCAGCATGCAGATGCAGCTTGAGGAATGTCCCTTACTTGTCTGTCTATGGAAGCAGCTGGAGGAACTTCTTTTTGTATTTAAATTCCACAGAACGTGGAAAGGAACAGGTCTGCGAAAAGTTGGCTGATGCTGCGACTGGATGCAAAGAGTGTTCTTAAAGAAGAATGCCCTTAAAAAAAATATGCATTTTTTTAAATGATAAAAGTAAATATGACAGTCCCCTGACCAGTAGGCCCTAGGCATCTGCCTTTATTGTCTAGTGCTGGATCCAGCTCTGCCTATGATGTGAATGCATACATGACTAAATCGACATACTGCTCATTCATATCTACCTACATTAAACACCAATCAGGTCCCAAGTCTCAGTGTAGTCTTTCTCTCTCAACAGCCTGCCCAGCCCACTGCCTAATGAGGCTGCCAATCAAATATCGACATGGCTCACATTCCCACTGCAAGGCCTTGTCAGCTGGCCATACTAAAAACAACAACTACTAGATTGCAGCTGCTGTGACCCATGAATATAAGGAAATATGACAACTTGGCAAGTCTTGTGATAAATCCTTCTCCAGGACCACCACTATATAATAAACAAAACCCAAGACCCAATTATCCCAGTTTCATGCCTAAAATTGCTTGACCACCTTCTAGAAAATGCAGCAAACACAGACAAAATGCCCTTACTACCACGACCCTTTGACGCAACTATCCTCTACTCTCCATCAGCATCAATCATATGGACAACATAAACATACTCACCCTTCCATATATTTTCCTTAACTGCTGCTGTAATGTAAGGGCTAAAAAATACCCTGGAACCCCCCCACCAGGAAATACTGAGTTGTCAGCCAATCTCCTGACTGTGCACCAAGATCTATGCCCCCCTCCAACTTGCTTACCTCCTGCTCTGACCAGTCAGTTGCTGGCACCAAACCACCTACTCCTATCCCACTGTCCATATCTGCAGCCCACAATTGACTCCTTGTTTCCTGCACCTGGTCTTCAAACCTCAGCACCACCTGCAATCTGACTCACTCAGGGTATTCCTACACTTCATTAAATGTGCCACCCTAGCTACCCCAGAAACATCTGACAATAAATCACCAACAACCTTACCACTCACTCAATTACCTGCAGATAGTGTGGACCCCACTGACAAAGATCTGCTGGCCCTTCTCTTAGCAACCCCTATCAACGTCTTCACTTCAGAACCACTGCTATGGTCCACAGCCACCTTACATTTTCTCTTACTCTTCATCTGTTGCTCCTCAGAAGGCTCCTCACATGATTGCACTGGGACCTCTGCATCTCTGAACAGATCCTTCATCTGGTAGACATTCTTGGCTGAATGCTCTTTCATGGACTGCTTCTCAATTATATACAATAGAAGCACAGCAATAAGAAATGTTACAAAACACACTTCAATTACATTCCTGTTCCCTACACTTTTCCACTACTGCAATCCTTCCCATCCCCTACTTTAGTATATCCTAATGAACCCCCTCCATCCAGCTCCTAAGTCCAGACAACAAAGCTAATTCTCACCCCACTTTCAAAAATTTCCTGTAAAATCTCATCAGTTTTTTTTTCCTCTCCTAATACCATCCCTTCAAGAAACAAGCTACATACTAGTGTACTATGCCTTTTATGAGCTTTAAATGCTCTACCACACTCCAGCTCTGCATCTCCTCTGCTGTCCCACCACTCCATTAACTGCTAAAAAATTGGCCACACAGAAACCAGATGTTACCTCATATTCATCAAAAACTCTAAACTGCCATTCAAACTGCTACAATAAGAACAAAGCTCAACTCAATGTAGTTACCAAAACCCCAAAATGCAGGGCAGCTTTTAAACTACTTTAATTGAGCTTGGCAGCGTGCATGTAGCAGATACTGTTCATTAAAATTCATCAGATTCTCACTACCCCCTTACACTCAAACTTCTCACATGACAGGATCTACATCAGTGTGCACTTAAGGAATGTGTTGTCGCCAATCAACCATCTACCATGATCTACACTACAAAACTGCAAAATGATGAAATAGCAGGCCGCATATCCAGCCTTTCTGCAAGCAATCTAAAGCAAGTGATAACTATGTATTAAACCCTTCACCACCATCCAAAACAGAAATGCCTTCAAATGCCTTGCACTGTAATGCTACTCAGTGTTGTAGCCAGCATCCCCACTCATTGCGATATCCAAACCTACAGATGCTTGTCTCAACAATTACCCACCCCTGCATGCTTTGCTGCACTTCACCATGTTTGTCCTATACCCATGTAGAAAAATCAGCCATATAAAAGACAGAAAAGTGCTCCATTGATCAAATTTATTCTAGCAGTGTTACTGGTAAGTTAAAGCTAGCATCAGATACCACCGGTACTGCCCAAAATAGGATGATGTAAGCCAGCACAACTGACACAGAGAAAATAGCCCAACAACCCCACTGCTTGAGGAATAGAATTTCCTCTCTGCATTAAGTAGACAATGAAAGTCCAACCACAGCTGATGAACTGAACTGAACAGACCCCCTTACTAAGCCAAAGCTTCATACTGCCCCAAAGAAATGCCCATCACATACCTAAAGCCTTCGATGTCCATTTCCAGGCACATGCAAAATCTTACTCCCCCACATTCAAGATTCTCCTCTCAACTAAGCCCTAACACAAAACAGCCAAATGGACAAAACCACGAAGGGACCAGAAGAGCCAGGCTGCCTTCAGCTATACAACCCCCTAGCAGAAAACAAACATCACGCAAAACCATTTAAGTACTATCTTCTGACTGCCAAACAATGCACTACTCTGACAGATCTAGCTGCAAAATATATACCCCCTCACAAAACAACCATGTCCTTCAATGCAGCCTCCTTATATATGTGCACACACACATTTATCAATGCTGGTTATCCTATAGAATCACACCTATTGTTTAACCCATGCCTTAGCCTTTCTAAAAAATCGTTATGCATGCATGTATATGTATGTGTGTGTGTGTGTGTGTGTGTGTGTGTGTGTGTGTGTGTGTGTGTGTGTGTGTGTGTGTATATATAATTATTTTTTTTCTTACCTCAACCCACACAGATCCTTAAGGACCTAGACGTTGCCTGACTATGTGCTACCTACTACCACTCCTCAAAAACAAGATTCCTGGTTGTTTGGGCATAGCTGAATGGTACTGCTTGCACTATAACCAAACCAAAAAAGTCCAGCTGCACTCAGCTTGCATATACAAAACACAAGATCCCACCCCTCAAGTAATTACAACATTGAATGCCAATGTGACCATTTATTAAGATCAGTTCAAAACAGCACATAGAACATTAAATTCCTATGTATAAATCAGATATTGCATAAGACATATATCCAACACAAACCTCTTTCCATGCTGTTGGTCATTGTTGCCCCACATGTGCCAGTCTGAAATTGTACTTGAGTGATGTCCATCATGCCCACTCAAGTCCTTAATAACAATCCATTGAGGAATCTGCATCCTTCTGCCTTCACCCCAAAGAACTGATGAGACAGTAATGTTGACAGACCTTACTGTCTCATACCTGTATTTGTAGGTTAGTATTATTTCAAAGCTACTCATGCAAGAGGCTGAGGATACCATGGAGAGATCGGGGGGGGGGGGGGTGAGACCATTCCACAACCACCTTCCCCATTGACAGCACGCAGCTTATTTTTCATTAGGGAATGGCTATTAATTAGAATGTTGAAAGATTACAAAAATACAAATTATAAATTGGCAAACTTACCTTCAACCATTGTGAAGCTCTTTGAATATGACATGCCTTTATCTTTCCTACTGTTAGGCAAATGTATTTACTTGCTATCTGTAAGCTGAATATATCAAAATCAAAGTTATTTAAATGAGTCCCATCAACATTGCAAAAGTCTTTGTCCGGGGGTGGTTATATCAGGATGTTCTATGACCAAAATTCATATTGTTCCTACTTTTCTGGAAATGTGATGATTGGTGAACCTCCTTGAGTGTTCAATTGTCCCTGGCTATAATGCACCAAATCATCAAATTCTTGTAATATTAGCAGACCAAAATGCTCTTATTTCAGGATGCCTGCATTTCAAAGCAACTAGGTCAGATAATATTCTGGCTGATAAATTCATTTTAGTTACCTGAACTAAACCATTGCCACCTAAGTGGATGACTGCTACTTGCAGGAGAATACCTTACACCAACACTTTTATACAAGCTTCCTAGTATTAGGACCAGGAATGTACAGTACAGCCCATTCTGCAGGATACAGGTAAATGATTGGTCCTTTCTTACAACCTGCTGCCCCAGGAGCTGCTCTCATATTTAAGAATGACCCATAACCATCAGCTGCTTCCACCTTGAAAAGAAAAAGGATGGTATTAACTCCTCATGTAGGTGAGGATGGTATTAGAAGCCGACCTACTTGTCTCTTTTAAGACCTGAAAGGAATGTCCCTGCTGAGGTAAATCTGAGGTTCCCTAGATCCTAAAAGAATGGGAGGTAAAATCTGAGAGTGAAATTCCTTGACTCAGTAATGTATTGCTTAGTGCGAACACCCCTGAATGTAATAAATTCACCAGAAGGAGGCATGAAAACAGGTTACCAAGGTAATTTAGCAATATCTAATTGATGTAATGTAATCACCCAATGAACTGGGCAAGTTATATAAACTTGTGACTTAAGTATGTACACTTCTGGCCTCAACCATATTGGCCTGTTTTTGCTTTCTTCGGCCAAACAATGACAGGATCCTTGACCAGCATAATGTTCTCTTAATATAAATGTTGAAACGGTTCACTGATCCTGAATTGCATCAGCCTATAACTATATGAAAAGGGTTGATCATACTGTGAAAGTGTGAAATACTTTTGATATGACAGGAACACCCAAACTAATTATACCAAGCAACAAGATACGTATGGGCATTCTGGGATCTGACAGAGTGCCCTGAATGTTAGCCTAACCTTTAAGTATCCTGTCGACCAAGAAGTGGCTGGTGAAGTCAAGGAGACCAATTAATCTGGCCAACAATGCAAGGGCTACTGTTTCTCTTAGTAACAGCTTTATAGTAGGTTGTGTATAATGGCAGAAACTGTCCAAGGTCTATTGGCAGCAGGTAGTTTAAGGTAAAACCACTTGAATGAAATAAGGGCTAAAGAGAAAGCCATCTTGGTGCTTGGTGTTCAGAACTTGGATAATAACTTCAAAGCTAGTCATGTCCAGTCAACCAGATCTCTTCCAGTATTGGCATGGAATACTGCTGAACATTTGTCATTAGCTCTCAAAATCTTTAAATCTGAGAAATGGATAAGCTACCAACAATGGTGTTATTACCAGGTACATGGCTATCTGAAAATGGCAACAGTAACAATAGCCTCAAAATTGTCTGTACCCTCTGGTTGATTGAAACAAAAATTACCATAATATACCTAAAATGTGCTTTCCATTTTAGGGTAGCCACCCCAATGGGAAATACTTCAAGGAAAACAACATCCCACTTCATATCATACAACTATGTGGAGGGCCAATTTGCAGACATTGTCCATGAAAAAAATGGCACCATCCCAGTGCCTGCTGCTGCATTTGTGTGCACTGACTGATAAAGAATAACTCCATTGAACGCTGACAGAAAGACCATCCATAGACTTTAATCTTTTTTAACTCTCTTTGTGATCCAAATCCAGTGTTGCTTAGCTTTGCTGCCCTCAAATGATTTGATATTGTTTTTAAAAGTGTCCAACCTGGTGTGACTGCCCAACATGCAAAGTTATAAAGGTCATGAAGTTCCATCTCTTTGTGGCCTTGTCCTTTTTTACTGGCAAAAAAATCATCAATCAGTTACCTCATAGGTTGCATCTTTATTTGAGGTAAATGAAAAGCCAAACCATTGTTAACAGTATCAAGGCCAAAAAAAGTGATCAGTTTTGAAGGCCCTTAGATCTTTTCTAAAGCTAAGAGGACACCAATTTCTTGGCATAAATTAATAAAGTTTGACATGCCTTCTCTGGCTCCTTCATTTCCTTCCTCAGTTATCAAGTTGTCATCTAGATAGTACATGGTTTGCATCACAGGTACCCTGCATTGACAACATTAATGGAGTGCTATAGTGAAAGCTTAAAAAGTGGAGCAGACAGTAGCGATACGTTTGGCATCACCTTGTCAAAGAATACTAGCAGGGGCTAGTCTTGTTCCTAAATTGGTAAAAATCTGAAAACTGACTGGATGTTTAATTCACTGAGCCAGGGGGGGGGGGGTCAGAAAAAACTGTTAATGCTGCTGCTGCCTCATAAAAGAAGGTGTAATGAACCTGCGATAGTTCTTTTGTCGATGCAATCACTAACGAAGGATCTGCCTGAGAAGGATAAATGGTAAATCGACTGAAATTCCCCTTTTTTTCTTTTCTATTCTTTTCATTACCAGTTCTATAGGAAAGAATTCCATAGGAGTTTTATGGTGGTGAACCAAAAGGCCCTGACATCCTGCCTTCAAGTAGCTGTACATGAGTAAGTTTTTTTCACAACTACTTCCTTCCGCAGGGCAGAATGCGATTGAGTTTGATCTCCTTTAGGGCAGCAGAACCAATGGGATAAAATGATACTCTTGATTTGGCCGGGGAGTCCTTTTTAATTCTTTCTGCAGCACTAATACTCTCTCATTCAAGTGTATGTTAATACATACATCACTGGCCTTAAAATGACAGTGCTCCCTACAGCTTTGAAAAAGTGCTTTGCCTCTTAATTTAAAGCATTGTCTATGGGAAGGTGTCCTCTCTGTGCTCTTAAAATTAGTAGGAAGTGACTGTTTCCTGAACTTGGACCAGAATCTCCTGTCCAGATAAAATTTACCATGATGTAAACAAGTGTGCATAATCCCAGCGGCTGGCCAAGTGCACTTGCCATTAAGTGCCCAGCACAATTTGCTTTTAGCTTAAGTATCATTCTTTGTTTGGAGTTTCCTGGGATCTCTTTATCCAGCATCATGCTGAACCATGTACCTGAGTGGCATTCATCCCATTGTAAAGATTTATCTTAGGCCCTTCATTTCCTGAAGTGCTGGTCAAACCAAATCCACAGTGTGATCCCAGAATGTGATATGCTTCCTGAATTGATAAAAAAAGCTACTAATGGAAGAGATTGTTTGGAGTTAATTCTGGACTGTTACCATCATAAATACTGCAAAACCTGTCTCTCAGTCATCCCAGTTCTACATTACTATTTTTGTGGTCCCTTTCTTACCCAAAGCTGCTAGAACTGCTGCCAGGACCTTGAACCCAACACAGTCTGACTCTAGAAGACACTGAATACTCTCAGCATCTATTACATCAGCTACATCAGTATAGCCCCCTATTTTAATGTTATATGTATATATTTGTAAAATTTAAAATAACATGAATTATTATATTACATTAGATTTAATATTTTCTGATAAATTAGATTTTGTATTTAAATTTTCATATATAATAGTAAATGAATGTTAGATGATATGTCAAATTGTTGACAGGGTTAAATACCTGATGAATTGATTGATTGATTGTTTAATTGATGAGTATATAAAAGAGAATGTGTATATTTGAATATTTGTTCCATTGAAGGTGAATTGCCGAGGTACCAGGACGGATGGATAAGATGGATTAAAGTTGCTTCTCTTTGTCTCACCTTTTGATTGCTTACTTCATTGGTGTATTTTTTAGTTAAAAAATAACCCTGACCTTAAGCTCCCTTCTGAATAACTCTTGTGTTGAGATGTTCTGATTCTCTCTTACTGGAAAATCTTTCTCAAGCATCAAATCAAAAAGCCTGGTTATACCGTCATCTGGACAATCTTCAAAGAAGTCCTCCAGATATTCCCCAGCCAGCTGATTCACTACATTAACATTCTCCCCAGTTGTTTCTAAAATGACATTACCTTTGTCTTCTGAACCTAGCAACAGGAGCCTGATGAGGTTGCTGTTTGATCTGGGTTTGGATGTTCTGCCATTTCCTTCCTAAATTTTTGCACTGCAATTTGGAGTAGAATTCCTGTGACAATATGTTAATCTTTAGGATTACGCAGGCATCTCTTTCAGACTTTTTGCAAGACTTATTCGATTCTAGGGGTCTTCAGAAAAACAAATCGTCTGCCTTGGATGTTATCCTTGCCCATTTGGATTTTGATGTCTAAAGTATTGATGGACCTGAGAGAAAAGAGATCTCATTAATGGTTGAATCAACACTGTAAAGGTTTTTCTTAAGAATAATTATGTGGGAAATGTATTACAGTTAAGCCTGATTACTAATAATTTGTTGGCTTCACATATAACTGTCAGTTGTGCTACCACATATATGTAATACTGGTGTGTTTATTTGTTGCCCTTTTGTTAATATCATTATTTTTTTTTGTGAAATAAAATTATCTTTATACAATTTACATGAATTTTGGGACTTAACTGTTAAATCCATGATGCTGTTGTTATAAATCATGGCGATAAAACTCTGATGAGAAGTTGTGGGGTATAACTGGATTACTTTGATAAATGTTCAACTATTGCTAATTAGTACTGCAGTGAAATGGCCTTATTGTGATTGGTAAAAACATATAGTTAATAAGATGCATGTTTGAGAAAGCTGAATCTGTGGGAAATGCTGGCAATAAAAAAAAAAAAGTTTATGGAATGTGGTGTGAGAACCCTTATATCCCACATCAAAGCCACCTAATTGTGCCACAGAATTGTTATAGTAGAGGGTGCCAAACAAAACCTTCACTTTATGGTGTAAGAGAACTCTGAATAAAACTGTAAGGACTGATAATTTACAGAGAAAATGTTGAGAATGGGGGTAATCAACTCTGCTTGTCAAAATCTGTGGGATAGATTTAAAACTACAAAGCATTTAAGCTTTTGGAAATCATCACTTCTGCTACGTGAATGGCTGAGGGATTAGCACTGGGTTTCATTAGCATGTGTATCTGAAGCAGGACCCTGAAATTTTAAATATTCATTTACAGCAGTGACACAAGGCATGTATCTGACTTGCAGGGCTAATAAGTCAAAGGAACAGCAAGATAGATTCAAGCAAGGATGTCATTAGGGTTCAAGGGTGGTCACTATAATTGCTAACACCACTAAGTAACTCAGAAATCACAAATGGTGACTCAACGGCACATGTACATTAAATACACTAACACGATCTTGCAAGCTCCAGCTGTCAAGTCTCAGTTTTACAACACACAACATTAGTGTATGACCTCTTGGTAACATCAAGACAGGTTTGTAAATATTGGTACATCCTTGGCTATGATGCTTAACTGACTGATGCTAGTATACAAGGAGGAAGGAGGAAGGAATAAATTGCAGATCAGTATACTCAAATGACCTGCATTATGCCAATAGTTTACCCCTAACAAGAAAATTGCCAAGTATATCGCAATAAATGTTTATCGTACAACAGGTAAGAAAAGATGCACTGTTACTGACATTGCCTGCCAAACAGTTTCTGCCATTCTATTTTGATTATTATTAATATTATCATTATTAAAACTGTAACTGCCATATGAACTTAAATTTTAGTCAAACCAGTTCTGTATAATAATCCGTAAACAAGAACTGTTGTGCCTTTTTTTTCCCCTCATTTGTAAACTTACCAGTTTGGTCACTTGTGAGCATCTCATTTCCCATTGATATTGAATGGCACAGCTAAATGACAAAGTGACAGCAGTAAGGCAGGGAGAGTTTAAATAGCAACTCCTATGCTGGTCTCCATTTTCTGGCTAGCAGGATACAAGAAGTTTGCTTGCAAAATGCGCTTGATGTTTTCATATGAGCATTTAAGGCATGCGGCCCTTTCTTCATTTACCATCCTTTAACAAATATAGATCCTTGGTATAAATTAGCATTTGAGCTCATAATCATGGCTGACACACAAAAATAACTGTTCTAAAATCAATCTTGGAAAGATCAGTGGTTTTGATTAGGTCTGAACCAGACATTCAGGTGAGTTTATGATTTACAAATTTTAAACTCTGTTATAATACCATGTTTACCTGTAATAATAATTAGCAAACAGAAGAGTTTAAAAACATGTGATAAAGATATTAACATATTATAGAATAGTAAACCACAAGTAAAAGAATCATATATAAACTTACTAAGCTGGGCATTAAGCCCTACGTCACCCAATGGGTTGCTAACTGGCTTACTGATAGAACTCACACTGTAAAAGTAGCTGATTCCAAATCCAGCTCCAGACAAGTGGAGTACCTCAGGGTTCAGTCCTGGGACCACTCTTGTTTGGCATCTACTTCTCTGACGTATAGGCCAACACTAAGGGACTCTGGCTAACAAAGTTCACAGATGACTGCAAACTGGGAGCAATTATTGAATCCCCAAATGATGTGGATACTCTACAAAAGGGTCTTACAGAAACAGATGCTTGGTGCCAGAACCATGGGCTCAAGCTCAATGCCAAGAAATGTATAGTTATCCCCTTTGGGAAAAAAACATGCACCTGTGAATTACCATATAGGTGGCAGTACACTAAACACTGGAAGTGTGATAAGAGACTTAGGGTCACAGGTGGACAGTGGTCTCACCTTCGATAACCACATTGCCACAACAGTCAGGAAATCCTTCTATGTGGCACACCTCATCCCTAAGGGCTTTTCATCCAGAAAAAAGGAGGTCATTGTCCCACTGTACTCATCCTTCATTAGACCCATTATAGAATACAATGCCCCATTTGGTATGTACCTCTCAAGACATCTGCAACAACTGGAAAGGCCACAGAAATACCTCAATAAAAGAATCACAGGCCTAAAGCAGATGCCCTATGCTGACCACCTTAAAAAACTCCAGCTATACTCTGTCGCATATCGTCTACTCAGAGGTGATCTCTGCTTAACATACAAGGCCATGTCAAACCCAGAGCTGTTGGACATGCTACACTTAAAGAATTCCCAATCCCTCAGAGCCTCACGCTCCAGGGATCTAAACCTTGTCATCACAATAAACAAAACATGCTGGAGGGATAGGTTCCTGACCCAGAGACTCCCCAGACTCTGGAATAGATTGCCCATACATGTCAAGCAGAGTGCCTCTTTGGCCCTCTTCAAAAGGAACCTTGATGATTGGATGGGAGAAAGGAAATTCATCACAGGGATCACATCAGTCACCCTGCTAGACAGGGGTCCAGGACAGTAAATAGTGTGGGAAGAAATATCAGGGAATTGTTATGGCTAGGCTTGTATAGGCCCTAGGGCTGATAGCCTAGTACCAACCTATGAACCTATTTCTATATAAAAGAATTGGCAAATTGCCTATATCTTATCAGCATACCTTATGAATTATCTGTGCAGGAAAGTTGAAGTAGCACCAAAATTTATGTGGCTTTGAATGCAAGAGAATTAATCTGTGCTAAGTGAAAATTATGAATAAAACATTTTGGTAACAATATCTTATTGTGGTAATCCTAATAGCAAATTCTACACCATCTAATTGGTTGTCATTATTGTAAGCATATTTAACATTCAAAATGACATCACTATGGTTTGTTGAATTTTCTCGCAAAAAACATAAGTTTCATAGTAATTACTATAATTTTACTTAACTAAATGTCTGAACAAATAGAATTGTACATTTTCACTCGTGAGTAGGAAGAGGTTGGTTGGGCTAAAGATACTGGGTATGCATACAGATTCTTCAACCGAGGTGAATGCAAGTATTTTGACCATAACATCTAACATTAATATTTGTTATTTGCTGACATAGATATGTAGCTTATGTATTGCTCACACTTTGCAGAGTAGTAGCTTGCTAACATATTTCCAAAGCAAATCAATAAAGTATTCTTTTATATTGTCTGGCTGATTCCAAGGTTCCCTGCCATTTTGTCACACATCAGTTTATTCAAATGTATTACTTGATGGGTAAATTGATTGAATGCACCTTATGTCAATTTTTTTTTACATCAGCTGGAGGCAGATTTAGAGATTTTTAGAAAGGGTGGACACCATCTGTACTATTCATGGTAGCAGTAAACTTAAGAGTACATACAGTTGTTTTTTTTTTTTTTTTTTGAATATTGTAATTATATTTCAAATAGTCCTAATTTTTATCTAGCATATATGAGTAGAATTATAGGAGCAAACCAACATTTTACCAGTGATTCCCCAGGAGTGGTGTAAATAGCTGAATGTCTTCCTATAAAAGATTTTATATGGGAAAGACTTCTAGAAAATTATTGAAGAGAATTTGTGAGCACCTTTGAGCTATTAAAAGTGGGGAAAAATAATGCTCTGTTCAAGCATTCCCTAATACATAAAGATTTTAATAAGTTTTTGTTCTTTGTTTAGGGAGAGGTCTCAAAGGATATACAAGGGGTGACATTAACTTGGAACTTAAATGGCAGTTATATTGTCACAAAGATAGTCCCCCAAGCTTAAATGAATATATAAATATTAAATGTGCTAAATTTTGATAGTATATTAAATATATAGTATTCTAAGTTTGTTTAGATTTAATGTATACATCCTTTTAAAAACATTTTTTCTAAGAAGGACTTAGTACAATGTTTTGGTCATTATTGTTAGTATTAAAGGAAGTATATAAAAGGTGTTATTTCCATTTGAGCTGCATTCTGATAAAGTTTTTGTTGAATAAAAGTGCTAAATACAAAATTTCTCTGTGGGTCTTTGGTGGCTCCTTTATTAAGTACATTTTTGGTGTAGTTTTGGTCTTGCACAGATGGTTCTAGTGTGCTATTTTTTTGTAAATATATTTAATGCTTATACGTGGTCTTTTTGCTGATATAACAGTACCTAGTCTGTAGAATTAAGCTTAGTGTATAGTTGGTCCTTCTTCGCTTCAGTGATGGCTCTTGCAATCCCTATTTTCAAGGAGGGCTTTGTTGCTTTAAATGAGAAATGTGAAAGCATTGTTTATCATTACTGTAACAAATTTCTATCATTGAAGAATATTTGAAGCCAGTTTGGGTAAAATGGACTTTCTTATTTTGGTCACATGCCATTACTTTTGTTAGGTAGTTTAAAGATAAAAAACATACTTTACTGGATGCTTAGCTGGTCTGCTAAAGTTAGTATTAAAGACTCCAAAAATATTTATACTGCCTTTTAGATTAATTTTCTTGGACATTCAAAAACCCCTGTCTATGACCACAGCCAAGGCATCACAATTTGCACTGTGCACATAATAAGCTGCAATGCTAAGTGTACATGCATGTGGTCAGGCCAGTGTGTACGATGAACAGCTACAATACATTTCCATGTCTACATCATGTTAGATCATTTTGTAGGCAGAGTTAAGTACAACCAGCACAGACCTAAACATTACAGGTGTATGAGCATCTCCGGTAGTAGAGGCAAGTTTGCAAGCACATATTGACAATGTTCATGTAATGTATGGAAGTACATACGGAAGCTGTCAAAGTAAAAGCACACATATGAAGGATATATAGCACAAGTGCAGACTGCAGAGTAAGCATTTTAAAACAATATATATCCACCAATGATGTGATGATGTAATAAAAAATGCTTGCATAACTACACTGAGCTATTGAATGAGTCAGAATATAGGCATTGATTCTATTTTATTTTAGGTTGGTATGTGCAGAATTTCTTAGCTCACTTGCACAGCCAATCAGAGTATGTCTTGTATTTTACTTCATTTTTGCCATAGGACATGAAGTGCCATTTCTGTAGTTGTAAATTGCATCTTATGTCACATAGTGCCGACTGTCACACAACATATGATCACATAAAGGTCATTTTGAATTATAAACCCTTTTTGAGCATGCAAAAGTTATTTCTTCTATTTTTTTAAACTTTTTGACTATATTATAGGTTGGAAATGGAAGTACAGGACAAAAATGAAAAGAGGAAGCAAAAAGGGGTACAATGTGAGGTAAGAAAATAAGGAATGAGCAGGAAGGTGGGGGAATAGGATTATAACTCTCAACATTTTAGCTCAAAAATGCTACGAGTCCATAAATAAATCTGGTTAGAAAATGCCAAACTCCCTGACATAATTTACAACCTGATGATGGAAATGTTTACTTTCAGGGAAATTGAACACACCATAGTAAGAAGGAAAGACATACACTTGAATGTGTTTGAATCTATGCCTCTGTCAGTCTCATTCACTGAACCAGAGCATTAGCCATAGAGAAAGATGTCAGTGTAACACATTTCACTAGAATGGAACCTGTGATAAGAAGCGAAGCACACCTGAATGCATTTTTCTTTCTCACTGATATTCTTTAGACCAGTGCATTAGCATAGCACTCTATGGAAGCACTCATAGCAAAGGATGCTGAAAAAACACATTTTAGAAGAATGTTAGAGCAGTGTTGATGACAGTAAAGGATTTTAAAGCCCTCCACCAAGTATAGTGAGAATGTCTAAATTACTGCATGAGCACACTGAGCCATGAAAAGAGTTAGAATACACATTAGTTTATCTTATTGTGTTTTATTGGTGACTTGTGTTGGCAGTCAGCTCATATATGCAAGCAGTGTCCAGTTATTAGCACATGGTATGGATAAAAAGTAGAATTCAAAGGATTTGAAATCCTTCCTTCCTATCTGATATGGCTGGAACATGGTTTCTGTATGGCGATAGACATTCAACCTTCTGTCTGTTATCTCCCTCACAAGATTTACCAGCTCCTGATGAATGTCAAAATTAGCACCTCCACTTACTCTGGTACCACTGTAATGGTCTCTGGTCCAGGGTTACTTAAAGCAGGTGCTGCCCATAAGGCAGGATGTATAGAGGCATCTGTGGCAGGATGGGCTGCAGATATGCTGGTTATCTCTGGTGGTGGTAGTTCTGCCACATCTGTTGTACAAAAGGTCATACCAGAGTTGTTAGTGCAGGATGCTCTATGTAACAGAAAGGATACCTGCAAAGAGGGTGGGAGAAGAGATATTTAAAAAAATGTAAAACTGCATTCTTAATGATGTTGATACAGTGAAGGAAAAAAAACAATTTTAATAGTGCAACTTACAGAGGTAAGTCATCAACCTGTTTGTCTGTTGTATTGGGGGGGGGGGGGCTTAGCCAAGAGCCATTATTGAATGCAGGCTGACAAAAAAGCATCTGAGTTTGTGGCCAATGATGCTATTTCAGTTTTGACAGTAATACATCTGTACATATACATGAGAAACATGCTGATTACAAAACAAACGTTTCAAGCACAGGAGACAGATAAGGGACACTTATGGGTACCTTGTATCATGAAGTGTCCAGCCTACTTATAATTTTTATTATACATATATGGACTTTATTGGGATGCACTGATATTGTTGGGATGGCACACATGCTCTAACATGACAGCAGATTTTTTTTTAGGTGGATATTGAATCCACAGCTCACACAGATTTAATATAAACCACTTGTCAACTTATAAATTGGGTGGCATTCAGATGCTGAATTCTAACACCGCTCAGTCATACTAATTCCAGGACAGTATTCCAGTACTGAAAGATGTAGTACCACTGGACAAAGGTTCTACAGAATTATTTTTAATGGCTACCTCTGTTAAAATGCTAACAGATAGATCTTTTGTAACAGCAGGTATTTTTACAGCAGTGCTATTGTAGGTGCTCTAGTCTGTTTCTATGCATCTCCCTGCTCCTTTCAAGTTCTGCAGCTGTGCTGCTATTGGCATAAATAAGACATAATGTTATATTGTATAGTACCATACTTTAGTAGACTGTTTACCTAAAAGATGGTATCCGTATTCTTGCAGTACTAAGGTGATGACTGCACACTGACTTCTGTCTCCCATTGGCCAAGGAGGACAGTCTTGAAGCAACTCAAGTCAATATAGCAATGCTGGCACCTTTCTCCTGTGTGTGGGATGCAAGTAGGACAGGTTGACAACTTTGGCCAAATGACTCCAGACATCACTTTTATACTGTGACCAGGCATAACTATTTTGCAGAAGCCTCCACCTGTAATGCTTATGGTGGATGTCCAAAACGATGTTGGACTACTCTTCACCACCACTGTGCTCTAAAGGGAGCATTAACCCCATAGTCTCCAGTCACATTGGTCTTACCTTCAAACATCTCAGAAAAACGGTAGAAAATTAGCAACCAAAACAGTTTGCACATGCCTCATCCTTTGCACAATGATGGGCAATGAAGTTAATCACATTTACACAATAGAAGTCATAATAATAAAACATAGGCACAATATTATTATACTTTTCATTGCACTTTAAGGTGTGAAACATACCAGTCATTCATCCCTCTTTTAGTTGCTGAGAGTATATGCTCAACAGGGACTCTATCTCCAGATGGTTAAAGATAGCATGACCATTTTTCTCAACATTTTATTTGTGGACTGCGGAACACAATCTCACATAATATTAAACAAATGAACCACACTGGGAACACTTAACAGGTTGCCAGCAACAACTAGGATGCTCACAGCATGGTTATTATGTTATGCTATACTTCTAACATTTTCTTTTGATTAATTAATATTATGCAGTGGTGATTACCACTGATATCAGTTAACAGACTACAATCAGTTGAATGTGTGGCTATTTAACACTTACAGTGAGGAACTTCCTGTTAAAGAGATGCACTGGTGATATATGCATGACAATCTTTCCTACTCTTATAATGATGGGCTTCACACGTGTGTAAAGAGATGAACATAGAGGCTCAGGCATGTGCATGAAATTGTGTAGAAATCTTCACAAAATTTACCAGATTTGCTTGACATGCAAATTGAACAATACAGAAAAAAATAGTAAGTCCTAATAAGCTACTTATCGCAGGCTGACTGTTGGATTTGCACAAGTTGCAGATCCACATTGATCTAATGAAAAAAAAAAACTTTACAGCTCAGACTTCCTACAAGGTGGTGTTTGATCCAATGCACATCTTCATAGATCCAACTCCCTTATTCACCTCTGCAAATGGTAACTGTGCCTTGCCCTTTTTACATTGTTATTTTGTTTCCTATGGGAACCTAATGCCTAGTGTTGCTCTTCCACACACCAACACTAATTCTGCATATATGTATCTATCGATATCTAGCTATCTATATTTATATGCTCTTCCAGATGTTTTGCTATGTTTCAGCTGCTTTTCTTTTTGCAAGATAGCAGAACAGCTAAGTCTAGGAATTTTCCCTTACCCCACTGTCATTGGATCTTGGAGTTGGTATTAATAATATACAGGGGATGTGGTGAAAATAGAGTATGGGGCTTACCCCCCTGAAAAACATATTTGCTTTTTACTAGTTTTTTTCCAGTTTGAATTTTTAGACATTTTTATTTTCATGGCTGTGACAATTCACTTAATGAATCATCTCTCTCTCTTTCCCTTTATATACATATATATATAAAACAACCACAAGAAACAGGTGCATGGTCCCAAAATAGGGTACTATGTTCCAAACTGACTATAAAGAATGACAACAAACAATGCAATTTGCAAGTAGTTACTGCACTGAGGACCCCAGAGGGTGAAACCAGTATGTTGTAACAGGCTTGAGCTGTGGGATGTTAGCTGCTATGTGTTGTTTGCTATATTTCACTGAACTGTATTAAAAATTTTCTGTAAAGAAGCATATTCTTGCAAATTGCATAGTTCGCTATGCACTTATTTTCTACTGCATGTATTTTTGCTTTTTCAGTTCCACAGAGGGTTATTTGGAGTGCTGTTCCGTATTTGTGGTTTTAAACAAATGTCGACCAAAGTACTGTTCAACAAACTTCCTGGATCCCGTGTGTGTGATTGTGTATGTATGTATATATATATATATATCTATATATATATATATATATATATATGTGTTTACCCAACATATGGTCGAGCCTGAATGTCCGAAGGAGTGCGGTAACATCCTGCATTTGCGAATGCAGATGTTGTGAATTGCAAACTCCCGCCCCCCTTTTTGACCCATGGTAGCACTCGTTTCTGGATGTAGAGTGGTAGGAAATGTCATATTCGGTGTTTTTATGACATTCTGAACGTTTGACATGCTAGGATTCGCTAAATATATTCAGACATATATAGGCTCGAGCACTGTGTGCTCGACCATATGGTGGTAAACCATATATATATATATATATATATATATATATATATATATACACATATGTGTGTGTGTGTGTATGTGTGTGTGTGTGTGTGTGTGTGTGTGTGTGTGTGTATATATATATATATATATATATATATATATATATATATATATATATATATATATATTTTTGCAGTTATATTTTCTATACATATTTTATTTTGCTTTTGTTCAGTAGTGACAACACAAACTGATGTAAACTGCAGCTGCAACAAGCCCCCCACTTCAATATGCACATTACTATGGTTGTGACAACCCTGACATTACTCTGACACTTACTCAGTCTAAACATGAGCATTCATTCACATTCAGTTAAACAGCAACCACAGCTTGGTGACGTGACTTTTAAATCATTATGAATCATTCCACCATCTAGTTTTGCCTCATTAGCATACACTGTCCCTCACTATAAATGTCTTAACATATAGTATTTTTTCATCTAGCCAGGTCATGTTGTTTGGTTTTCTGAACTTCACACACCCTGCTTGTTGCCGCTCATTGTGCAAATTTGCTTAACAGAATTCAGCAACATTTTTTGAATTTGTCCCCTTTCTAACATTTGATATAATTTCCTTCAAGAGTTTATACTTGCAGGTGTGACCCATAGCAAATGTGCTGTTATCGAGTGTGATCTGATGTTATACTGTGATGCACTGTAGTAGGTGTTCATTATCTGAATAGAAACCATTTTTAATTAAAAAGTAAGCTCGTGTATCAACTTTGGTTCCTGGACAATTGTACCAATTTATGAAGCAGTTTTTCATAGTGAAGGGGAAGGGCAGGTATTTAGCATTAGCCATGTTTTAGTAATGTCAAGAATTTCAGGATCATCATCCTTAACCCAAATTCCAGTTTATCCATTTTTTTATTTCCACTTCCTGCATGTGACAAGTCATTAATATTTTGAATGCGGTCCATTTTGGTGAACTGAATATTAGTCTTGGAAGGTTAAATATTTATAAAGAAACAACATTTGTCACTTAACTGGCTATGTCAATGTATCAAGCCTGGCTAACTCTCTCTAGAATGTGTAAAAATCTGTTAACCAGTTTACTGTGTAATTTAATTTAATCCTGACTTGTGCTCAGGATTAACTGTAACCTGTGGAACTTGTTTAACTTGCTTACTTATGTAATCTCTGTAAATAGTCTGTTTGTAATATGTAATTCTGGTATTATGTAATGCTGCATCTGCTTACCCTTGGAGCTTTTCTCCCCGGGCCTCCGCTGAAAATGGACATGCATCCAGTCGGACTATCCCGGTCAACAAATGTAAAATAAAAATAAAATAAATAAATAAGGATGGTTAGGACTGATTCTGTTTTGGCTTTATTACTAAACAGGTAGTGTGTTAATACTTTCATAGAGAACAGGCAAAGTGTACATTAAACTCTGACTGGAGTACAAACATTCTCCAGCATGGAGTTAATGTAAAGGTAAAGCACACTAGAAAATGAGCCCACTGCTTCACGGCATCATATTAAGGTCCAATGAAGCTTGGACAGTAAAATAAAGCAAATGGCTCCCAGTGTGTGCGTACAGTGTGTGCGTATGTGCGTATGTGTATGTGTATCTGTAAATGAGACAGAGTAACAGAAAAAGAACACTGACTGTGACAGTCAGTCCATTGGCACAGATCCATTAATGCAAAAGAAGTACGACACACTTTGTGTGGCATTACTGAATGACTTTAATCCTCAGTGATTTACCTGCAACTCAAGAGTTTGCTCTACAAGGCACAGGGCAGCACAATATGTCAGTCTCTTCACTGTAAACAGACATGGGGAGGAGTTGAATGTCTTGTATTCTCTGATTTTTTTTTTTTGTATTCATTTGTTCAAAATGAGACATCTGAGGTTTAATAATTCACAGTATTTGCAACTGCTTGCTGGGTGGCCACAGTGGTGCAGCGGTTAGCATTGCTGCCTCACAGCAAGAGGTTCTCGGGTTCGATTATCGGCTGGGGTGCCTTCTGTGCGGAGACTGCATGTCCTCCCTGTGGTCATGTGGGTTTCCTCCGGGTGCTCTGGTTTCCTCCCACATCCCAAAGACATGCTGTAGGTGGATTGGACACTCTAAATTGGCCCTAGGCATGAGTGTGTGTGTGTGCATGTGCCTTCCATGGAAGGTTGGGCATCAGGCTGGCAACTTGACACTGTAAAACTCTACTGCCAATCATGAGTGGACAGGTGATCCACTGTGGCGATTCCTAATCGGGAAAAGCCGAAAAAAGAAGAAGAAGAAAAGAAGAAGATTTGCAACTGCTTGCTGAGAGTGTTCTTTTGTATATGTATGAATCTCTCTGTGCTTCTAAATGTAGATGTGTTTTTTCTGTATATGTGTGTGAGAGTTGTCTGTGGGTCTGAGCTGTGTGTGTGTGTGTGTGTGTGTGTGTGTGTGTGTGTGTGTGTGTGTGTGTGTGTGTGTGTGTGTGTGTGTGTGAAGATTAAATACATACATAACATATTTTTATGCAAAATGATTCCAAGAACAAAGATTACATGTTACAGCAAGTTTGAAACATTACACATAACAACTATTTTACATCAAAAAGACAGCACAAATTGTAATCTTTATGTATTTTGCTGCAAGCAAATAGATTCCAAATCAGTGCCACAAAAACTAATGTTATGCTATCTGTAACCACAACAAAGCTTTCATCATTGTTAATTGTTCATCTTGCAGACCAGAATGGAAATATTATTCCTGATGTTAAAGAACATAAATACTTATGTCTAAGAGTAGATCCCCTCCACACCCTTACAAATCATATAATGAACATTACCATCAAGGTACTCTTTCAAATAAAACAGTTATCATATCTCTTGCTTAATATTTCCTTCAAAACAGAAGGTCATAGCCAAAAATGTTTTACTTCCTAAGGCTAAATATGCCATACCCATGATTACAATTCAAAAAAAAAAAGCTCAACATACTTCATAAATTCCCCTGGCTCTTAGGCACATTATTATTCATAATACTGCTTATGGGCTACTGTCTATCACTGAGAACAAAACTACCATTCAGAGAACAAAGCTACTCCCTAACAGATAGCCAAGTGAACAGTTTCACTTTAGCTAGACCATCCTTTAAGCTAGTGATAGGAGAAAAAAGCCTTGTCTAGATTAGCTGCAGCCCTCTGGAGCAACCTACCTGCTGAGGCTAAAAACAATAGAACCCTAGAATTCTTCAAAAGAACCCTGAATGGATCCATGGACCAAGATGTCAAGTGCACATGTTTCTGTGATACTGGGTAAATTATTACACTTGGTATAGTATAATCATTGCATTATTTTATCTTCAACACAATCTAACATTGTGGCACTACTTTATCTCATAACTGTATTATTCCAGTCAACTTTCCTTCTACAAAAAGTAAAGCTTTGTATATGGAATTCATTCTCTAAACATTTATATATTTTATACACTGTACTAATGTACTGCAAATATTTACAATGTATGTTTTGAAAATTCTGTGCAACTGTAATGTTATGTTAGCCCGTGTGTTTCTACAATTGTATTGCATTACTTGTTTTATGTTTCTGTGTACTTCTGTACCTGAGTCATGAGTGAAGAGGTTCAGTAGATCAGCTCACTCACCCAGTAATCAAATAGTTAAATTAAAATAATTAAAAAAAACTGCAGTAATATTTTAAAAAATACAAAATAATTTAACAGATTCTCTAACTGCAATAATGCCCTCCAGGGTGTGTGGTATTCAGAGATATAATGCGTTTCCTAGGGTGTCCAGGCCCTCCACATGCAGAGTTGGGCCTCACAACACCGCCGTGTGTGTGTTAATTCCCCATTAGCAAACACCTTGTCAGGCATTATTGCTTTTTCGTGTTTATTTTGTTCTGAGATTAAAAAAAGTTACATATAAGTCAGGCTGTAGTGTGCTTTTTGGTGTGTTAATAAGGGCTTTAATTTAATAATTGCTTGCCAAAAAATTCAGTTGTGATTAGAAAATGAAAAACAGAAGTAATGACACCTGAAAAAGAAAACCTCACCTCTCATCATCAAGAGAGACAAAATTATTCTTGGTCTCAAAATACTGAAATATTTAGATAGTTATCAGAATGAAATCTAGAAATCATTCACATATGATTGTAATTAGTGAAGGAGGGCTGTACCTTGATCAAGTAATACTTCGGAGCAATAAAAGTGGCATTACCATTATCTGTATAACAGTAAGATAAATGAAGAGAGAAATGATCTGAAAGACATGATTCCAGTTTCATCGGATTTAAACCAGCAAGTCTATGCGTGCTATGTATCTACCACAGAAAGTGCTATTACCCTTAATTTAAGTACAGACTGACAAGAAAAAATTATAGCACATCCTACTGTTGGTTAGAATTCACATTGGCTAAAGTGGTAAGTAACCCAAAATCATCCATTTTCAATAGTCTTGTAATGGTTTAACAAAAACAACACACCAGGATTTGTGGGTCACATTTAGGTTGCATGGCTAGACTTTTAAGGGCCCTAGTGGTCATTAGCCTAGTTATACCTATAAACGTATAAGTTTTTTCATAGAGTCATAACCCTAAAATTAAAATTTAACATACTGAAGAAGGAGATAAGCTTCTCACCCTGACTTTTGAGTTACTGCAGATGCAATCAGTAGTATCATTCAACAATTAAGTTTAGCCCATGGAATCCAAAAAAAAGAAACACCAGAAATACCCACTCATAAATCTAAATTGGTTAGAACTTTCGCTGGATTTCCAATTTATAATCTGCTAATTTTATATCCAAAAATCACAAACTTCTCATATAGCCTGCCTCTATCTCCCTCCCTGATGATCAAAACATCCTCTAAATATTGAACTGCCTTTCATCCTGGACCATCCAGCTGAAAAATCTAGTGAATAGCCATTTTGAACTTCTCAAAGATGTTGCATAATAAAAAAACAAATCATGGGAGTGGTTTTATAAAATTTGCTATCCAACTTCATACCAAACAAATGCAAAACTTCAGGACAAACAGAGAGCGTCTTACGGGCTGACTCACAGTTTAAATTCATAATCTGAAGGTCAGACATTGTATGATTCCAGTCACATCATTTAGGGATGCATACTGCTGCTTTTTACCATCTTCTTGCCACTACTGCCATTGGAGGAGTTTCCCTGGGCATTTCTTATATCTTAAATTCAAGGGAGACACGTTCAGCTTCAGAAGAGTAGAAGTATCAAATGGTTAGGCCACTCTACAAAGAGGAGTTTCTTTTTCTAAAAATTTAAACAGTAAGTCATCTTTTCCATGCACAGATTTTAGGTTTGTGCAGTGTCTGAAATACAAGTATTTGGCCAGCATTATAAAACCTAACTTCCTAAACTTCTGAATAATATATTTCAGAACCCTCTAGTCATGATCCTAAAGTAGCTTATGCAGTAATACCTGCATTTCACTGGTGTTTGCAGTTAGGTTTCATAATCTCTGGCCTCCACCATTGTTGGTTATCCTGTTTTAGCCTTCTCAAAAGTTGCCTCTGCCTTGACCCTGAAATCCCCTCCTGAAATCCCCTAATAAATTCTATCAGTATCTTGCATACTGAAGACCTTGTTAATAGCTGCAGTCTTTTTTGAGGCACATAAAGTCCTGACATAATATAATACAAACTGTGGAAAAGACCATGCTTGCAAGATGACCAGTTAGATCTGTTGCATTTAAAATCCTAGCATGGTTTACCTCATGCCCTGGAGTTACCCCCTCAGCAGCAGTCTTTACCTTGTTTGTAAAACTGTTTAACCAGATGTGACAGTGTCTCATGTCCCAAGATAATGTTTTGCCTGTAACCATGAGCTGCCAAACCTGCTGTAATACTGCAGAGAAGCTTGACTACCTCTTGCCGTATATGCCATCAGTATTTTAAGGTGATAGGCTATCATAGAAATTGGTTTCCCTGATCTATTCTCCAGCATGATCATCATAAAGTAAACAAAGAACAACTCCCAATGGTGGTGTGTTGTAGCCTAAATTTGGGATTTATCCAAGGTCACAGTTCAACCTGATCTTTTCTCCATTCCACCGAGCTGACATCCAGACGTCAAAGCATTTCCGTGAGGTCTTCCTGCCATTCTTTTCTTTAACTTCCTGTGATATACAAAACCCAATGAGATCATACTGACAAGAAGGGGGCTGCCCTATGAATTCTCATACCTGCTGACCTTCACACAGCATATATGATAGGCTCTGAAGGTACACCAATCCTCAAACTACTCTATATGATAGGCTCTGACGATGCCCAATCCCCAAACTGCTCCATCTGTCAACTAACTTCCCCTGAGTCTGTTCCTTTTTGTTTTCAGCAACATGTATATCCAGCCTGTTTTTTTTTTCTGCCAGTGACTGCTCCAAGTCTTCTTTTAATCCCATTCTTAAACCCCAAGGCTGCACAAAACTTAAAACATTAAAACCTAAACTATGACGCAAGAAAATTGTTTCTTCAGCCATTGGGCTAGAACTCTGCAATTTTCAAGCATGAAACAAGCATAGCCACCATAGTGTCACTTTGACAGGCCATTCTCTCACACAGCGGTGAAGAAACATGTTTCTACAGTGATTAAACCACTCACTGTGATCAAGAACCACTTACTCATGCTAGAAACACCGCCACAGATTTGGCTTAATAATTGTTTTTTGTTGTATTTATTTACTTATTTAGATAGTTTTTATTTATCTTCTTTCTTGCAATCAACTCCTATAAGTCATTCTAAAACAAAACCGGGTACTACCATTGTCAGCCCCCTAACAATTTCTTAGAACTATATTAGCAAATTGTACTATGTTACTCATTAGTCATTTATTTAATATGCTCCTGAGTTAAAGAACCGAAATAGTCAATAACCATCAATTAAGATAAATATGTAATAATGATAATAATAATAATAAATATGTAATAATGATAATAATAATAATAAATATGTAATGATAATAATAATAAATATGTAATAATGATAATACTAATAATAAATATGTTATAATGATAATAATAATAAATATGTAATAATGATAATACTAATAATAAATATGTTATAATGATAATAATAATAATAAATATGTAATAATGATAATAATAATAATAATAATAATAATAAATATATAATAATGATAATACTAATAATAAATATGTTATAATGATAATAATAATAATAAATATGTAATAATGATAATACTAATAATAAATATGTAATAATGATAATAATAATAATAATAAATATGTAATAACGATAATACTAATAATAAATATGTAATAATGATAATACTAATAATAAATATGTAATAATGATAATAATAATAATAATAATAATAAATATGTAATAATGATAATACTAATAATAAATATGTTATAATGATAATACTAATAATAAATATGTAATAAGCTAAATGGCAGTGAAGAAAGTAACAGGCAAGATACAAATCCGAGACTCAAACCGAGATAACCGATTCTTCATTTTTGTTTGTTTCCCAAGCAATCATTATAAGAAATTTGTGCTATTTTGTTATTGTTTTATTTGCATAAATGCACTAGGATGATTGTACAGTTTGAACTTTTGATTGGACCTGAAAATCCCAGTATTTATAGATGTATGAGGGACATATTCCATTGCAAAACGTTTTGAAAATCTGAAGTGAAACTGCAATATGGTGATATTTATCGTGCATTAATGACTTAGTTGTGCAAAACTGCACTTTCATCATTGCATTTTTGTTAAGTATTTACATGACCTTGTAATCTTTTAAAACAAGCAGTTTAATAATTACAGGTTCTTCAATTCTTAAAAATACAAAGACTTTAAACGTTTTGTGTAAAGATTGCACATCCTTGTTAAAGACGAGGCAAACTTCATGAATGCTCAACTAAACTTTCTTCAGCTAACTTTTGCACAAAACATGATTTGCGTTGAGCAGTTTTAGATGTTATTAAATACTGATGCCAGCAAGTCCATAATTTTAAGAGTACTATCAGCTGAAAAAAAAATAATTCATCTCATGCTGTTGGCATATTGTTTATTACTACCGGACTGAAGTCCTTTGTCAGGAATCAGAATCCTAAATCAAATTTCATCTTTTTGTAGCAACTCGCTGTTACTTCACAATTGTATTTTCCTTCTGATTGTTTTGTCAGCTGCAGGAAGCCAGGGGTGAGGAAGCTTGGAGCTGTTAGGAGCACCAAAGAAAAACTGACTGCAAAAACATAGGTAGCAGTGCCATGTATCCCATTCAGCAATCACTGTTTTATACACACACGCATATATATATATATATATATATATATATCTACATGCACACACACACACACACACACACACACACACGTGTATATTAATATATATATATATATATATATATATATATATATATATATATATATACATGCACACACACCCACACACACATGTATACTAATATATATATATATATATATATATATATATATATATATATATATATATATATATACATGCACACACACACACGTGTGTATATTAATATATATATATATATATATATATATATATATATATATATATATATATATATATATATTTAAAAACACAACAGTAATCATAAAATGATAATGTTAAAGTTAATCTAAAATTATTGACAGTATGTATGGTACTTACGTATTATCACAACCAGATTTTGCAATACGGCGTACGTTCATGTTCAGTTAAATTTAAAAAATGTACTGTATTAGGGAAGGGTGAACTATTAAAAAGTGTGCTGGGATACTGGTGGTGCTTTTTGAAATGATTAAGACGTACAATTTTAGGATTTGTGGGTAGTGTGCTGTAAAGACGTTGAGCATTGCATTCGCTGATAGGAGTGGTTGCGTTTGTATATGCATTTGGCTGGAAAGGACTTTGGGAGTTATTGTGCTATGTTAGGTGCTTTTTGGAGATGTATTTTTCAGTTGCATTTTCATAGATACCCTTTCATATTGTTAAAATAAGAAATGGAACAAAGTTGTAAGGATTATTCTTGGATTACCTCAATGTTTTCTTTGAAAAGAGGAAAATGGAGACATGTTAGTTATTGAGGTAAAGTATTTAATGGTTATAAACAGTATACAGTGAATGGGACACATGCTATGTAATGTAGGTAAATTCACAGTACTGCTTTGCTTCTATTTTCAGTGCAATGTATATTGTAATGTCATTGATTTTAATAGTTGTTACGGCTCTGCAGATATGTATTGTCAAGCTCATAAGATGTGGATTCCTCAGTTGCTGTTATATTGGTTTTCAGTGTTGACAGTTCTGAAGATGTGGATTGTTCAGTGGGTGTTGTACTGCTTTGGTTTTGAAAGCTGTGAAGAAGTTGGTTGGTTAGGCGCTGTTCTGTTTTTTTTTTGGATTAAAGTTGTTGGCGATGGCTTTTAACAGTTCTTCAAAGCATTCTTTTGAATTTGCCAGTTGTGTTTCACACTACGTATATTCAACAAGATATGACTGTAGATGGGGACGTGCAGCCCCTCGCTGTTTCTTGTTTCTCCACTTCACTGAGCCCCACATTCTTTCTATATGTTGGGTATGCACTCTTGTGTCCGAGTCAATAAAATTGTACTTGTGATTCACTTTATCATGGCTGAAGCCAGCTTCTTGCAGTTGTTTTGTTTGATACGCTTTCCAGGAGTCTGAGTAAATAATGCTGCCTTCTTTGATTTATTCCCTTATTTTGTCAAACAATATGGAGGCACTTCTATCTGGCACTTTTACTACAAATGTTTCTTTCGTTTCCCTACAGATTCCTCCAAAAATCCATTGTTGAGGGAAGATACGACCACTGTTGTTTTTTCTGACAAGTGAATAATCTCTCAACTTCCACTACATGCCCTGGCCTTCCGATCTGTTCCTTCTCTTGTTTTTCCAACTCCAGTGTACATACATCCCTTAAATAATTACTCCAGTCAATAACAGTCTTGTCAGCCATATCCACTTCTTCATGACAGAAATTAATGCTTGTTAACTATTTATATCAACAGTACATGAAATGAACAGCAGTTCTAAAATATATTCTACTTCCTTAAAAAAAAGTTACCTTCCCGAACTCCGATATGCTGGTAGCATTTGGCAGAGTTGCATTTCCAAAATATTTGTTTTCCATAGTATAACTTAATTTCATGTCCTGAATTGCATTCCTTAAAACTGGCTATTATTCCATGCTGTTGTAATAGCTAAATTGCCTACTTATCTGTCTTTGGTAAATCCCACAATCGCATTTTTACTGAACTATAATTAATGCACTTTCTGGTAGCAAGGTAAATGACTATATGCCTTTCAAAACCTGTTTGCTACAGCTTTGACAACATTTCATAGCAAGAGAAAAGAAAAGCATATGTAGTAATATGGGAGATGCTTACCTGACATGACATGCTGGCGGTAAAATGGGAAACCTATTTTAAACACTTAATTTCTCAGCGGTTTTATTGCTAAACATTCTTAAAAATTGAAAATATAATAGAAAAGAAGTTATTTAGCTTTACAACCGTTTATTATGATTTATTAACATCAACAGAAGCAACCAGCATTACTGCGAAAATCTGGTTGCAATAATACTTAAGTACAGTATGTATAAGTAAAATTATTTCTGGGGGGATCACACCAGAGTTAGGTAAAGGCAAATTCCAAAGTCTGCTGGCAAAAGCTCCATTTGAAAGAACTTTCGCTCATATGAGCTTTTGCTTTCTTTATGCAACATTAAAAAGTATGCGCTCATATGAGTGTTTGTTTCAAAGTGTAACCATATACATGTAACTATATATATATATATATATATATATATATATATATATATATATAGATATATTTAAAGAGAGAGAAAGAGAGTGAGAGAGAGATGTACAAACATTAGTGCAGCACATGATTCCATTTACTCTACATCATAACATGAAACACAACTTCGGGTAACTGTTTTTATTTCCATTGTGATGATCAGCACACAGGTAGACATTCAGAGGTCCCTTTTATTAAATTTGCTTACTAACATCCCTTTGAAACATGCTTAACTCACTCTTTATAATGTTTTAATTCTTCACATTTAACAGAATACTTCAGCATGACGTAAGCTCGTCAGCGATGCAATGCTGATGGAAGGTGGGATTCCTGACCTTGATTAGAATGTTCATGATGACGTTTATGAAATAAAATACATGGAAATCATTTCATCTTCTGTGTATAAAAGAATGACATCGTACTATGTTTCTTTTTACGTTTTCATTATTACTTCATTTTGCTGCTTACACTATGCAACCACCATGACCAGTCTGCCAAGCTTCATCTTCAGCAACTTCCTCAGTCTATCCTCTGAGACCAGTAGAAATGTACCTGTAGTATGAATTCAGAAAACAGAATGAACAGTGTTTATCCAGGAATATAGGTTCCCTTCATGTCTGTTAAGCTGCATTGAAGATGCAGTGTTTCAGACACTTCATACACCACTTTGCAAAAGACTATCGGAGCTTCCCTGCATCCTTTTTTTTCTTTTCTTGTAAAACACAATGAGATCTGCAGCTGTAATATTTTTTTTTCTAATCTCAGAACTCAACAGGAAGGAGTACAGAGTTTTGTTCACCAAGTCATTATTTTTTCTTTTTTGTTGCTCTTCGGCCCTGAGCCCTTCTTCCACCTTTAACAGCAGTACTACAGCTATTGTCCTTATTTCTCCACCAGTAACTGTCAAAAGAAGAAATGCATTAAGTCACGAAAGTACAAACAGAGACTACAAGTTGTTAGCTATGACTGTACACAATTTTAACTTAATCTACCAGTCATTTCAATTGATAGGTTATATATATTTTTTTATGTGTGATTGTTGACAAATGCATGCTTAGAAAAATAAATAGTTGATATAACCTCTTTCAGCAAAATAATTTGTATATATATTTTGATGATCTTCATTTTTGTTCAAAATATTTATGTAGAAAATGCTTTTCTTATCCAAAGTATGTCTTGGAAAAATGTTTTCGGTTACTACATCATTAACTACTGAAACATGCATATATTTAGCATAAATTCTGAGTGATAAAATAGCTTTACCAAGCATTTAATCTCTTTCCAAAATGTGAGTCTGCTTGAGTTATGTGCATTTTGTCATTTCATTCCTAGTTTGTTTCACAACAACAGATAGTATTTGGCATCTTAAGTGTAAAAATATAAAGTGATAGAAAACTGAAATATATTAAAAAGCCTTTATTCAGACATTTGGCATTCCTAATCTTGTTTACCTCATAGAGAACAGAAAAGACTAGGCTAGATTCCAAAATAATTTGCAGACAAGGAATATGCTATATCACATCTGAGTACATCAGCAGAATAGTTGTGTTTCTGAAAGAATGTTTGCAGATGCTGCATTCATATGAAGACGTGTGTAATCATCTGTGCATTGGTGTTGTGAGTGTGATTATGTAGTGCAGCAGAATCATAATGAGCTCTTAAAGTACAGAAATGAAAACTGGTAGATAGTACCAAGAATTGTTGTCCTATCTATGCCATTCTGAATAGACTTGCTACATTTTCCTACCTGCTGTAACTTAGCTGAATTGGCCAAATGCTGAATACTCGGACTGCAGCAAGGTGGTGACAAATGAAGTTACATCAGATGATCCAGCTAGACCAGGTTCTGAATAGATGAATACTGACAGAACCTGGTCAGAAAGCTGGTGAATGATGTCTGAAAGATGTGTATTCTGCCCATAATTTCACACATTACGTGATTGGACTCATTATTCCTTTGAGGAAAATGTTCTCTCGCTCTCGGTATATTGTCACCTGGTCTGTTCGCACCATATATGTATGAATTACAGCTATGCCCCAGACTGCAGTCTCACAGAAATATTATATACATTTGTATCAGTCATGTACTAAGTCAGTGTTCCATATATAATTCTCAGGAATACTAACTGATGATCGTGCAGCCACTGAATCTCCTGTAACAATGCACATGTTGCACATGTACTTCATGCCATTTGGTGCACCCCCATAGATCTAAACGTCTCCTCCAGTGAAGATGCGCACCAGAAGAAATCAATTTTCCTGAACTGCAGACTTCGTGGTGGCATTGATGATGTTGTTTATGCAGTTGTCAGCATAGCACCTTAGACGTATGCATGATTTATGTGCATGAGAGCCTGTGTGCTGCAGTGTTATTTCCAATATGGGCACCTAGAGAGTGAATGTTAATATAAGCCATTACCTTTAATTGAAATCAGCACTATGCATACTATGCATTTTTTTCCTTTTTAAATACATGTATATAATTATATTTTGCAGAAGATAGTTGATACTATTTATTGCCGTAACTTATTATGTAACTATTTCATCCCCCATTACAAGCAAGACAGCCTTGCAGTAAAACACATATGCTAACACAAATGATGACCAAGTGCATGCTTTTTCTGCTGTAGTCCTGATTGAGGTGATTGGCTATATCTAATAATACCCATGAATACACATGCAAGAGCGCTTATGAGATTAACTTTGTGTGCACAGTGCTGTACCATGTGATAACATGGAAGTATGGAGTCCTCCCAGTATGTGGTATTTAAGGTGCACCATTAGCACCACAGCATCAACAATCAGATCCATAGCATCAGTGGAATGATGATGAGGAGGAGGAGGAAGATGGCAGTGAGCAAGGAGCATTGGAGAGATAACATGTCTGAAAATGGGTAACAGCATGCTGTGATGTTTGTTTCATGAGAATGACTAGTAGAAACCATGTGACACGAAATTACACACAAACACTGACCTCAGAGAATAAACAGCATGATGAGCTCATATGGACTGAGAGTGTGATGTGGTCTGTGGAAGGCATAAACAAAAAGGACAGCCCCAATACAGATATAGGTTCACAAGATTCTTGATAAGTACTAGACTAGCTGCTTTTGTGGGACATTTTATGCCTAGCCAATTTCCATTTCAAAAGTAGAATCAAAACCTGTACCTTGTGTCTGTATGGTAAGCACATTAACCAGTCATCTAACATCTATAACCATAAAATTCACATTGGTAATAAATGGTTTAAACACCATTATTTAAGATTAAGTAAGATATATCAAGTACAGATGGCAGACTATAAAGAAGGAATGTTTATCCACACACATTCAAGACAGCAAGGGAGGTGAGCCACAGGTAGTTACATCCTGTGATGTATTTGACCACAGTAGTTTTTCTGATAACATTTTAAGATCAGGTCTTCCTCCACCATGTCCAAGAATGAGACCAACAGTAATAATTATCCTACTAAAACTCTTAGCAAATATAAATGTGCAGTATTGGGCTTAAAGGAATGTGAGAATGGGGTATGACTACATTTTCCAGTGGGTACCCATGTTCTGATGTGCATGGAATTGCCATTATACAAACTTAGCTGGATACAGTGAACTGACATACTCATAATCCCTAGACTAGGATAGATGTAGCTTGCCATCTATGTCTGTAGCTAAAGTCTAGCCACAGGGCATATCCCTGAAGAGACTCACAGAAGTCTGGTTTTATCAAAGGCAGATCATGCCTACTGAACTTTGTAAACTTCTATAGAAGGCTAAGGGCAGCAGTGACTTAGTCCACAGAAAATATCTGGGTCTAGTGAGGGTCTTTGATATTGTAGTCCATGAAAACATTGTTATTAAGCCAAAAGAGCTAAAGGAAGATGATTGCATGGTGAGATGCATTGGAAATTGTCTGAAAGAAAGAACTCACAAATTTAAGATGGCAGATACTATTTCAAAAAATTAAAAAATAGACAATGGAACACCACAGGTTTATGTTGTGGGACCCCTTTCTTTTTAGTATATTTATTCCTGACCTCCAAGCCAAAAAAAACCTTACCAATGGCTTACCAAAGACTAAGTGGATAGTATCATCCATTCCCCTCACTGATTCAGAAGAGCTTAATCTAAAACTAGTCCTTTCAAACTAGTATTGCACAGAAAAAGGGCTCAAACTAAATGCAAGAAAGTACATTACCGTCAACTTTGAAAACTCTGTTGATCTACATCTTACAGCATAGTTAGCACCTCACTCCTCTCATATATGGTCGCCATGGATCTTGGCACCTGGGACGACAACTGTTTCACTTATAACTATAATATTTCAACAGTAGCTATAGAATCCTTACCACTACAACAACTGATTTTAAAGGCATCTCATCTAGATGTTACTGACCCTCTATAGTCTGCCCTCAGTATTCCACAAATTGAGTACAATGTCACTTTCAACACATACCTAGCCAGACTTGTCACATAAAGAGAAAATGTTAAAAGATCTGAATGAAAAAGGTTATTGCTCTAGAAAGCCTTATTTGCCATAACAAACAAAAAGCCCTAATAATATGCTCTGGCTGTTATATACTTCTGTCTGACGACTGATGTCTCACATTCCATGCCAGCGAAACCTGACCCTAATAGATCGCTTGTACGTTCACAGAATGAATAGCTACAAAAATAACCGAAGCAAGAATATTAATCTCTACCAACATATAAACAAAAGACATTGGATGGATAGGTACATTACCCAGTGTCTGCCTATCTCTGAAAAAGATTGACCCTGTATGTTAAGCAGAGTAGCATCCCTGTCACCTTCATGACAAACCTTGATGAATGGATGGGCACTCACTAGTTCATCCATAGGCCAGAATGTTTTTTCCTCCTTGAAATGGGAGGTACTGCTTTATGGTGGTACATGTGAAAGAGTACGTATGCTTCAGATTTCCTTGTCTTATGGTCCTATGATGTTATAAGCAAAGAATAGTATGTACAAAGGTGCTAAATGTTAGTGTATAGAATAAATGGACTATGAAATTTCAAGCAGCATGTTCCTTACTTTCTGTTCCAATATTTTCTGGTCTTCAACAGTTCAACACTGCATGTTTCAACACCATTGTGCATTGATTCGATTATGTAAGATATATCATGTAAAAACTTCATAATATTCAGCATTGGAACCCACATTTTGTCTTACTGGGTCTCATTGGACTCCATGAAACTTATGGCCCTTCCATGTACCATTTGTTTTATGATATCCATTACCAATTACATATTGACTGACAACCTACAGAGGGGCATATATTATTGTTTACATATACTAGAATGAGTTTTCACCTGTCCATCAATCCTGGCTGCAATCAGTGTGATATTCCACAGCAACTCTACACTCCTCACCCCATATAGTTGTTTAATAGATGTCACATCTGTTACAGTGAATGCACCATGTGTCTTTAACTCCACTATGTCCTTTGTGTTTGCCTTGAGATATTTAGTAACAAGATGGCAACAGCAGATGGCACTAATAAAAGAAATGCCAGAAAAATAGTATTTCTAATGCTACTAGGATGTATTTTATCATTATTTTTTGTGAATATGCTAAATCTCTGAATAGGTAATTTTCAGTTGGCTCGTGTCGAGTACTTTGTTATTTCAGAGCTTCAGCAAACATTAAATAAATACTAAATACATTCTAATTAACCACAGATTATATAAAGTATCAATAACAAACAGAAATAACAGTTTGACTGATACATTTTCATGTTATTTTGATAAAGTATTGTCATGCAAAATAGCATGAACTCTTATCTCTCTTCACCAGTGCATGACATTACAATAACCCAATCTAGCATTGATTACTGAGTTGATAGAATTCTTCATTTCCTTTCTGATAATCCATTTCAGAAGCAAATATCACAGTGAAATATCCCAGTAACAAAGGTAATCAAAAATCATACCTCCACTTAAATACAATCCAAAAGTAGTGGGATGAATAACTGTCATCTTAAACATAATTATGGAGGAGTGTTCTGTACCTTATGCTGAAGTGTCCCTATAAACATATGAAGCCTCCTCGTGGCAGTTAACGAACAACAACTGTGCCTATGTTGTTAATCCAAGATGACACCTTTGCTGTGCCTCTGTTTGCCAGTTGCACTGTTCTCTTTTTGTAAAGATAGTACCACATAGCTGATTACATTTGATCTCAGGAATCTGTCTTACTTATTTCTAACTCATAAAGGTAACATTTGACTGTTGCCCAAAAATCATTCATTAGGAACTCAAATTATTCAGTTAATGTTAATTCTCTATAAACCTCAAAGCATGACTATAACTTGGGAGGTTATAATTTCCCATCCCATATTTAATTCCCCTAATCATAGATGCACAGATTCATAGATATTTTAAGCTCACTGAATCTTATGACCATTCATACCTTGGAAGTAACCTCCCTAAGGACGCATCTCCTTTCTGCAGTTAATTTGTAGATATCCATTTAGTCATCTATGATAAGTTTAAAGGAAGATAGTGAGTTGTACTGCTTAGCATGAAAGATAAGTTTATTATAGAGGTTTTTAGAGGCACTAGCTTATAAATCTGTTCCTCCACCATGTTGTATCTGTTTTGTAAAGATGTAATTCCTAGGTTCTAATACTGATGGGGATGTTAGACTTGGAGAAACAGGAGATCCAATACAGCTGGGTATCTGATGGCACAGTAAGTGAGACAGAGATCTCCCTTCAAAAGTCTGTAAGTAAATAAAAGATCTGAACTTCCAGACTTTCTTGGTATCTCAGGGACTTTATGCCTGTAATCATTTTAGTTAAGAATCTTTGATGCCTTTCTAATTGTTTGATATATTTTGTGAGACATGTAGTATTCAGAAATGGTCTTGATTAATGCTGAGTATAAGGAAGCAATTATTTATTTCTTTGGCAGTTAGGTGGGCTAAATAAATGAATTTCCTGACAACTGTTGTAACATGATGGTCAAAAGAGAGGGGCTGTCAACCCATGTACTGTACATAGGTCCCTGACTATATTTTCATTTTTTAGCAGTGTGTTGCTTATACAGTATGGTAAGTGTAGGGATTGTCTACCAAAAGTGATGAGACTACATTTTTTGGTGTTTAGTTTAAGCTGATTTTTTAATACGCCAAGATACACCAGTAGTTTACTTGGGAGTTAGTTCTAAGGGGTTTGGATGTCATACTTTCATTTAACAGCAAACCCACTATTTGCCATCACTTGCAAACTTTAACCAGAGATCATTTCTCACTGCTTTGAGAACTGAGAAGTAAATCTCAAAAAGGAGAAGTCCTGGCACCAAACCCTGAGGGACACTGCTAGTCACCTTCATGCTTTCTTATAAATCTCCTGCAATTCACAATGTGTGGGTTCTGTCTTTCAGCTAGATTTACTGTGATAATACAGATTCTGTTACAATGTTCAATAGAGGAATCATTTGCAGTCATTTGCATGGTTCAAATACAACCAATTTTTATGTACCCCAGTTACTGTACATGCAACAAAAAATTAAAACTGAGAAAAGCACATCATGTGGCAAAGCTTACCTCATCTGTTATAAGCCATGCTTGATCTTAAATCTGTTAAATGTACACAGAATCCGGAATCTCATAGTAATATGGAAATATATAGCTATAAGAGATGGAAATAGCTCAGCTGAGAGTGGTGGGATATCCCTTCTAAAAGCGAGGAAAATCATACATCTACATGGTGGTGGTGCTGCGGTAGCATTGTCGCCTCACAGTAAGACGCTGTCCGGTTCGATTCTCAGCTAGAGTGTCTTCTGTGTGGAGACATGCGTGAATGGGCATACCTTCATTGAAGGTTGTGCGTCAGGCTTGGTAAAAATCAACTGCCAATCATTAGCGGACCAGAGTTCCGCTGTGGTGACCCCTAACCGGGAAAAGCCGAAAGACACAAACAAACACTCTGAAGGAAACCACGAATAACAGTGAAGGTCAACACTAGAGACAAGACAGATATGGGAAAACATTGTTGAGATAGAGTCAAAGTAGCAGTTAGGGTAAAATTATGAGAAAGAATTGGTGAAAAAGAAACACAATGATGAAGAGATAAAACTGGAAGAACTGAGTATGTTGCAAAGGAAGATCTGTAAATGTTAACGGGGAGAAAACTAAGGATGGATGTAGCAGTAATGACCACGGCAGTGAAAGCAGAACATGTTTTAAGGTAGTGAAGTCTATCAAGTCTTCATTTTGATTGTACTTCTAATTCATTGCTTCCGAGATGTGCATGTAAAATTAAAACATAATTCAAGCAAAAAAAAAAAAATGTTATTTAGCAGAAGAAAGCCCACACTTATTCCCTGCTAATTTTATATGCAAACTCTGATCTTACAGAATCAGGGATTCCACTGCCCAAATACTGTGTGATATTACAAACCTGGCAACCATCTTTATAGTCAAGTGTATTTTGTTAAATAAACAGATGTTAACTAACTATAGAGGCAACAATATTAAGTTTTCCATATAAATATATAAAAGATTGAGCTGAGAACATGAAAAACCCAAAAGCTCGAATGGCAAACATGTTCATTATGTGCGATCACAGTATAGTGGGAATTGGGGTTTTGCTGTTTTCCCTACTGTATTGTGTCCTTGGAGTTTGTAGATATGTAATATATATATATATATATATATATATATATATATATATATATATATAAATAATTAGCAGGGCATGTGTGGGGGGGGGTGCAGGAAGGCTTGCCCTTCTGTAAAAAAAAAAGTATTTTATTTGAACTTCCAGGTATTCGATGTCCCCGGCTTGGTCTGTTAACATTCAACCTTGTGGAAATTCAAGCTTAAGACAGGGATCCATATATATATATATATATATATATATATATATATATATATATATATGTGCAGTATATTAGTATTTTATAGGGAAAAGTTCAATTTTGTTTTGGAATTTTATAAAGCTCTTAAGATAAATTTAAGAAAATGTTTACAGCAACAGAGGATAATAGAAATGCTATTTTATGAAGTATATTTGTTAAAATAATATTGCAAGTATTGTATATTTAAAAGAACAAGCTTTTAATTAAACTTTTTCTATGCAGGAAATGTACTTGATTAAATATATTAGTAATTTCTAAATATAATTTATATATAATTATGAATGTGTTCCTACATAATACTATTAGTATATGTCGTTTTACGATGCATTTGTATCTTGTAGAAATAAATGCAGTTTGTTCACATGTTTGATATACATTATGTAGTTATTTCCAGTCTACCATTTATTATAATTTGTACTTAGTAGTATCTAAGCATCAGTATGTTACTTAGATTGTAGCTTATAGTAAATCAACTCACAAATGTTCCATATATTCACCATCAGTTCAACTTGCTTTAGTTTCTGACAGATTCAATAAATGTGACAACAATGTTTTTTAAATCAGCAGATTGTTATAAACTACAGTCAATCCTTAAATGCACTTTACTGTACAGAAGGTTTGCTTCAGTGATTTCACTTTTTCATCTAATCAACATGTTAAAGAAATAAGTTAGTCACATTAATCAATACAAGCTGTGTATACAAGGTAGACATGATGTACTAGTAATCTGCCTTGTCAATTGCTTGTCAGTTAGCATTTTCATCAGCTCACAAAATGTGTGTAAAACAGCTGGTATTGTAACAATCATTACTGTCTTATGCTTTTTTTTTAGTCTAAAAGGTTTTATATGTGTGTAGTTCAAGTGAAATGCTCATTGTTTAAGAATTTGTGTTTTGGAATTACTGTGTTTACATTCTATAAGCTTCGATTACTTATTCCTGCATCTTTCAAGTAAATTTAAAAACTGTGAACATCTTCAATGATTCAGATTTTATTTGTGATATTAAACATATGTTGAATAAATATTCTTAAAATTATGATGTTGAAATTAATTCATACAGTTACTTCTCTGTGAAACTTTTATTGCATTCTGAAATTTGAAGCAGGGTAAAACAATAATTATGCAATGACCCTCCATTAATATTCCAAAACGTGCATGCTGATTGGCATACTGATTGTAAATCCCACAATATACCAACGGAAAAAGGTCTGGTCTCCCAGACTTTTTTTCCATTGGTATAAAGTGGTCAAAACCTTTTTTTTTTTTTTTTTTTTTTTTTTTTAATAAATAAAAAAAAAAAAAAAAAGAAAGAAAGAAACAAAGCAATGGAGACTTTCTTTTCTCCGTTGCTTTCATTTCAAAGCATTGATGTACTGGGTATGCATAGGAATGCAAGTCCCATATGCATGCACAGTATATCAACACAAGGAAGCAGTGTATCACCACCGGCGGAAGAACAGTAATGCGCCATTATACAAAGACATTATTTAAGAAAAGTAAGTATTTTTTTCTTAAATGTCATTGTATAATAGCAATAACAAACTTCATGGTTATGGTATATTGAAATTTACCCATGGTTGGCTTTATTTAATCACTCAGGCTTCACCTTTGTGATTAAACCACGCCAACCATGGGTAAATCGTCACTATACCACATCATCAGTTATTGCTTAAGTAACATAACCCACAGTAATGTATATTTTATCAACCACCAGCTCATGTGTTTTCAAAGATTTCATGATTTTGGCATTATAAATACCATAATATGGTTTATGGGTCAGTTTGCTTGTAGTCAATAGCATTAGTATTAATATTTGCAGGTTACTATGTAGCCTGTACTTTAAGTCATAGCAAGAATGGCAATTTTTTTTAGAAAATGGAAAATTAAGTAAATAGATATAAATTGAAGACAGTTGTTAACTGCATGTTTTGTAAAAATAAATATTTTGCTTATACTTAACATAACGTATGGTAAATACATTAGAGTGCTAATGCACTGGACAGTATATAATTATTTTGCCTCTTAGCCAGAGCAAACTTTTTTAAATATTTCTCTTTAATCTATGAACTAGGTGATATTTTGTATAGTGCTTTATTCCAAATTATAGAACTTTGGCATGTCTGCCAGCCTTACTTGTTAGAATATCATAGCACAATATTATCAGAGTGATTGTAGTTTTCTGCATTATTTCTTTTTCAGTTCATAAACATAATTTTATTTGTGATGACCTAGTTGCTGGATAGTCAAAACTATATGATTAAAGCCCATGTAATATATGTTAAAGATATTCATGATAAAAAGCCATAGAAAAGGGTGTTCCACACATATAGTTATGAATAAGTTAATTTGCTTCTCCATTTTACTTTGTACTTGTTCAAAGAGACAGGTACTGTGTCAGCATTTATACTTTGTGTCATTATTTGCAGCATTGAACCATATTTAATGGACTCATGTTTACAAATAAGTAGCAGATATATTACAGTGGACAATTTCATTATAATCAGTACAATTTATTTGCAGTAAAAAAAAGTCAAAGTAAAGTTTGTGTTCAACTTAAAAGAAAGCAAGCATGCTTTTGCTTAAAGTTCTTTTGTTTACTTTCAGTTTATTTCTGTGTTTTAGTATACTTATGTTTGCCAATGAAACACAGTATTCCATTCAGCACACAGACGTGGTATTGCAGCTGTGGTCAAGTAAATATATAGTCAGGCTTTTTATTCTCCTTGAGTAAATCTGCTTTACTTCCAGTAATTCCCCTTATATTTCCATAGCTTCTTCCATCATTCTTGGTCTCAAAATCCCCTTTTGTTAGAGCAAATGTGTCTGACACTGTGGGCTTCCAGACATTCTTTTATAAATCATTTTCCTGCTGATTCCCAATTTACTGTGCCATTGCAGTTTTAAAAGTACTGTATTTTCATTTTTTTCTGTTTCCTAATTGTGTGTTTCTGAACAGTGTGCTGTGTGTCTCTCTGCAGCTATTTTGCTATAAGAGAGGGTGTTGCTATCACTTCTTTGTTATCTGATATTTAATAGCCTAAAGGGATTCCTCTGTACTTTAAGTGCTAGCCACAAAGTTTGAGAAATCATTTTATGCTCAACTTCTTTTTTTTTTCAAAAAAGATTTTTATTAACATTTGAATAAATAAATAAATTACATAAAGTGTTCCATTTTTTAACAATATTCAAAAAAAGAAAAAAAGCACAATCATTCTATATCTAACAAACAACATAACTATTTACAAATGACGTTCACATAAATATCAAACTAAATTATTGATTAGTTCATATACAATCAATAATTTTCTAGCAAGTCTAATAAATTTTTCCACATATTAATTCTAGACATGTTTCTATTAGTTATTGACTTAATGGTCAAAGGTTCCAGACTGCAAACTTCAGTAAGAAGGATTTTGAATTCTTGAAACGTAGGGGAAGTTTCTGATTTCCAGTTAATTGTTATTATTTTTCTTGCTGCTGCTAAAATAATCCATATTTATGTATATTTAGGTCTTTTAACACTTTGATGTATTGGAGTGTTAAATATAATTAAAGATTTAGAAATCAAGAAATTATCTGTAAATAAACCTTGAAGAAAACTATTTATATCTTCCCAGTATTTTTTTAGAAGTATGCAGTCATAGAACATATGACACCAGTCAGCTTTTAATACCTCTTTCCATCTCCAACAATCATTGATGTTCTTATTGAATTTATTTAGAATGTGTGGTGTTGTAAAAGATCTATGCATGTATTTCCAGGTGTATAACTTCCACTTTAGGGAAAATGTAGTGTAGTAGGTTGATTCTAATATATTTTGTTTGTCTTGATCTTTAGGAGCATAGTTATTAATTATATTGAAATATTCCCAATATTTACTCAGTGTGAAAATTTGTATCATTTCTAAGTATTTTGTTTATGTGTGCTAATTTGTTTTTGTCAGTGTTTATATTTTGAATACGTGTAGTCAAAAATAAAATTATTTTAGGTAATGGATATGCTAAATGTAAGGGAATTGATTCCATATTATTTATAATATATTGTCTACATTCCTGTATGCATAGCCATAAGTTAGAGTCTATGTCATATTCAAATTTTAGTTTCTCAAGAGACTTTATCTTATCTTTGTCTATTAATTGAGACCAATAAATAAGATGTTTCTCTTTGAATAATAGCATTTTTGTATTATCTATCATGGTTAATATACTTTGAGTAAAAGCAATTGGGAAAAGAAGGAAAATCTATGTTTTATAATTAGTGAATTTAAAAATAAAGTTCCTAAATGTTTTTAGGATGAGTAGCCAATAATTTGATTTATTTAACTTATATGATTGTACTGTAAAGATATCTTTTAATATCCACAAAATAGGATTATTTAACATTAGTGTTGTTTGAATGTTTAGTTTATTAGATGAGTCCCATGCTAACAAGATTAAATATTGTTTCCATTTAGAAGAATATGTATTATTGATTAGAAAGGAGACTATGTTAATAATCGAGGATAATGTATATAATTCCAAGTTAGGAAATCTTATACTACCATTTGTCCAGTCATTTATATGATGTTGCAAAGCTATTCTGGATTTATTAGGATACCATAGAAATTTCAATAACAAAGAATTAATTTTGTTTAATTATCGTTTTAGGGGGAATTAATGAAAGTGATAGAATAATATAAAACATTTAAGAAAGAATAGTCATTTTTATAATAGAAAGCCTTTCATCCATGGAAAAGAGTAAATTATTCCATTTTTTTATAGAATCTTCAATTTTGCTTAAGCAATTATTAAAGTTTAATTGAATGATATCTTTTATGTTATTGGTAATCACTATTCCTAAATATATTATCTTATTATTTTGAGGTATAAGTTTTTTATACTTTTGTTGAATTGTGTTTTGTTTTAGATTAATTGGGATGATCTGAGTTTTATTGTTATTAAAACTTAAACCTGATATTTTTTGAAATGTATTAATATTTTTAAATATGGCAGGAATAGATATGTAGTTTTCTCCTACTGTTACCAGAATATCATCAGCAAAGAATTTAATTTTAGATGAAGTATCTGAATTTAACTTATAACCTTCAATGTTTTCATCATCTCTTGCTAAATTCGTCCATGGTTCCATAATCAATGTAAATAAAAGGGGGATAAAGGACATCCCTGTTTAGTCCCTCTTGTAATAGGAATGTTTTCTGATATGACAGTGCCAATTTTGATATATGCCTGACTCCCTTTATATAAGTTTGTTATAAGATTTATAAACTTATCCGAGAAATTCAATTTGTCTAGCAAAATATATAAATAGTCCCAATTAACTGAATCAAAGGCACAATTTATATCTAAACCTAGTAAAGTTAAAGTTTTATTAGAGGTTTTTGCTGAATTTATCAAAGTAATTGTTCTTCTTATATTGTCATAAGTAGTTCTATTTACAATAAAACCTGTTTGATCTTCATTTACTAATGATGGCAAAAAAAATTTTAATCTCTCAGCATATATGGACATAAACATTTTGTAATCTGTATTTAATAAAGAGATTGGTCTGTATGAAGAACATTTAGTAGGATCTCTGTTTGATTTGATTATTGGTGAGATAAAGGTATATTTCCAAGAAGGGGGTGTGAAGGTGTTGCTTTGGGAAATATTAAATACTTTATGCAGAATATTTAAAGCAGATTTAGGTAATAACTTATATATTTCTGGGATAATGCCATCATTCCTGGGGGCTTTGTGTAATTTAAGTTTTATCTGGTTTTGTATAGCTTGTAAAGGAATAGGTTTATCTATATTATTAGTTTGATCTCTTGATAATCTATATTTAGTATACTTTGTTATAAATGTCTTAATCAAATCTTTTGAATCCGTTATCTGGGAATTCTGATTTATCTTATGAAAGAATTCTTTGAATTCCAGTAAAATATTGTGTATATTAGATACAAGTTTATTCTTTTTCAGGGAATAGATCTCCTTAATATGGTTGAGTTTTTTAAGTCTTATTGTTTTATTTGCTAAGATATTTAAAGATCTAGGGTTCATTGAGAAGGTTATAAATTTAAATTTCTCTGTTCTGATTTTTGTTTTATGGTTTAAGATCTCAAGGTATTTTGCATTTAGTTTACTTATTTCTTTCTCTTTGTTTTTTCTATCAGTATTACTATTTAAGTTAAGTTTTGGCTTATCTAATTTACATTGTAGGTCTAATAATTATTTGTCCCAGGATTTTCATTTATTATTATACCATGAGAGAATTCTCCCATATAGGAAGGCTTTTAAGGCATCCCAAATATAAACTTCTGATATATTATTAGTATTATTTAATGTGATAAAAGTCTTGTATCACTAAAAGTAAAAATTCTTTAAATTCTTTCAAATTAGTTATGTATGCCGGTATTCTTTTAATTATAACAGTGTGATTTGTTTTGACTAGTAATTCAAAAGTTATTGAGTTGTGATTGGATAAGGGACATGAAATAACCTTTACTTTAATTAAATCATCTGTTAATTCTTTTGATATTAGAATTCTGTCTAGTCTGGAGTTTGTTTTATGTCTGTGGGAGTAATGAGTGTATGGAAGTGAGTCTAAATCTGCAAAGCTATTTATATATTTTAATATAAATGATTGCATAAAGTTCAATAGTAATTTAGCTGAAGTTGAAATTTTTCTTTTTACTGAGGAGTTAGTATCTTCATCATTTAATATACAATTAAAATCACCTGCTATTATTAAATTATCTTTAGCGAGACTAACTATTTTATTTAAATGCATTTTAACAGTGTTTGAGCCAATACCTGGAATCCAATATATATTTATTAAAGTATATATTCTTTTTAGTTCTATTGTGACTGAACAAAACATGCCTTTGTTATCTTTGTATACTTCTAGTATTTTAGGCATGGGAAGTCTTTTATTCCATAAAATAGCCACTCCTCTTTTCTTCTCAGTATGTTCTGAGCTTGTTAAAATTGAATAAAATCTGGTATTTAACTTATCAGTATCTGTGGATATTAAATGTGTTTCTTGTAAAAAAACAAGATGTGATTTATGAATTTTAAGATATTTGAGCAAGCTTCCTCTCTTGCAAGGATTATTTAGACCATTAATATTTATTGAAATACCCTTTAAAAGAAACATTTATATTATGTGCTATAAGTTATATGCAAGGTAAAATATTTGTAATCCATTCTGGTAAGCACTAATGCTAGAAAACATACTTATCAAACATAGACAAATTGAAGAGTCTCAAAATATGTTGCTATTGTGAACGTCATAAAAAAAGTAACATATCATTGTAACAGAACATCAATATAACAAATCTACCAGTATCCTTCCTGGAGTTGTAGACTCCTAATTTGAGTAGCATATACCACTCAAATTATCCTCCTAACAAATAGCGACAATATCTCAGCTACTGTCAAATAGTGTTACTCTCTGTAAAAAAGAGAAAGAAAAAAATATATATATATTCTTCACTGTTTTCTTCCCCCTATCCCCCTCTCCTCTTTAAACTATTCATTAAATTACTATTACATTTACAATAATATATCCAATTACTATATCTGTGCTTGGAGTTTAATTATTGTGAAACAATTACATCAGACAGGAAACATAATTAAAACAATGCATAAACTGTTTAACTATCATAGTATTTCAAATAGGGTTGTCATATGTATATGCTGACATTTCTTTTCTTATATAACATTTAGTAATTTTGTATAAGTGAAGTTTATATGAAGTACATTTACAATCAATTAATGTTTCATAGTATGTATTTATGTTATTTAATATGCTTTAGTACTGCATATAAAATTATCTGATGTAATGTAATTTTATATTAACTATAGGTACAAATGCAGGTAGGGGATTACAAAGTGGAGATTATCGTGTATTTATATGTTTTATGTATGTGTTTATATGTATGGGAGTGTTTAAATTGTCTATTTGTGTTTATATACCTATTTGCGGTGAAAACCGCGGTTCAACATTCTAAAAAGTCAGTGCGACTTTCCCATAAGGTTAAAGTTCACAAAAATGGTGTCGCACAGTCAAGAATGATGTCATCAGGGTGTCTCTTCTTTCTATAATGAATGGAGCCTCTCGAGCTGGATTTCAAAGCTGTCCTGAGTAAAAGCGGGAACAGTAATGCTTGAATTCTTCTTTTTTTTAGTCTCTTGGGTCCGCGTGGAACAACTGACGAAACTGGTATGTGAAAAAAAAGCTGAAAAGTGCACAAGACTCTCAGGGGCTAACAATAATATGTTAGAATGTAGATGCATCATTCTAATGACTCTCGCGTTTGTATGTGCAATCCCTAAAGTAATAATTATTAAACAGAACTGTCCCATTAATCTTGCATAGATATTAGTAATGCATTAGATTCTGTTTACTTTTTACATACATCCTAGCCCTGGGAGCTTAACACTGTTCGTATTACACTAACGTCCACAATCAGATCCCTCTATTTCTCACAAGATCATACGAACAGCTTTTCATTTCCCCTTGTCTTTCATTTAAACCAGAAGAACATTTTCAATTGTATTCTTATTAAAAAATTTTAAACACATTCAAAGTACATAGCCAAACTTGCCATATTTATGTTATCAAGATGTAGCTCAGGAACACACATACATATTGAATATTAAAAAAAAAGGGGGGGGGGAGAATGTTACACTTACATGTATTTGCAACCGTGAATTTACTTTAAAGTCTTTATGTTTAGATTTAAAGTCTCATATTAATGGTGCATTTCTTTATTTCTTTAGCTTCTTTTTTTTTTTTGACTGACTTCCAGTTGTCATTTTCAGCTAACCTTTTAAGACTTGCACTTGCCCATTCCATATCTTCTAGCTTTTCAATTATTTTGTTAGAGTTAACAAAATTAAGGGCTGTGTCTAAATCATCAAAAGTTTTGATACCATCCTGTAGAAAAAATTTTAATCTGGCTGGGAATAATAGATGCATTTTTATTTGTGCCTTTTTGAGTTCTTTGATTAAGGGTAGGAAAAGTTTTCTTTTTGCTATTACTGTTGAAGAATAATCATTATCAAAATGAATGGTATTGTCATTTAATTTAATGGGAGCTTTTGCCCAGGCTGTTTTTAGCACTAGTTCGTTGTCATATGAAGATAAGAATTTTACAATTACAGATTTAGAAGAGTTATTCTTACTTGTTTTAGATGAAGCAAAGGATCTGTGCGACCTTTCGATACCACATGACAAGGCTTCTGGTAAGTCTAGTACATCTTGGATCCAGGTTGTCAGGAATTTTGGTAGATTGTTTCCTTCTATGTTTTCCGGTAAGCCAAATATTCTAATGTTATTCCTTCGAGACCGGTTTTCTAAATCATCCACTTTGGATTGTAAGTATGTATTTTGCTTTATTAGAAAGTCTATGTTATTCTCATCTTTATGTACTCTACTGTCAATGTCATTTAGTGCTAATTCAATACCCGAAATTTGAGATTTTTGAAACTGCAGATCTTCATGTATCTTTTCCATTTGTTTAGTGCAGTCTTTTTTAAAGATGTCAATCTTTAAATCCATTTTATCTAGTTTGGCAGATAGTTCTTGTACAGTAGTGTGTAAAGAATGTAGGTCCTTTTATAGAGAAGATTCTTGATGAAGTGCTTTTGATGTAGCCATTCTGTTGTCAGTGAAGATAGATAAAGTATTCAAGGTATTATTGACAGGAAAAAATCAAAATTTCTTCAGAATTTTTATATGTAGTTATAAAACTAGATGAGAGGAATTTATTACTGAAGACTGTAAGTTCCTCCGATAAGATTTACTGAACAAATCCTGTCATACAAAATCTAAACTGACAGAGCTGAAGAGAATTGCTGCTATTCTGAGCCCATCTTGGCCACACCCCCCTTATGCTCAACTTTTGAGAGACTTGCTTGGCTACAAACATCTGCATTACAAGCTGAAGCTAAGTGAAACTTGCAGTAGTGAATTTTAGTATTTTAAGTACAAACTTGCAGTTTTAAAAGTACTATATTTTCATTTTTTCTGTTTCCTAATTGTGTGTTTCTGAACAGTGTGCTGTGTGTCTCTCTGCAGTTAGTTCCCCACCCTCCCTGTCCCTGTGTTGGTGGCTCTGGAATTGCTCGCCCCTCCTGTAAGTCTGTATTAGAACACTCCTCCTGGGTCCATCTCATTTGCTCACTTAACTGACTACAGTTAGATCATATTCTGAGTCTAGTGTTCACTCTACTTAATACAGAGAGAAGATTTGAGAAGGCCAGCCCACTTAGGTTCTTCCTTCCTTTCTTCTTGAATTAAAAAAAAAAAAAATTTTTGCACTTTATTCATTTGTTTTTACTGTATTTGTGTTTCCTCCTACTTTAATTTGCTTTTCTTAAAAGTACTCAATTTTATTTATTCTGCTGCATTTATTACTGCTTGGTCATCTTCTTCTTCTTCTTTTGGCTTTTCCCGGTTAGGGGTCGCCACAGCGAATCATCTGTCCGCTCATGATTGGCAGTGCAGTTTTACGGTGTCAAGTTGCCAGCCCGGCACCCAACCTTCTACAGAAGGCATACACATGCACACACTCACACCTAGGGCCAATTTAGAGTGTCCAATCCACCTACTGCATGTCTTTGTGATGTGGGAGGAAACCAGAGTACCCGGAGGAAACCCACACGACCACAGGGAGGACATGCAGACTCCGCACAGAAGGCACCCCAGCCGAGAATCTAACTGGAGAACCTCTTGTCATAGCCTGATTAAATTGTAACTGTTATTCTAAGTCTTTTGGTTTAAGCACTTGGGCTTCATACAGGCTGTTTTACATTAAGAAGTTGTGTGGTCTGCACTGTTGTGGCAGGACAGGTAGCTTACATCTTTCTAAGCTGAGAATTGCTGATTGAAGGCCCAGTGTCTGCTATTCTAAAAGTGTATTAGTTCTGGCTTAAGCACTTGGGCTTCAGGCCAGTTATTCTAAGAATGTTTGTGGTCTGCACTCTTGTGGGAGGAGAGGTTGGATTCTGCCCTTCTGAGCTGGGAATTTCTGGTCACAGGCTTATTGTGACTGCTTATTTGAACTGTTTCTTTCTGAAATTGGTGCGCCTTGTTGCTGTAGCATAGACCAGACTCAGGCCTGCTGAATCTAGCTTTGTTTGTATAACTTGAGCACTGATCCAGGCCATCTTTTTTTTGGAGAAGGTTCCCCTGCACCCTAGTGGCAGGAGTGTGCAGTTAGAGCTTGTCTGATGGAAGACTGCTGGAACAGGGCTCAGTTTTGAGCTTTTGTATGGTTAACTGGGTAACTTGTTTAAATCAGTTGGTTCGTTTTCTATTGTTTTATATATATATATATATATATATATATATATATATATATATATATATAATTGCACTTTATTCATCTGCTTTTACTGTATTTGTGTTTCTTCCCACTTTATTACTGGGAGCATTGACTATGACTCTGATCTGCGATATATAACAATAAGTATCCTTTTCTGCGCTTTTAAACTGTTTTCTGAGTGTATCTTCTATATTTTCTGAAAAAAATATATACACACATATATATATATATATATGGTTCCCTATTAGAAGCCTGAAACACTATAAGCCTGAAAGTCAAAATCCTGAAAACTATAGACTGAAAATGCAAAATCTCGAAAGTGCAAAATCCTGAAAGTCAAAATCCTGAAAACACAAATAATGCTAATATGTCACTATAAAGACACTAATATCTACCAACTGACCCTGACCCTAACCCTAACCCTAAGGTCCGTCACTATCGCACACTCACCTGACCCGCGCCCTTACCCTAACTCACTTAAACCGCCTTTAACCCCAATATTTGTCACTATTGCATACATGCCTAACCTGCGCCCTAACCCTAACTCACTTAAACCGCCCCTAACCCTAACATAAAACCAACCGCACACTTACCTGGACCCAACGCATGACCTAACACCACAGGGCTATCAATAGCAGAGCCACAATGACGTCAGTATGTCCATTTTGTGTTTTCAGGATTTTGACTTTCAGGATTTTGCACTTTCGAGATTTTGCATTTTCAATCTATAGTTTTCAGGATTTTGACTTTCAGGCTTATAGTGTTTCAGGCTTATAGTGTTTCAGGCTTCTAATAGGGAACCATATATATATATATATATATATATATATATATATATATATATATATATATATATATATATATATATATACTGTTTCCTGCCTTTCTAAGCAAGTATAGTCCAGTTTTCAGGTCAGGGCTGTGTTACAAATCTCTGTGCTTGCCCATACCTTACTTGGATAGAAGGAAGTTTCTCTGTTCACCTGTGACAGAGGGGAGCTTTGAGCAGCCTATCAGTCCCTGGAGGAGTAGTTTCAGCCCAGAAATTAGTAGTTTATTGGCCATTTCAGGTTAATTTCTATCTCTTTCATTTCCCTGCTATAAATACCATATTTGCCCAGTGTTGTGCACAGGGCAGCGCCGGTTAGCAAGGGTATAACTATTCCCGGCTCCACAAAGTCTCCTCTTCAATTTTTCCCTTAGAACTAGACAACCTTTCAAATTAAGCACTCAAGCTATTCATTTCTCAGCCTGGCACTTGCTCAAAACTTATAGCAATCACTTATAAACCCTAGCACTAGACCCTCCTGTACTGTACAGAAGGACAAGTCTCTCTATTCAACCTTACCAGCCATCCAGTAAAACAGTTCACTGTACCTATCCAGGCATGACCAAAGGGCAGTTTCAGGTGTACTCTCCAGTCCAACTGGTGCATCTGGGCATTTTGAGGCAATGTTGCAACTGCCTCATGTACACAGACAACCCTCTCCTCCTACTGCCAAACATGAATACATGCGAGAGATGCAGTTATACAGCCAAACTAGAAGCTAAGCTCTCTCAACCCAAGACTGGATCAGACAGTCAAGAGGATAAGGGAAATACTTGCATCACACCACCAGTCTTACATAGACCCATTAAACCAGCACTGGCAAAACACACACATATATACATGGAAACATACTCGGAGGCTCCAAATAAAAATCTGCAAAACCAACAGAGTCCTCCAAAGCAAGCATCCAAGCAAGCCCCACCACTCAACACAAACCATGAATCACATACTTCACAAAACCAGTGTGCCATGCAATCACAGCTCTTAAGGCAAAATAACATACCCAACATACTAGTAATAGGTGACTCTATAGTCAGGCAAACTGAAGTCCCACTCACTAGGATGAATAAGGAGAAGGTTACTGTTAGCTGCCTGTCGGATGCCAGGATCAACCACATAACACAAGCACTCGGGTCACTCAAGAACAAGTACAAATATGACTCTGTCATTGTCAATGTTGGTGTGAATGACCTGAGCCATACCTCCCTGGACTACATGAAAAGAGACATGGAAGAGCTCTCTGATCACGTAGTCTAGGGTGGTATGACCCTGACCCTGAGTAGCATCCTACCCTCACCAAGAATGATACCATGGTATAAAGAAAAAATTCTCAATTTCAACAGTTGGCTAAGTTTCTGGGGTCATTCAAATGGGATCCAGTGTCTGTCCGCCTGGGATGACATGCTCGACAAGCCATGCTGCTTTGTTAGAGATGGCTTGCACCTGTCACCCTTAGGCTTTCGAGTACTTGCCAAGGCTCTTGCCACCCCCATAGTGCCTTTTTTAGGCAAGGCTCAAAAGACAAACCCATCGCCGTAAATAACACAAGTAGCAAAAAACTGAGGGTAATGCTACTCAATGCCAAAAGTCTAAACCTCAAAATGCACGCACTCGAGGTACTCTTCTGTATGGAGAAAATTGATATATGTGCAGTAGCAGAAACCTGGTTTAAGGCTCCAAAGAGCAACCCAGCACTACCAGGCTACAACTCCTACCATACATTTCGGCCACAGAACCTAAACCGAAATACAAAAGGCGGGGGCGTATCCATATTCATCAAGGATACCCACACCTCCAGGTTAGTGGCACCAAATTGTAGCTTTCTACAGATCACCCACTATGTCCCAGGACCTCCATTCCATGTTTCTGAAAATACTGGGAAACATAAAGGTCCTACCAAACGCACTAATATTGGGTGATTTCAATTACCCAAACATTAACTGGGAGAAATACTCAAGTACTAACTCCCTTGCCCAACTTTTCATAGAATTTATAAACTCAAATGCCCTGGTTCAATTGGTCAACACTCCCACCAGAGGTGACAACATATTGGACCTGGTCATCACCAACATGGGTGACCGGTGTTCCACACCAGAGGTCAACCCCTTGCTGGTTAGATCTGACCTTAAACAAATCACTTTGGATATCCATATTCTGCCTCCACCCCCGGACAAAAAAGCCACTGTGAAAAACTTTTCAAAAGCAAACTTCACGTTACTTAAGACTGAGGTGGAAAGTTTCAAAGCCCCCATGCTGAAGGATAACACTTTCCAAGCTGTAAAATCCTTTACTAATGCATTCTACGGGCAGCTACAAGAATGCATGGATCGTGTCATCCCAAGCAAAACCAAGACTCACTCCTCCAAGAAAAGGAAAGCAGTCTGGTGGACTCCTGCCAAAAACAAGCTATACAATAGAAGGAGGAAACTAGTACAGAAAAGAGTAAAATCCCAAGAAGGAAAGACATCCCTAATCCATATCAGCAAGAAACTACAATCCCTCATAAAATCATCCAAGACGAGCTTTGAAAGAAAAATTGCCAAGGACTCCAAAGATAACCACAAGGCCTTCTTTAGCTATGTCAAGAATCTAAGTGGCAATGCTCAGATCTGCTCGGAGTTAGTGCAGAATGGCACAAAATACACTGAACCGACCGATATCACCAACATCCTGGCAGACAGGTTCAGTGCAAACTTCACCCCCTCTCACCCCCAAAAGGGTCCATAACCATACCAGAAGAATGTAGAGTCCCTGAAATCACAGACACTCAGGTTTAAACAGCCCTCTCCAAAGCCAAAAACACAGCATTAATGGGACCGGACGGTGTCCCAGGCTGCATCCTACATGAGTTCAAAGACGAACTAACCCCTCACCTAAACACACTGTTCAAACTCAGCCTCTCCACAGGCTACATACTCATAGAGTGATGCACAGCAACGGTTATTCCGCTAAACAAAGGTGGAGCCACAACAGACCCTGGGAACTATTGCCCTGTAAGCCTGACCAGCTCGGTCTGCAAGGCTATGGAGCGCATCATCATGGAACTCATTAACAGAGACATTGGGAACCTCCAAACACTGGACCCTACCCAGTTTGGCTTTTTTAAGGGCAGATCATGTCTCCTATATCTGGTGGACTTTTTTGAGACAGTTACCAAGGCTATAGACGAGGGGAAAGGTGGTACACATAGCCTACCCAGACCTCGCTAAGGCCTTCGACACCATTCCCCATTCTGGTATTATAGACAAGCTCACCAGCCTGAACATAAACCCCTACTTCACAAGATGGGTTGCCAATTGCCTCACATACAGAACCCACATGGTGAGAGTTGCGGGAGCTAGGTCCGACTGTAAACCAGTTACAAGTGGCATCCCCCAGGGCTCAGTCCTAGGACCCCTCCTATTCGGCATATACTTCTCAGAGGTACAGGCAAGCACAGGAGGACTATGGCTGACCAAGTTCACAGACGACTGCAAACTAGGGGCTATAATTGACTCTCCAGCTGACACAGACATCCTCCAAAAGGGTCGCACTGAGACTGATACCTGGTGTCAAAATCATGGCCTCAAGCTAAATGACAAAAAGTGCATAATCATCCCCTTTGGAAAAAATAAAGTACCCACAAACTACCGCATAGGTGGTAGTCCCCTAAATACGGGACCCAAGTAGATAGTAATCTCACCTTTGCTAATCACATTGCCAAAGTGGTTAGAAAATACTTCTACATGGCCCACCTAATCACAAAAGGGTTTGCATCCAGATGAAAAGAGGTCATTATGCCCCTCTACTCATCACTAATCAGACCCATCTTAAAGTACAACGCCCCATTTGGGATGTACCTTACAAGACACCTGCAACAGCTGGAAAGACCACAGAAGTACCTCACCAAGAGGATCTATGGCCTCAAACAGATGCCCTATGCAGCTCGACTAAAGAAACTCCAGTTGTACTCTGTTGCATACCGCCTACTCAGAGGTGATCTCTGCCTGACATACAAGGCCATGTCCAACCCAGAATTGATGGGCATGCTCCAACTAAAGAAAACTTTATCCCCTCGAGCCACACACTCTAGGGATCTAAACCTCACCACAACAATAAATAGGATGTGCTGGAGGGATAGATTCCTGTCCCAGAGACTTCCCATGCTTTGGAACAAGATCCCAATCTACATTAGGCAGAGCTCCTTGCTAACACTCTTTAAAAGAAACCTCGATGAGTGGATGAGAAACAGAAAGTTTACCTCGGGGATCACTTCAGTGGCTCTGCTGGACAGAGACACAGAGAAGTAATCTAAGGGGGTGGCGAAAGCCAACACATTCTGGCTAGGCTTATAAATGCCTTCAGGCAGATAGCCTAGTACCCACCTATGAACCTATTAAGGATTTTATTACTGTTATATGCTGCCTATACTAATCAAACATCCCTTTTGCCATAATATATGGTGTTTATACAGCACATTAAAACAGCATATGTTACATAAATACTGAAAATGCTAATATGACCCCGATTATACACCATCCAATTATATAATGAAAAGCATAAGTTCCAGGACCATGTGAATCCATACACATTCAAATGATTAGTGCCAAGAATATATATGTTGTATCTTTCGGCTTTTCCCGGTTAGGGGTCACCACAGCAGAACTCCGGTCCGCTAATGATTGGCAGTAGATTTTTTACATACCGAGTCGCCAGCCCTGACGCACAACCTTCAACGAAGGTACGCCCATTCACGCATGTCTCCACACAGAAGACGCTTTAGCTGAAAATCGAACAGGACAACGTCTTACTGTGAGGTGACAACGCTACCGCAGCACCACCACAACAGTTATGAAAAATACAATGCATAACTTGCAGTGCTTGCATTCCATTGCTTGCAAATCAAATGCAGGGGTGCATTGCCAGTTACTAAGGTGAAGGTGTGTCTCAGTAAATAAAAGTGTTATGAGGTGAGTGCCCATATAATAGCAAGACTGTTTCATTAGATGTCTGAATATTATCTTATTTTATCCTTTCTTAGCGTTCTGCATAGGCATCTTATTCAGTATTCATGACTTGCCTCCTGAAATAATCCAGATCCTATCTCTACCTTGGATACTTCACTATGTACAACAAAGGCTTTTGCAAAGATGGACATGACCAATAGTATTTCTGAACATAACATAGCTTTCAAATGGTTAAACACCTCTGTGCTTCAGTGGTTCACCTTATGTGTTTAGGTACCTCCCCCTTTTCCAAGTTCTGTCAGAGGACGGGTTATGACAGGAAAGCTGGATGCAGATTTTCTCTAGTTGCCTGCTACTCTTCAAAATGGCTTTATCTGTTAATTGGTATAGGCTACAATCTTTTTTTTTTCAATATTTCTGTGTTGTCTATTTGGGGTATAATTGCCTTTCTCCAAGACAGATGGCCAAAAGTATTTGAGTTCTGTCATATTTACCTTACTTTTAGCAGCATTATGTTTATGTTCTGCTTACCTTATTAAAGAATCCAATACAGCTTGCAGTTATAGTAAATGTCTTACCTAAACTTTTGAAAAGACTATTGAGTCATCAATGTTTGGAGCAGAATACCTGACTTGAGGGTTCAGATCTCTATTGTTGAGCCTTTGAAAGGTGGTAAATGTTTGAAGAAGTGTAAAAGATGTGACAGCATAATGAAAAAGACATTTGGTGTTGGAGAATGATATCTTCTCCTTGGCTTAAGGGTTGAGGGCAATCTGCCATTTCCCTTTGCTTAAATCTAAAGTTGTTAAATATTTGCAGTGTCACTCTGAACACTGAATAAGTGTCATATTTGAATAGAGCATTCACATTTTGGAAATCATTACAATACCTTATAAAGCCATACGACTTAAGAAACAGCACAGTCAGACTGTTCCATTCACTTTTGGGCTCTTAAATTACACCTAGTATAATCATTTTTTCTCAGTTATTCACTTATTTCTCTTCTTTCCCATTATAATAGTCCATAAGACTTTAGGTTTACTTTCTCCTCTGACACAGTATCATCTTTGTGTTTGTTTCAACCTGTTATACCAGGTAGCTCCGAAAAACAATGACTTTGTTTCTCAGTAAGAACTGTTTACTTCTTACCTCCATGATTTAGACAATGGTTCTTCTACACGAGCATCCTTCAAACCATAATATCATGATCTAATCAATTCCCTGTATGACTACGTAAGCTTTAACTTTTCATTATGCATCATGTCTGCTTTTTTACAAATAACCAAGTTGGAGAGAATTAAGCACCTCACAGAGCCAAATACAGTAAATCAAGTGATCCAACAATGAGGTAGCAAACACAGTCCAAATGGAGCACATTGAAGCTTTAATATGAACAGTCAAAACAATACAATAAAACAAAAAGTGAGTGCTGTCTACTCAGAATGCTTCATCAGACATATGCCTGACCTATGTGGTCTTACCTCTGATGAAGAGGCCAGAGACCCTGAACCTTGAGAGGGCCAAAGGAAGCTCCCCACGCCCTGTCTGTAGCATGAGTTGGGGCTGGACACAGGAAAGGAAGCCTCAGGTTGATGAATCCACCACTGAAGTTCATGCTTGGGACAAGGAAGGAAGAGAACTATGAAGCCCATGGGGTGACAAAGTTGAAGCCACACTGACTTAAGGTATCACTGATGCTTTGTCATATGTAGCTTAGCCAGAAGCAGCATGGGAATAGTTGAAGCCATAAACCAGAGACCCTAAGAAAGTTCCTGGCTGTAACTGAATCCAGAGGAAGAAGAGAATGGAAAAATGAAATCACAGACAGGACATTGGCAGTAGGCAGAGATGCCATCATGTGGGTGGTCTGGATCCTGCAACCAATGAAATCATGATCCTAAGAAGGAGTATAGACTGATTTTTGAAAGTTTATGCTGAACTGTGCAGTAGGGAAATAGTAAACTGGAGATCCAGATGCAGAGCTTCAGAGGCCGAAGCTTGAATGAGTAGATTCTCCAGATAAGGAAAGATCTGAACCCCCTCATTCTGCAAAAAGCAATGACAAGAGGGAGGCATTTCATAAATACCCTAGGGGCAGTAAAGAGGCCAAAAGGCAAAGCAGAGAGCTGAAAATGTGAGGAAGAAACAGGGAAACACAAAAACTTACTGAAAAGGTTATGGATGGGGATATGAAAGTAGGCATCCTTCAGATCCAGAGAGACCAGAAAGACCAGGGGAGGAAGAAGATAAAATAAAGTTTGGGGACAAACATCCAAAAGAAGGGACCTTGAGAAAGGTGTTGAGCTGAGAAAGGTCCAGAATTCTTTGTCAGATGCCCTGTTTCCTGGGATCAGAAACATTCTGGAACAAAAACTTGCCTCCTGGGCAGGGAGCGCAGCTTGTATGGTGCCCTGGGCCAAGACAGAATGAAGCACCTCTGGGAAATGGGGAAGCTGTTCTTGAGGAGGTTGAGGAAGAGATTTCCAAAGCAGGAAATACCCCTGGTGGATAATAGACAGAAACAGAGTGTCTCTTGTAATCCTTAACCAATTTGGAAAGGACAGGGAAAGATGAAGGAACAAGGGAATCTGGTAGAGGGGAAAAAGAATCAAATTATCAGACAGAACCTGGCTTGACCTGAAAAGTAGGCTTCTGGGAAAAGGGGTATGTGTAAATTCAGCAGGAGGTACAGGTCTAGAACAATTTTTTACCCTTGGGTGGAGTGCGAGACTGTTTTGAACAAAATAGATTTGAAAGGGTAATTCCTCCAAAACTTTGGAATAAGAGAAACAAAAATATGTTTCAACTCCAGTAAGGCTTTTCCCTTATCCTGGGCAGATTTAAAAAAGTTTAGCAGCAGTACCAAAAATATGCTTATTATCTAGAGGAGCATCCAGACAATTTGGTCTTAATGTCATCAGGCAAAACACATAGATGAAACTAAGAGTAATGCCTCATAACAGAACCAAATGCAGCAGCCCTGGAAGAAGTATCAGCTGCATCATAACTGCATTTAATAGAGTGGCAGATAACTTGAGGACTAGAACCCAACAAATAAAGGGCTGAGGCCTTACCTTCAGAATTAGAAAGATCAGATATCACCCGGGAAACTTGACAGAGGAGGGATAAATCATACCTGGTCATATGAGTCTGGTAATTATTAACCCTAAAATACAGGGTGGCAGCAGTATAGACCTTTTTACCTAGACTCTCTATGGCCCTACTATCCTCATATGAAGGAAGCAGTTTAGTATAAGGCAACAGCTTGGATGGTTTGTCAGAGAGACAGACAATACAGAAGGGCATTTATACAGAATTTATAATCATCAGGCACCTTGGCAAATCTGCCTGGATTTTTACGAGCTGAGAGCTGAAAATCAGGAGCTACAGAAGCTGCTGAAAAGGTCTCCAGGGGAGCACCCAAAACTGGAAGAATATCAGAAGGCTTGGGAGACTCCATCTGGAGGAGCTCATAATACCTCTTCTGGATATTAGAAACCTGAGAACAATCCCACTTAAAGAATTCCATCATATGGGAAATAGTGTCCACAAAGAAGAGTTCCTGTAAAGAAGAATCTGGGTTGATAGAATCCTGTTCCTCTGAAACATAGTCCAAGGGGGAGGGGTGGATGAGATGAGTAAGCTAACAACTCTTACCCTGAATCCTGATCCTCATCAGAGGAGTCCTGCTTCCTAGGTATTTTAATGGGAGTGGAAGACCAGGAAGGAGCAGGCACAGAGACCCTCAAGGAAGCTTTAAAGCTATCAAAGTGTTAAACAACTCCTGAGTAAAATCCTGACATTTTTGTTGGGCCTTAATACCTGCAGGGGCAATATGCTTGTTTTTTTGTTTCTTTTTTTTTTTTGTTGGACATCTGCACAAACATCCTGGGAGGGGAGAGACCTTTATCAACACTCAATAATCATAATAGGGATCTCCTCCCTCACTAAGATCTGTGGAGTCCCCCGTGGTACCTTGGATATAGACAGCTGAGGTTCACCCTCAGCATCTAGACCAGATATTTGGAAAAGTTCCAAGGATACGCAAGAAGTCAGATCCATGCTGGCCTCCAGTGGGTTCATGGCAGAGGAATCTGAAGGAGTGACCCATTGAACCTCCATGCTTTTACTAACCTCAAGATTCCAGTGGAGGCCAGACAGCAGTCATATCAGTCCTGAGATTTTTTTACCTTTTTCTTGGCCAATTGCTGACTCTCAGGATAGAAAGACTCCACTATAGCACCCTGAGCCAACATCTTAAGACATTGGCTTTCAAGGTAAATAGAAAAGGAGGTGAAGTGACAATGTAGGCTCTTGGGGATAAGTGCTTGGTAGCTAGAACACTGAGTATGGTCATGGGAAGAACCCAGACAGAAGTGATTATGGTCATGATGAGCTTTATTGGGAATCTACCTCCCACAACAACATTTTACCTTTCTGGATGACATGAAACCAACAATACTAAAAATAAAAGAGGATAACAAAGAATCTCAATGGAGTGCCTATCTGAAAAATGACTTGGAAATCATAACAGAAGACAGGCATTTGGACCAGTGTTCAGTGATGGCATTCAGACTGACAGCAAAGAAGTTCTGAAGTGTGTACATCTGTTATGTCACTTTTTATGACCTACATTATACATGGGGAGCATATGTACAACATTCAGCTCCTGTAAATATTAAAGACTTTAGTATACTGGCCAAATTTTGTGCTATCCTTGGCAGGAGATCTCTTACATATGGAATACTGCAACAGTGATATGGAAGGATATCTTATTTCAGCAGACGAAATTAATGCTTTTATCATGTCTCTTGTTTTAAACTCCCTGTGTCTAGCAATTTAATAATACACCTTCTGTTACATTTCTTGTGTACTTCATATATGCTCCTTAACTATTGGCACATCACCTTGTGCCTCCTCTGTCTGACTTCATATCCTGGCATACCCACACCATCAAAAGTATTATTTTATAAAAACAAAGAAAAAAATGTTTCTTTACTTTTAGAAAATAAACAGCAGAAAAGTGCCTCTACTGCACCTGCAAGAGCAGTACCAAAGGTAGTTTGCCAATTGGTAGGGCTGGCTCTAAATTGCATAACAGTTTTTAACCTATATTGCAAGTTTGCATAAATGTGGTATCTTCCTTTTAAGTCTTTTGCTATATGTAGCACATCTCAAGGATTTCTCACATATAGCAACACAAATGGGTGAACTCTCTTACGGTGGAGCATTTCTCTTACACCAAAAAAACTGTGATAGGGAAGTAACTGATCCCAGTTCTTACTATCTTGCTCTGAGGCCTTCTTTATTAAAGTGTTCTATTATCCTGTCGGTTTCAGGTTGGTCCAAATGAGTTCTTAACTCTACTGGCAAAGCTAGTATATTAGTCTTGAGATAAATGAGGTTCTCTGGTCTGTGAATATTTCTTTGTCAATCCCTAAATTGAACAAAAAAGTAATACTAATTCTTTGGCTATAGACTTGGATTGACTTTTCAAAGGTGTATGTCTTCTGGAATCTAAATACCATGGTCACTAATTATTAGAAACTATTAGTAGGCACTTCTCGATATTATCACTATCCTCGCAAGAACCATGCCATCCACTCAAATGGGACAGAGTTAATAGGCATAATTATTATATGACTTCTGAATCCAGGATATAGTATCATATTTTAACATTCTAGGCAAGAGGTACAAGGGTTCTTGTTATCTTTATTGACAACAGAAAAATTTAAATTGGCTAAAATTCAAGATATGGTTCTGTCCATCCCTCAGTGTCCTCCCAAAATATGGCTATATGTCAGTTTTCTTTTAATTATTACTAAAGCATTTTGAATGAACAGTTGCTGCAGTATTTCTTACTTGTGTTTGTTTACCTTGTACAGTAAGTTGTTCTTCAACTCAAAATCTTCATATGCAATGGAGTGGATCAGCTCATGGTTCATGGTTCATGGATTAGTACTAGGCTAACTGCCCTTAATTGCTCGAGCCATTTTATGCCTAGCCAATGATCCCTTGTGAGACTCAAACCCTGGACCTTGTGTTTGTAAGGCAAACACCTTAACCATTAGGCCACCCTCCCAACCCTCATCTGTTTTTCCTTGAATTCTGGCTGTTTTTCATTTCTCTTTTTTTCTGGCCATGTTTTAGGTTTAATTAACCAATTATCCTTTCTTAAAATGTTTATTGTATATCTGCAACTTGGCAAAGTCAGGAACACTTTTCATAACATTAACTATATGGTAATGCGTCTTCAGTTATAGCAGTATAGGGGTTTCTTTATCTTCTGTTCCTTCATCTACAAAAGGCATCTCATGCCAGTGAGTTTCTTCTACTTTGGATTTAGCAATTCTTTTACTTTTGCTGCTACAACTTCCATCTCTTTAAACATCTGCTGCTGAGAGTCCTTTTTATGACTATCCCCATTGTTTTGACAATACAGAATGAAACCTAAGCATCTATTCATTTTTTTCTCATAGTGGGCTTATTGTTGTGGGTCTCTGCCTCACTGTGTCTCCATAGGCTTACAGGCTTCCTTTGTTACTTTAATGGTTTCAATCTTCTAGCAAGGTTTCATGTCACGTGCAGAAAAAGTTCTTCAGTTCAACTTTTTGCTCTGATTTCTTTCATGTTACGTGCTTTATAGGTCCTTTCCTTTCATTTTCTGCACTGATTTATTTCAGTCACTTAACAGCTACTGCTTTCCTGTAAGACTGACTATCAGGTTTATCACAGCATCCAGGTTCTTCTGTCAATTCTTCTGAAAGCCAGATTTTAATTCCTTTTGAAGCATTTAGAAGTATTCCTTTTTCTTTATCAGGATTGCGTAATTTTAGGTTAATCGGTTCATAGGTAAGTACTAGCGTAACGGCCTTTTTTTATTCTGAGAAAGACTGTTGATGAAAGCATAATAAAACTGAAGCTAAAAGTGCAGTTCATTTTTTCTTCTCCAGTATTCACTGTGGTTTGGATAATATAGTACTGTACATTTGGATAACTTGGTAGTTTATGCTGATTTTACTATTCCAGAAATTTCTTTACCACACTCCCTCAGTACATTTTAGTTATCCCATTTTTGATGCACACATCATTTACATTTTAATTATTAATATATTAGGGAGAACTTATTACATACAGTGCTTATGTCACTTGCTAAACTGTTTTTAACACAGTGACCCCTCTTCTCACATTTAAAACATACTATATGAGCAGCAGCTTTTGTGTAATCATGGACATCTGCACATTTTTACTTAGTCTTACTTTGGTCATTATTAAACAGTGCTTTATTAGCAAGTAAGCTTTCTGTTAACACAAGTATTTTCTCACTACTTTTAGGGTGGCTCAGAAAAGAGTATTTATTTAAATTACTTAGGAGTACCTTTTGAGTTCACCAGTTGTTAAACACTCTGCCATTTCATTTTTACTACTTTCGTCTGGTTTTAACCATACATTTGCAGTATACATTACATTACATTACATCAGATACTTGGTTTCTTATTGCTTTACCTTTATTAAATGTCCAGGTATAAAATTCTGTTGCTTGTTTCACAAAACATAGCAGTGCAGATAGCATTAGTTTTTACTTCTCGATTATCCATGTAGTCTGCATCTTCCATGCCCATACATGTCCTAATTCTTTGTTCTACATGCTATGAAGTTATATTTTTGTCCTTTCAGATAGAGCACATTCCTCCTGGATGACATATCTTTCAAAAGCAGCAGAGTAGGCTTGATTTTAACCATCATTACTCAAAGTCTTTATTGCTGAGGTGGACTTTGGTGGTGTGGTCTGCACATGGCTAGCATGGTCATCTGTTCCTCTCGACCCACTATGCTCTCACTCATATTGGTATTGATAAGCACCTGTATCTCTCCATTTCATATAACAGGTCACTCCCAAAACCAGAGCAAAAAACAATTCTCTGTCTCTCTCTCTCTCTCTCTTTCTCTGAATGAGGCAAATCCAGAAAACGGAACGATTCTTTCTTTTTCAGGTGGTTTAATTGACTCAAAATGTTTTTGCACTTGCAGTCTTCAATGAAGGAACATTGCTATGCACATCAAGTATATTGTCCACACTGAAATCACCAGTGTGTCAGATATGATACACTGGAGAAAGTTTCATTAAGCTAAGTATATTACAGTAAACATGTCAAAGTAAAATAAAAACAAGCATGCATTTGCTTAACATACGTCTGGTTACTTTCAGTCCAGTTCCTCGTTAGTTCACTTTTAAAGTCTCTCAGTAAAACACAGTATTCTTCATAACTGTTACTGCTCTGGTTAAACTGCCTTGAAATCCTTAGACATCTCCACAGTAAGGCTGTTGAGTATCCTGAAATCCATGGTTAGGCCAAACACCACCACAGAAAGGCTTCTGAATATCCTGAAATCCATAGTAACACCAAACACCTACACAGAAAGACTTTGGAATATCCTGAAATCTATAGTTAGGCCAAGCACCTCTACAATAAGGCTCCTGATATTCTAAAACCAATAGTTAGGCTTCTGGTACTCCTTGATGACTTCTGTGAATTCTTTTGCTATTTTCCACTGTTTTTGCTTGGTCAGAGTCTGCCAAGAGCATCGGTGCATGGTTTGCAATCTCTTTCTGTCACATGCTAATGTCTCTTACATTGCAGTTTTTAAGCCGTTCTATTAACAGCACTTCCTAAGGTGAAGCACCTTAGACTATATATATATATATATATATATATATATATATATATATATATATATATATATAGTATTATTACTTTTTTTTTTTAATTTACTGCAATTTCTTGATCACATAGGCACACGGCTATTATTGTTTTTTTTTTTTTTTATCATAATGCATTATGCATATACAGCACATCAAAATAACATTTCTGACATATCAGATCAGCTCTATTTCATAAGGTATTTGCACAAACAGGGACTAGGTTGCCACCATAGTCAACTGTTTTGGTACAGCCTCTAAATCCTCTGTAGTATTGATCGTGTTACAAGGACAGATGAGTTGTAACTTTTGCATATATGACATCAAAACATAAAAGTATTGTTTTGTTGTCCAGCTAACATGTCTGTAAGTAAACTGTGAAGGCATTATACTGTGCTGTGCCTTTCCTGATTCCAAGTACTACATGCGTTTTATCTGTTGTTTGTTTGCAGCTATTCTCATGTATCATAATGGTGGCCATCAAACAATATTATCTGGCAGTCAGAATAATATATTTATCAACTACTTTCTGTATATTGTTTCTATCTGGGCAGGGATATACCATGGAAAATCTCCAGGCAGTTAAGCAGGAATGTTCTTGTAGGCATCACTGAAAGGATACGTTTTTATATTCAATACAAATATCCATATCTGCTAAACAAAGGATAAACAATATTATCTTCTACCAAATGCCAGTTATCGGACTCCTAGGTAGTTTCCTTATTGGTTCAGCATCATAAAAAAGTCATTCAGAACACAGAGATGTTGATGGATTCTCCTGAGAAGACCAGATACATTTAGAGGCATGTGATAAAGATAGGAAGAAGTTACTCTCTATAGAAAGTAAGGGAATAAATCAAATATATACTAACAATGATTTGAATAATAGGGCAATAGTGTATTCCAACAAATATTTAGGAAAATGTTATGAAAAACATTGGTCTGCATTAGAAAATGAGCAACCGAATAAACAAAATATTGAAGTTAGCATTTTGTCATTAATGCTGTTATTGTGCTTGTTTCAGCTTGGGTGCTATTCATCCTTCTCACATAAGACCATGTACAACTATTCTTGAAAATATATGTGGACTAAATTTTCTTTATGTCACAGTAAAAAAATCACACAAATGATAACACACTGTTTTGCATTCAGTAAGTGGCTCTACACACTGTGTAGAGACATGCAAACATGGAAAACATTGGGTATGCTAATTAAAACATAATTAGCTGAATTCTATGCTAATCAACCAATATAAGATGGAGGAGCTATTCAACAACCTATAAAGCAACTGTGTAGACTTAGTGTTGGTTTTCCCTGCAAATTCCAGAACCTATTGGAATACAGCCACAGAAAGAATGTCAGGGGCTGCTGTTGCTCTTATTCATGTGTATAATAGCAAAACAAGCAGCAAATCAGCCACCGAACCCAAAACTTGTCAAAGGATATGTTTAATAGCAAAAGTAGGTTAAAAACATCCAGAGTTTAGTGCTTTCATCTATAATGCTAAGACATTATCTGACCCACATGCTGGTGTAAAATGTTCTGTCTAATGTCAACCAAGTGAACACACACACACACACACACACACACACACACACACACACACACACACACACACACACACACACACACACACACACACACACACACACACACACACACACACACACACTTTTCTGGACACTGTTATTATTATCTGCTCCTTACCATACACTGCTGATGTCATCCCTTATAAAGTGTTGTCTGACACACTCACGTCAGACTTGTGCTGTCGCACTTGTGTTAAATATGGAGGTCTTTAGATAGTGTACGTAGATAGGGGTTCTGTTCTCACTGCATTCAACTGGTGTATGTGTGTGTGTGTGTGTGTGTGTGTGTGTGTGTGTGTGTGTGTGTGTGTGTGTGTGTGTGTATGTGTGTGTGTATTTTCACTTGGTTGACATTAGAGAGAGCATTTTACACCAGCATGTGGGATACTGCTATTGCCATCTTCTTTTCAACAGACTTGGCTGATGTCATCAGCTATAGTTGTCTCCCTATGTCACAGGCTAGGTTAAGATCCCTAGAGCAAGTGACTGCTTTGCCATTAGATTAGCAGATATGCAGCATTTCCATTAGGGCAGGGTCAGAGTCTGGCTTGTTGGCCAGGTACAAGTTACCTCTCAGCAGCCTATATGATACAGAGTACAGGGACAGGGAGTCTGAGTCTATCCACATATGTAATGGCATGGTTTGTACGCCCTGTATTTTCTTGTTGATAAACCCCTGTGGTCTCTCCAGTGGCTGCAGATGTCTAGCACTGTACTCTATTAGTGGTCTGATGAGTATTGAGTACAGTGGTGTTCATTCTTCTTGACTCCTCACAGCACAAAAAAACTGGACAAAGCCAGAAAAAATGGGGGGACCAAGGTAAAAAAAGGAACAGATTTTACATATTGCTGCTATAAACATAGAAAGTTGATATAATGACAGATTTGGTATAATTATATATTTTCTAAAGGATATGAAGTCTGAAACTTAAATGTCTGTCGTTACTTAGTGACTTCAATCCTCAGTGATTTACCAGAAAACCACAAGTTTTATGAACAACAGACCAAAAATAAAAGGCAAACATCTGGACATTCTGCACAAATCTGGACAGCTGAGAGGTATGGTGGTATGATAACATCTTCAGATCTGGATGCAATGCCATGACATATGAGATGCAGGATGTGGAAGGATTTCCTTATCACTGTGGAAACATGGTGGTCGAAGTTCAGATTGCTATCTACCTGTGTTCCCAGGACTTGCACCACTGGGTTTGAGCCTGGTGGGCGTGTTGTCAATACTGTAATTAGTGGGGAATTCCACTTTGCAAAAGGCTATAATAATGTCAATTTATGCATTTAGTTTTAGACTGTGTGGCTTAGGCACCAGTTATTTGTCTGTGTTAGCCCCTCCTGTAATATGTTAACATCATTTGGGGACTCCATGATTGCACCCAAGTTGCAAACATCAGTAAACTTGGTAATTCAAAGGCTGTTTAATTTAGCCTGGACTTCTAAGAAATAGATTCTGAACAATTAAGGACCCAGCATAGATCCTTGTGGTATGCCACTGGTGATGGCTCTACTGGAAAAGGTTGATTCACCAACTTTGACAGCATGTTCTGTCACTGAGCCAATTGGCTAACCATCTAGTGATGTAAGAGTTGATCACCAGCTGTAGAGTTTCTCAATGAAACCTGAGTGGGGGATTATGTCAAAACCCTTAGCCAGATCAAGATATGTGGCATGCATTATCTTACCTTCCTCTGGGGCTTTGATGACTTTCTCAAAGTATTGTACTAGGCTTAATAAGCATGATTTATTATTTATCATTGACAAAACCAAATTGGGTTTGGTCTAGAGTTTGAAGGTCACCTATGTTCTTGTTGATAAGGTCCATGATGATTCTTTCCATGGCCTTGCAGATAAGAGTGGTTAGACTGGTTAGACTCATAGTTCTATAGTTACTAGAGTCAGTTGAAGGTCCCCCTTTGTATAAGGGGATTACTGCTGCTGCTCTCCACTCAGCTGGAACAAAGCCAGTTCTTAGGCTGTGGTTAATGAGGATACTTATTGGGTCTGCTATGTCCTGGTTTAGATTGCTTACTAAGCAACCTGGGGTGTTACCTGGTACCATTAAGGCTGTGTTTTTAAGCCTTGTAGAATGCAGATATGACCTGATGTTTAGAGTTGCTAGGTAGAGGATTGCTGTCTGGTATGCTTTGGAGTATGATGAGTGGTGTCAGGGGATTGAAGTTTGAACCAAATCTGTCAGCTAGCAAGTTGGCAATATCTTCCAGTGCAGCTTCATGTTTAAACTCCTAAGCATTAAGCAGCATAACTTTGTGTTTGTCTCCAAATGATGTTACATCAGAACTTTTGTTGCTTTGACATTACTTAATAAAGTAGCTATGTGGGAGGCAAGTGCCTTTGCCAGTATCTGACAGCCTAGATGACACAGGTGCAGAACATCTCTGGCAAAGCAGAGTAGCTTGTCCATGATTTCATCCCCAGCTGAGAGATACTGGATCCCCATGGAGTGACACGAGAAGCTAAGCCAATTGTTGAAGTTCATCATCTGTTGTTTATATTCTGGCATCATCCTGGGTTAAGGTAGAATACTGCTTAGGGCTAGGTTCATACCTACCTGGGACACACAGTGTGAGAGTTCAGTCTTGTGTATCTGCATATAGTCAAGAGAGGTATTTCTCAAGTAATTCACCCCGATATGAACAGAGAGTCATAACAGTACTTGTTGAGTGGTGTGAGTGACTTGGTATGAAACACTTGTACGTGTATTGTTGGCTTTTTAGGACATGTGCTGTAGTGAAACAGAACAACCATCCACACAGTTCACATTCCACCATCACAGTGACAATTGCATTATGGCACATGTTTGCAAGTGTCTACAAACCATCATTAAATGCTGTGACACATCAGCATAAATTCATATTGATTAAATATTTACACAAGTCTTGTTTCATACATATGTTGCTAGTCTGTGATATTCACATCAATATATCATGTGTTTTAATGGAATTGCAATCTTGGGGATCTAATTGCATGTGTAGTTGTGTTGCTAGAACCAAGGATTATTGAGTGGGTCAGCAGCACTATTGCGTGACTCTTAGCATTTGTGTCAGTAAATTGTCTGCCTGAGCCACAAACAAATGATATGCAATGTGTCATGATATGGCATCAGGCTGCACAAACACATCTTGCCCATGTAACACATATAGGTAAATGTTGTGCAATTGATGTAGGTACATGACATTGTTACAGTTGTGAGATTGTGTGCATGGTACCAGTTTGTAGAATGTGATGAATGACCATGGTTGTACATGTCGGTCTTTTCACAAATCATGTATTCCAAAACAATTTAAATGTTAAGTGGAATACACAAGTAAGCACGATGTGCATGTGCATGCCACCAGACAGTCACAACCAAAGTGAATAGACAATCTGCTAGCTGAGTGTTTGTATCACATGTCACTCTCCTGTCACCACTGTCCATCAGCCAAAGTATATATGCAAACCTTACTCATTTTCTATACTGAGGAGGGCAGCACATCTCTGCCCTCTGTATGGCTAATAACATAGAATCAAGGGGCCATGACAACATCACCGATTGCTTATAGTATGACTCTGATCATTGACCTACCAGACATGGTTAGATCCATACTTCAACACGGCCTATAGATGGAATATGTTCCTATAGAAGGGTGTTCATCAACATACATACATGTGACTGGGGGAACAGCACCTGATGCATGCATGTTTAAACACATCCTAACTCCCCTCATCTGTAGGGTAGACCAATATGTCATCATGGACCTTTTCTAAATGTACACTGGTAATATCCCGGCTGTGTGTGAAAGATGTGTGATTTGTTCATGCAACATCCATGTCTGTTATATATGTTAAATATCCTCAAGAAGGTCAATAAGGGCATGCATGATGATAACACTATCATCCTGCAGAAATTGACCAGGCCAAAGCATTTGACACAAATCCACACTGAGGTATTATTGCAACACTGTTACAAGTGGCCATAAACACGTATGCCACCAAGTGGGTAGACCACTTGATCAGATATGTGACATCTAAATATGTTGAAGTGTGTGAAGTGACCTAAGTCTAGAGTCCAGTGATCAGGTCTCTGCCTCAGGACTGTGTGCTAGTCCTTTTCCTGTCCATTATTTAAGTCAAAGATGTCAAAGATGACACACATCTTGTATCAAAACAGCTGTCTGGAGGACTGCAGATTTTGTACAGTCATTGAATCCAGCAGTTATATTACTATAATACAGACATTATCAACACACACAAAAGATTGCTGCCACAGCCCTTAAGACACATGAGATGAAACAAAATCATGGGCAGGTTGTTATGTTATAAAAGTAAACACTCAACACAGTGATAATGTGGACAGCACACCTCTATGAGCAGACTAAGTGGTATGTGACCTGTGTATTCAGGAAGATGGTATGCGGAACATCCACCAGCATGTGCCCACAGTGATGACTACTCCCTTGTATGTAGCCCAAGTCCTGAGTATGTACAGGATATCCACATCACAGGCAATAATACTTCCATAGCTCACAGCCTTCATCACACCAATAGCTGAGTATAATGCACCCTTTTTATGTGCCTCCCTACACATCTTCAATGAATGCATAACTCAAGTGTACCATATTTGTCACAGTGAGCTTCCACACATCTTATCGGCCATACTTAAGTATTCTTTTTGTTGCATAAACATTATTGTCTGATGATACAGAACCCTCATCAATGTGTTATACCAGATGCATGTATGAGACCTGTTATGGTGATGCACACAGTTCATTCATAGTTGACTGATAATATTGATAGCATGGGTTAAATTTGTGACAGTGTGGATTTTGCCATAAATATACCATGCACACCTGTCAACTAGATTGAATTGATCCTAATCTCGCATACAGGTATAACAGTGTTCCTCCTAAAACCTCCAACAGATGTTAAAAATTCAGGATAGTGTGCTTGATTCCCCTCATAGATTGCTGACAACTTATAATAGTTGGACAAGTGTATTAATGCAGAACCACCTATGATCAGTTTCAATCACATATGCTATGTCAGAGACATGGGATTACTGTTGCTATTATTCTGATATTGTTCATGATTGTGTGTGCTTCTATTTACTGTTGTCTGAGAGCATGTAACTATGTGTCCAACTAAGTGGAGACCTCTGCTGACATTACAGTCATATTCAGGTAACTCATTTTCCACAGTTTCAAAATATGCAACTAACCCTTGTTGTATATAACTTCCCTGACATATGTCCTCTCCATTGTTCATGTCAGGATGCTTATATCACAAGGAAATATTCTCCATTGTTATGTCACCTTGTGTGACAGGCACATAATATACATTCACTGTGCAATCTGTACTGTATCATGTTGATATTTGATTAGTGTTCCTGCTACAACTATTTTCATTGACATGCCCTCATCTACTGTATATCAAGATGTTCACCTGTCCTCTTTTCCTGTGTTCATGCTTACAATTCATCTGTGTGCTCCTATTCAATGCATTCACTTCCCTTGACTGTAAATTTTAATAGCAGTCTATGTACTGATATGGATAATTTACACAACTTTTGCTCAGTATGCCCAACACAGGTTTCCACAACAGTCTGAACTGTATACACGTTTATATAATGTGTCGGAATTATATACTTTGCTTTTATTATAACAATGGTAATCTTTCTGGCTTATCACGCAAGCACACTGAGCTAGATTGCCTGTAAGTAAACAGGTTTTCATCTATGCTGCTGTCTGTGTTTCTTTACACGGTTTCCAGGCTGCTGATATGATTGCTAGCCAAGAAACCATGCTTATTTATGTTTAAACACTGTGCATGGCATCAATGTGTAGCTAGCACTGCTGCTCACTGCCAAACATGTAAACTCCGTATAGGCTTTGCACTAAGCCTGCACAGAGTTTATTGAATCCTCAGGACAGCCTTGCTATCTATTTCATATAACCTAAACTACATATGTCTGTTGCTTCTTTTCTATGCCAGTTTGCAGTTCTTTGCATTAGCTCTGTATCTTTTGGTTTCATGGTGGCTGTTCTTTCTATTCATTGCTTCATTTTGTTGTAAGCATCCTCCATAGTGCATTCTGTTTAATAAATGTTCTGAATAAACTACAGAGCCTACAGTATTTTCTTTCATTTACTTTTTTGTTTATTGACAGTTTTGTACAATTTATGCAACTTTGTGTGTTTGCTGCAGTGTTGCAGTAATATTTGTTACATTATCACAGTATACTGTTCTGGAACAGATGGTTCAAATACATTTGGATGAGTCCACACTGGTTGTAGCTGCAGCTGGACAAAGAAACACATTTGAAGAAGCTTCAGCATGATAAATCTTTAGAGAGCAGCAAGCAGAACTCTAGCTATGTGCTCTGGAACCTTGTGAGGTTCAGTGATTTGTCACCCCCCCCTCAATTCTTGATGAGTACCCCAAAAAAGTCTTCTCTGACTTGACGGAAAAAACTTGAAAATTGTAGTAAACTAATTGTTACAAATGCAAAAAGTGATTTGCTGCAGGTAAATATCATGCACAAAATGTTAATGCACTCCAACCCTGTCTGCAGATAAAGTACTGACAATTATTTCTGCCCATACAGCATTACCTCCTTGATCACTATCTGCCAATTATACCCCTACCACCTTGTGCATGGCAATTATGCGTCTGGAGACGACAGCCATGGCACCATCCATGTTTGGGATTTACCTGCCACACCCTTCCTATCTATGTGCAATACATTCCGCACTGTACAACCTCAGGAAATCTGAAAAGACCAGAGAGCATTCAATCTCTGTTACTGCACCATTGCAATCTCAACTAGCACTGAATTTTAGTTGGAAGCAGTCATTAATCAGCTGCTGGTTAAACCTTGTTTTGATTACACCTGACCAGGGTAGGGAAGCTACTGGAGATTACAACCTCTTAATGAAAAGTTTTGTACTGTTGTAAAACAATCGATTAATGCTGCTGACATTTCAAACTGTTTTACACAGTGCCACATTCAATATTTTATGCTTTAGCCAAACATGCTGCTCGGTTTTAATATCTGGCTTCCTGACTTCAGTCTTTTTTGTGTGCTTTTGGCATTAGGGATTTAGAAGTGCTCGCTTCCAGGCTTTGTACTTGTCTAATATTTCACCCATTACATTAATTCTCTGCTATGTATATTAGCAGTACTTTGAATAATAGTATTTTATAAACACATTATATTGATTGTCTTTTCAGGCTTGTTGGCTGTTGGTGAGGCACCCTCCAAGAGGAAAAAACGATGAGAGAAGAAGGGAGCCACTTTTGAGATTTTAAATATTTTTTCTCTGTTTATTTGCTAAGTTTTTCTGCATAGCTGCCTAGCTTGAGCATTTTCTGGCTTGTTAAACTTGATTTCTGTATTAGTAGCTGTATTTAGAGCACAACCAAAAGCTGTTTGCTGAATTTCCTGTTTGCACTTAATTTTAAATCTTTTTTTCTTAAAACTTGCATATTTTCTGTCCTTGACCTAGCACTCTTGTGTGGGGTCATTTACTGCACTGTTATAACTTGATATTACTTGTGAACCTCTGCTATCTCTGTAAAAAAACAAAACAAAAAAAAAAAAATCTTGCTTTTTTCCCACTTTTCTGAGAGTTAAAAAAGTTCAGTTACAGGCTTGCTGTTCCTGAACTGTTTGAAAGTTTCTGTGAGGCCATTTTTGCTTGGGCTGAAGGAGGGTCTCTGTGTTCATCAGTGGCAGTGACTAACATTGAGCAGCTTCCTGCCCCCGTAGAGGTGGTTACTGACTTGAAACTGTAGTTTTATTGGCCACTAGGGGTCATTTCCAAAACTCCTTCATCTTCCTCTCTTAAAACCTAGTTGCCTCGTGGTTTGGGCGTCTTTTCAGGCTTGTTGGCTGTTGGTGAAGCACCCTCCAAAAGGAAAAAACGCTGAGAGAAGAAGGGAGCCACTTTTGAGATTTTAAGTATTTTTCTCTGTTTATTTGCTAAGTTTTTCTGCATAGCTGCCTAGCTTGAGCATTTTCTGGCTTGTTAAACTTGATTTCTGTATTAGTAGCTGTATTTAGAGCACAACCAAAAGCTGTTTGCTGAATTTCCTGTTTGCACTTAATTTTAAATCGTTTTTTCTTAAAACTTGCATATTTTCTGTCCTTGACCTAGCACTCTTGTGTGGGGTCATTTACTGCACTGTTATAACTTGATATTACTTGTGAACCTTTGCTATCTCTGTAAAAAACAAAAACAAAAAAAAATCTTGCTTTTTTCCCACTTTTCTGAGAGTTAAAAAAGTTCAGTTACAGGCTTGCTGTTCCTGAACTGTTTGAAAGTTTCTGTGAGGCCACTTTTGCTTGGGCTGAAGGAGGGTCTCTGTGTTGATCAGTGGCAGTGAATAACATTGAGCAGCTTCCCTGCCCCCCATAGAGGTGGTTACTGACTTGAAACGGTAGTTTTATTGTCCGTTTTGGGTCTATTCCTGCTTCTTTCCAGCCCCTGCTATCAAGCACGCTTTAACGTGCTTTTAGCGATGTGCCGGAGTTGCCACTAGAGCAGCATCGGGCAGCGCCGGTTAAACAAGGTTAAACTCTTTCTGGCTCCAGAAAGTCTGTTCTTCAATTTTTCCCTTAGAACTGCTCTGTTAGGAACCTAAACAGTTTACACCTTCAGTAGGTAGGAACTGTTGCTGGTGCTCAAAGACGCCTTCCGACAGATAAAAACAGGTAACCAAGATCAGGAAACAGAAGGAGTCACCACGAATGAATAAAACCTCCGTTAATAGCAAAAAATAAAATATTTAATGTAATGAAGTAAAATAAATGAGCGCTTTCGCATAGCCAAGCTATGCTTCTTTAGATAATCAACTTACATATACATTTAGGTCTTATTTATATATACAAGAAACATTTTGGCGGGCTTGTTGACTCATACAATTAATCAATCAAAGCAATCGCTGAAGCTTTAACAACTGGCACTTGCGAGATTTAAAACTTGTAATACACAAAGTGTTCTTAGTATTTGAAAGAAATAAAACATATAAAAACACAAGAAAAACACAAGAAAAAAAGAGCATGAAACAGCATAACTAACAGTCATTGTTAAAGTGTTGCACGGTGAGTGGTATAGAGACATATAACATTTTCAGCTACGTTTCTAAACTGTAACAGTACTTCATTCCTGTCCCTAACGGAAACAGCTACAATGTCTTCATGTATAACGAATAATGACTAACAAGATTCCATTCTAGATGGCGCAACAATCAATGAGCCATTCCATAAAAATGTAGTACAAAAATAATGCAGAAAACATAGTGAAACATATTGCAGAATCATTTGGCGACAGTGAGAACAGTCACAAAAACTGTTGTCAGAGCTAACTATCCAGACTGCATAATGCAGTCTATTTAACTTACTGCAACGTGGACATAGACATGACGTCCCAATCTAAAACATCTGCAGATTATGTTTTACGACTTATAAATATAGTATATCCAAAGCGCGCATATGATTTTTTAAAAAGGAGGAAAACCCATAGTGACAGAACCTTAGATATAGCAAGTTATTAAAATGTAAGGTGCTCTTTGGAATGATGTCTCTATCATAAAGGCCTCATGCCAAGTTTCTTAGTGTATCGTATTCCTAAGATGTTATTTAGTGAAACATATTCATACATTTTCTTGGAATAACCCAGACTATTGAAAAACTTAAGAAACCTTGAAAAACAGCATATATAATGTCAACATAAAACCAAATAAACTGTCAAAAATATGTCCAAGCATTACAAATCAAGGCTCAGTAAAAAAATAATAAAAAAATATAACTCTTATTGATAAGGAATGTCTGAAATATCTGGAATAAACACTCTGAATGAGTGAGTAAAGTGAACAATATAAACCACATCAATATAAATGTGTGTAAAAGTCATAGCAATATACAACTCACAAAGTCAAGTCACTATCTGACCCTAGCTGAAATGGCCTCGGGCTCGAGTGTCTTATTACAGAGGTCTATTGTTTAAGATAGGTTTTATGGATAGATATTGGTTTATCCCAGGGTCAGCTTGTGCTTTCAGCAAAAGTATCCATTTTAACTCCATGCATGCTAAGTTATTAATATTGTCTCCTCCTCTAACATTATCTCTCATTACTTGCAATACTTTAAACGTAAAATAATGTGAATTGTGTTCAATAATATGCTTTGCAAGTGCATTTTGGTCATTCTTCTTCCTAATGTCATAAAGGTGGTTATATAGTCTGTCCCTGAGTCTCCTTTTTAGAGACCCACATAGAACGCTGGACAGCATTCACATGTGGCTAAGTATACCAGATTTGTACTATCACAGTTGTAATAATGGTTTGGATGAAAAACATACAAACCATGAGGGTGTTCAAAAGTTTGTTCCTTAGAGATGTGTGGGCACATGTGACATTTTCCACAGGGAAATGTCCCTCTTTTAGATGGAGTCATGTCCTTATTAACAAAGTTATGTTTGTCTATGCATAAAATCTGTTTAAGGTTATTACAGTTTCTGTAACTAAAAGTGGGATAATTACCAACTATCTGTGTGGTATCTGGATCCATATTCAGTATATTCCAATTTTTCTTAATTAATTTCTGGATGTTTAAAACATCACTCGTGTATTTCAACAGAAAAGGTGTTTTTCCTGAGTTGTCATGCTTTCTGTTCTTGTAATGGGAAGATCGATGAAAACTTTGTTTTGGAATATGCATGTTGGACGGTATACCTAATGCCTTCTGTTTACAATCCCTGATCAAATTATTGTTGTAACCTCTGTCTCTTAGTAGCTGTTCTAGCAAGGCAACTTCTCTCAAACAATCAGTTTCGCTGGTGCAAATTTTAGATATTCTATTCAACTGACTTGTGATGATACCTGAAAAGGTGTGCCTAGGATGCATGCTTTCAAATTTTAAAAGGGAATTCTTCCAAGTTGGTTTCCTGTAAAGTGACGTACTGATACCACTATCTGTATTAAACTTTAGAGTTAGATCTAGAAAATTAATCTCTAAACTCGAGGTTTCAATAGTGAACCTGAGAAAAGGACTCATGGTTTCTACGTCTCTTACAAATTTAATGCAGTCATTATGACTGCCTTCCCACACAAAGAGTACATCGTCTACAAACCTTTTATAAAGTTTGACATTATTGAACAGGGTATGATTAAACAGATGATTGCATTCCCACTCATAAACTACTAGGTTTGCATAACTGTTGGCGCAGGGGGTGCCCATGGCAACCCCCCACTTCTGTAAATAAAACTTATCTTTAAACATAAAAATGTTATTATTAAGTACTATCTCAAGTAGATAGTTAATCAATGTCTGTCTATTATTAGTGTATTGGGATCTGCTGAGTAATAAATCATTTATGGCTTGCTGACCTAACTCATTTGGTATGCTTGTAAATAAGTTGACTACGTCCATAGTTACCAGCAGGTAGTTGGAGACATCTTTATCAAGTTTAAAGTCCCTCAGGAATTCAATCAACTGATAAGAGTCCGATAGTATGTTAGGGATTGCATTCACCATCGGTCTCAACATGCATTCCAAAAAAGAAGAAATTGTATATGTGCACCACCTCTCACTGGCTACTATGGGTCTCATCGGCACAGGTGTAACATTTTATGTATCTTGGGCAGACCTTTATAATCGGTAGCATAGGATGTTCGATCATGAAGTACTCATAAGTCTCACAACTAATTTGCCCACAAAGTAACAGGTCATATAAATCTGCCTGTATTCTCCTTATGGTGTTATCGACAAAAGTCTTGGGTACTAAAGAATATGTATTAGTGTCTGCAAGCATAGATGTCATGGTAGTGACATATTCAGTGGTGTTAAGTAAAACTACCGCCCGCCCTTATCTGCAGGTTTGATAGTTATTGTGGAGTCACATTTCAGTTGGTTAAGCGATCTTTGCTCTTGTTCTGTCAAATTAAAAAACTTACATCTTTTCTGATTTTTAGCGTAGTAGTCATAGATGTCTTTTTCACATAGTTTGGAAAAACATTCCAAGTCATGTGGAATAGGTGGCATATAGTTACTTTTACGTTTAAAGAACTCTCTAACGGCATCTGTTTGTATAGCAGAATTACCTTTAAAAAATAACTTTAAGGCCACATTTCGACAGAATAGTCTAAGATCTACCAAGGTCTCATTCAAACAACTGAGTTGAGAGGGTATAAAATTTAGCCCTTTGTTAAGAAGTGTGACAGTAGAGTCTGACAATGGAAACTCTGATAAATTACAGACTAGATCATTTAGTTCCTTTGTTTTCTCGTCTGTCCATATTTTTCTTCTGAGCCCTTCCTCTTGCGGGGCCCCCTGCTGTTGGAGCGGCCTCTCCATGCTGAAAGCACAAGCTGACCCTGGGATAAACCAATATCTATCCATAAAACCTATCTTAAACAATAGACCTCTGTAATAAGACACTCGAGCCCGAGGCCATTTCAGCTAGGGTCAGATAGTGACTTGACTTTGTGAGTTGTATATTGCTATGACTTTTACACACATTTATATTGATGTGGTTTATATTGTTCACTTTACTCACTCATTCAGAGTGTTTATTCCAGATATTTCAGACATTCCTTATCAATAAGAGTTATATTTTTTTATTATTTTTTTACTGAGCCTTGATTTGTAATGCTTGGACATATTTTTGACAGTTTATTTGGTTTTATGTTGACATTATATATGCTGTTTTTCAAGGTTTCTTAAGTTTTTCAATAGTCTGGGTTATTCCAAGAAAATGTATGAATATGTTTCACTGAATAACATCTTAGGAATACGATACACTAAGAAACTTGGCATGAGGCCTTTATGATAGAGACATCATTCCAAAGAGCACCTTACATTTTAATAACTTGCTATATCTAAGGTTCTGTCACTATGGGTTTTTCCTCCTTTTTAAAAAATCATATGCGCGCTTTGGATATACTATATTTATAAATCGTAAAACATAATCTGCAGATGTTTTAGATTGGGACGTCATGTCTATGTCCACGTTGCAGTAAGTTAAATAGACTGCATTATGCAGTCTGGATAGTTAGCTCTGAGAACAGTTTTGTGACTGTTCTCACTGTCGCCAAATGATTCTGCAATATGTTTCACTATGTTTTCTGCATTATTTTTGTACTACATTTTATGGAATGGCTCATTGATTGTTGCGCCATCTAGAATGGAATCTTGTTAGTCATTATTCGTTATACATGAAGACATTGTAGCTGTTTCCGTTAGGGACAGGAATGAAGTACTGTTACAGTTTAGAAACGTAGCTGAAAATGTTATATGTCTCTATACCACTCATCGTGCAGCACTTTAACAATGACTGTTAGTTATGCTGTTTCATGCTCTTTTTTTCTTGTGTTTTTATATGTTTTAGTTCTTTCAAATGCTAAGAACACTTTGTGTATTACAAGTTTTAAATCTCGCAAGTGCCAGTAGTTAAAGCTTCGGCGATTGCTTTGATTGATTAATTGTATGAGTCAACAAGCCCGCCAAAATGTTTCTTGTATATATAAATAAGACCTAAATGTATATGTAAGTTGATTATCTGAAGAAGCATAGCTTGGCTATGCGAAAGCGCTCATTTATTTTACTTCATTACATTAAATATTTTATTTTTTGCTATTAACGGAGGTTTTATTCATTCGTGGTGACTCCTTCTGTTTCCTGATCTTGGTTACCTGTTTTTATCTGTCGGAAGGCGTCTTTGAGCACCAGCAACAGTTCCTACCTACTAGTTTTCCAGTTACCAGTGTGCTGTTCTTGGTTCTACACATGGATTCGACGGACATCGAGTTAGATTTTAGACCAGAGATGAGGGAGGTCGTGATACCAGCATGGGAATCTCTTTTACATTGTAACACCAACCCTTTATTGACTCTGGAGCTTTCCAATCAGTCTACTCCTGTGAACACCACCAACAACGGTGAGATACTAACTGAGTTTAATGCTCTCTGTAGAACTTTTCAAGATGACCTATATAAATTACAGAGGTATGCCTGGCAACGTCTACACCTTGAGGCATGCCTCCATTTCTGAGTTATACCGCATGCGAGTATTTTGCATGCCGACGTATGGGGATAGCCACCCCATACTATTACGAAAATGGCAAGACCTAAACATAGGTCTAGGATTTAATTACATCAGACTGCTTTTAGACTATTTCGCTCCATTGGAGACGGAACTTAGAAGTAAGGTGGACTTACAACAACGCCACTTTAATGAGTCTTACAATACAGTCTACTTTCAACAGAGACTAGACAATATACGATCACAGGTGCACTTGTTCAGTGAAAGACTCAGGCAAATAAAACAAAGAAAGCTGATTAGAGACTCTAACGACTTTGCTAACGGTCAGATATTTGTTTGGCCAAGAACTGCACATTCTTCAGCCATGATAGAGGGTGGGACTTCTTCTAACACCACTACCATTCACTCTACAACTGTAGAAGTTAACACTGCACCTCTTAGTTCAAATGTAGATAACTTCCAGCCCATTGACGTTCCGTCACCCTCTGCATTGAACAGCAGCTCTTTAGGAGGTAACTCTGTTAACAACACTCCTCTTCCCAACCAACAAGCCGATAAAATCCACACAACATCTGGGGCCAGACCTAAAGACACTGCAAGCACGTCTACCCATTTTTTACCGTTTCCCGTCAAACAACAAACGGCATGGAGAGGCCGCTCCAACAGCAGGGGGCCCCGCAAGAGGAAGGGCTCAGAAGAAAAATATGGACAGACGAGAAAACAAAGGAACTAAATGATCTAGTCTGTAATTTATCAGACTTTCCATTGTCAGACTCTACTGTCACACTTCTTAACAAAGGGCTAAATTTTATACCCTCTCAACTCAGTTGTTTGAATGAGACCTTGGTAGATCTTAGACTATTCTGTCGAAATGTGGCCTTAAAGTTATTTTTTAAAGGTAATTCTGCTATACAAACAGATGCCGTTAGAGAGTTCTTTAAACGTAAAAGTAACTATATGCCACCTATTCCACATGACTTGGAATGTTTTTCCAAACTATGTGAAAAAGACATCTATGACTACTACGCTAAAAATCAGAAAAGATGTAAGTTTTTTAATTTGACAGAACAAGAGCAAAGATCGCTTAACCAACTGAAATGTGACTCCACAATAACTATCAAACCTGCAGATAAGGGCGGGGCGGTAGTTTTACTTAACACCACTGAATATGTCACTACCATGACATCTATGCTTGCAGACACTAATACATATTCTTTAGTACCCAAGACTTTTGTCGATAACACCATAAGGAGAATACAGGCAGATTTATATGACCTGTTACTTTGTGGGCAAATTAGTTGTGAGACTTATGAGTACTTCATGATCGAACATCCTATGCTACCGATTATAAAAGGTCTGCCCAAGATACATAAAAATGTTACACCTGTGCCGATGAGACCCATAGTAGCCAGTGAGAGGTGGTGCACATATACAATTTCTTCTTTTTTGGAATGCATGTTGAGACCGATGGTGAATGCAATCCCTAACATACTATCGGACTCTTATCAGTTGATTGAATTCCTGAGGGACTTTAAACTTGATAAAGATGTCTCCAACTACCTGCTGGTAACTATGGACGTAGTCAACTTATTTACAAGCATACCAAATGAGTTAGGTCAGCAAGCCATAAATGATTTATTACTCAGCAGATCCCAATACACTAATAATAGACAGACATTGATTAACTATCTACTTGAGATAGTACTTAATAATAACATTTTTATGTTTAAAGATAAGTTTTATTTACAGAAGTGGGGGGTTGCCATGGGCACCCCCTGCGCCAACAGTTATGCAAACCTAGTAGTTTATGAGTGGGAATGCAATCATCTGTTTAATCATACCCTGTTCAATAATGTCAAACTTTATAAAAGGTTTGTAGACGATGTACTCTTTGTGTGGGAAGGCAGTCATAATGACTGCATTAAATTTGTAAGAGACGAGAAACCACGAGTCCTTTCTCAGGTTCACTATTGAAACCTCGAGTTTAGAGATTAATTTTCTAGATCTAACTCTAAAGTTTAATACAGATAGTGGTATCAGTACGTCACTTTACAGGAAACCAACTTGGAAGAATTCCCTTTTAAAATTTGAAAGCATGCATCCTAGGCACACCTTTTCAGGTATCATCACAAGTCAGTTGAATAGAATATCTAAAATTTGCACCAGCGAAACTGATTGTTTGAGAGAAGTTGCCTTGCTAGAACAGCTACTAAGAGACAGAGGTTACAACAATAATTTGATCAGGGATTGTAAACAGAAGGCATTAGGTATACCGTCCAACATGCATATTCCAAAACAAAGTTTTCATCGATCTTCCCATTACAAGAACAGAAAGCATGACAACTCAGGAAAAACACCTTTTCTGTTGAAATACACGAGTGATGTTTTAAACATCCAGAAATTAATTAAGAAAAATTGGAATATACTGAATATGGATCCAGATACCACACAGATAGTTGGTAATTATCCCACTTTTAGTTACAGAAACTGTAATAACCTTAAACAGATTTTATGCATAGACAAACATAACTTTGTTAATAAGGACATGACTCCATCTAAAAGAGGGACATTTCCCTGTGGAAAATGTCACATGTGCCCACACATCTCTAAGGAACAAACTTTTGAACACCCTCATGGTTTGTATGTTTTTCATCCAAACCATTATTACAACTGTGATAGTACAAATCTGGTATACTTAGTCACATGTGAATGCTGTCCAGCGTTCTATGTGGGTCTCACAAAAAGGAGACTCAGGGACAGACTATATAACCACCTTTACGACATTAGGAAGAAGAATGACCAAAATGCACTTGCAAAGCATATTATTGAACACAATTCACATTATTTTACGTTTAAAGTATTGCAAGTAATGAGAGATAATGTTAGAGGAGGAGACAATATTAATAACTTAGCATGCATGGAGTTAAAATGGATACTTTTGCTGAAAGCACAAGCTGACCCTGGGATAAACCAATATCTATCCATAAAACCTATCTTAAACAATAGACCTCTGTAATAAGACACTCGAGCCCGAGGCCATTTCAGCTAGGGTCAGATAGTGACTTGACTTTGTGAGTTGTATATTGCTATGACTTTTACACACATTTATATTGATGTGGTTTATATTGTTCACTTTACTCACTCATTCAGAGTGTTTATTCCAGATATTTCAGACATTCCTTATCAATAAGAGTTATATTTTTTTATTATTTTTTTACTGAGCCTTGATTTGTAATGCTTGGACATATTTTTGACAGTTTATTTGGTTTTATGTTGACATTATATATGCTGTTTTTCAAGGTTTCTTAAGTTTTTCAATAGTCTGGGTTATTCCAAGAAAATGTATGAATATGTTTCACTAAATAACATCTTAGGAATACGATACACTAAGAAACTTGGCATGAGGCCTTTATGATAGAGACATCATTCCAAAGAGCACCTTACATTTTAATAACTTGCTATATCTAAGGTTCTGTCACTATGGGTTTTTCCTCCTTTTTAAAAAATCATATGCGCGCTTTGGATATACTATATTTATAAGTCGTAAAACATAATCTGCAGATGTTTTAGATTGGGACGTCATGTCTATGTCCACGTTGCAGTAAGTTAAATAGACTGCATTATGCAGTCTGGATAGTTAGCTCTGACAACAGTTTTTGTGACTGTTCTCACTGTCGCCAAATGATTCTGCAATATGTTTCACTATGTTTTCTGCATTATTTTTGTACTACATTTTTATGGAATGGCTCATTGATTGTTGCGCCATCTAGAATGGAATCTTGTTAGTCATTATTCGTTATACATGAAGACATTGTAGCTGTTTCCGTTAGGGACAGGAATGAAGTACTGTTACAGTTTAGAAACGTAGCTGAAAATGTTATATGTCTCTATACCACTCATCGTGCAGCACTTTAACAATGACTGTTAGTTATGCTGTTTCATGCTCTTTTTTTCTTGTGTTTTTATATGTTTTAGTTCTTTCAAATACTAAGAACACTTTGTGTATTGCAAGTTTTAAATCTCGCAAGTGCCAGTAGTTAAAGCTTCGGCGATTGCTTTGATTGATTAATTGTATGAGTCAACAAGCCCGCCAAAATGTTTCTTGTATATATAAATAAGACCTAAATGTATATGTAAGTTGATTATCTGAAGAAGCATAGCTTGGCTATGCGAAAGCGCTCATTTATTTTACTTCATTACATTAAATATTTTATTTTTTGCTATTAACGGAGGTTTTATTCATTCATGGTGACTCCTTCTGTTTCCTGATCTTGATCCTAGTTTACACCTTCACTAAAAAGTGCAGCACTTGTTCCAAATAGCTTTTTCTTCTCAAAAAGCTCAGCACTTGTCTTATAAGCATATCCCTTGTCTTATAAGCATTCTCTTTGCAGGTCAAGCACTCCTATATTATACAAATCTCTCATTAGCAAAACCCCCCAGGAGTGCCCACTTCCCTGCTAAGCCCACTACTTTTCTGTCTCATACCAACTCATAATTCTTTCTAGCATGTCGAAGGGTCAGATGCTGGCGTCCTCTCCTGCCCAGTTGGTGAATCTGGGAATTCTGAGACAATGTTACAATTGCCTCATGTACACGGACAACCCTCTCCTCCTCCCACGTAACACTAACACTTGTGAGAGATGCAGCTATTTAGCCAGACTGGAGGCTGAGCTCTCTCAACTAAAGACTGGCAAGACCAGGCAGGAGGAGAAGGCAACTACACACACCACAATACCAGTCTCACATAACTCAACCACACCACTGAATCAAACACATAAACACACTAAGACATACTCGGAGGCTCTGAGTAAAAATTTACCTAAACAGCAGAGGCCTCCAAAGCAGACACCCAAGCAACTGCAAACTCAATACACCACACAAACAACACATAAACAACAAAATCAGTGTGCAAAGCAGTCACTGCCCTTAAGGCCAAATACAACACCAAACATACTTGTCATAGGTGACTCCATAGTCAGACACACTGACGTCCGCTCACCAGACTGAGTAAGGAGAAGGTCACAGTAAGCTGCCTGTCGGGCGCTAGAATCCGCCACATAACGCAAGCACTCAGGTCTCTCAACAGCAGGTACAAGTATGACTCAGTCATTGTCCACGCTGGTGTCAACGACCTGAGACGTACCTCCTTGGACTACATGAAAAGAGACATTGAGGAGCTCTCTGATTATGTAGCCCAGGCAGGTATGACCCTGACCTTGAGCAGTATCCTACCTTCACCTAGAATGATGCCACAATGCAGTGATAAGATGATCAGCTTTAATAATTGGCCTAAATTCTGGTGTCATTCAAAGGGGATCCAATGTCTGTCTGCCTGGGATGACATGCTGGACAAGCCATTTTGCTTCACAAGGGAAGGCTTGCACCTGTCACCCCTAGGCTTCCGGATATTGGCAAAGGCTCCTGCCACCCCCATAGTGCCTTTTTAGGCAAGGCTCAAATTCTAAACCTACCACCCTAGAACACAAAAAAGGAAAAAAACTAAGGGTAATGCTGCTCAATGCCAGAAGTCTCAATCTCAAGATGCACGCACTCGAGGCCCTTCTCAGTATGGAGAACATCGATGTCTGTGCTGTGACAGAAACCTGGTTCAAGGCTCCTGAGAGCACCCCAGCACTATCAGGTTTCACCTCATATCATGCGTTCCAGCCCCAAAATCCGGACAACACCAAGAAAGGAGGGGGGGTGTCCATATTCATAAAGGACACCCACACCTCAAGGTTGGTGGCAACGCACGATGCATCGGAGACCATCCAGGTGCAATTAACCATAGGAAAGACTGCTCTGCAATTTGTAGCATGTTACAGGCCACCCTCTCAAACTCAGGAACCTCACATGGCCTTCCTGAAAACATTGGAGGGGATAAATGTATCTCCAAACACCATCATACTAGGTGACTTCAACTACCCTAATATAGATTGGGAACACTACTCAAGCCCAAACACTCTAGCCCAAAGGTTCCTGGAGTTCATAAACTCGAATGCCATGGAACAACTAGTCACCATCCCCACAAGAGGAGAAAACATACTTGATCTCATCATCATGAACATGGGATCACAATGTTCAACACCGGGAGTATACCCCTCACTGGTGAGATCAGATCATAAACTAATCTCGCTGGAGGTCCTCATCCCGCCCCCACCTGAAATTAAAAAGACCACAGTGAAAAACTTCTCAAAAGCCAACTTCACACTTCTAAAAACTAGTGTGGTCTCCTTTAAGGCCCCTGAGCCAGTGGTAAACATTACTCAAACCGCTGAATCACTTACAAATGCCTTCTACCAGCACCTACAGGACTGCATGGATCAGGCAATCCCAAACAAAACTAAGACTCTTTGTACCAAAGGCAAGCGTCCAGTCTGGTGGACCCCAGCCATAAACAAGCTCTACAACAAAAGGAGGAAGCTACTACAAGATAGAGCAAAATCCTTGAAAGGTAAGACACCTTTGATCATTACAAGTAAAAAACTAAGAGCTCTCATAAAATCATCCAAGGCAAATTTTGAGAGAAAAATCGCCAAGGACTCAAAAGACAATCATAAGGCCTTCTTTAGCTATGTTAGAAACCTAGGAGGAAACTCCCAGATATGCTCAGAATTAGTTCAAAATGATGTGAAGATTACTGAACCTACACACATTGCCAACATACTGGCTGACAGGTTCAGTGCAAACTTCTCCCCCCCCCAAAAGGAGAGATATCTATACCAGAGGATTGTAGCCCCCAAACATCTCCAACGCCCAGGTGAGAACTGCTCTCTCCAAGGCAAAAACACAGCATCCATGGGACGGATGGTGTCCCGGCTGTGTGCTCCACGAACTCAATGAGGAATTAAACCCGCAGTTAGGACAGCTGTTTAATCTTAGCCTCACCTCAGGATACGCATCCAAGGAGTGGCGACGGTGACTGTGGTCCCACTTCACAAGGGCGGTGCCTCCACCGACCCTGGAAATTACCGTCCCATTAGCTTGACAAGCCTTATCTGCAAAGCCATGGAGAGGATCATAATGGAACTCATAAATAAAGACATAGGGAACTTGCAGACTTTGGATCCAACCCAGTTTGGCTTTGGCAAAGGCAGATCATGCCTTTTAAACTTGGTTGACTTTTTCGAGACAGTCACCAAGGCCATTGATGAGGGAAAGGCAGTCCATTCAGCCTACCTCGACCTGGCAAAGGCCTTCGACACAATACTCCACTCAGGTATCATTGAAAAACTCATCAGCTTGAATGTAAACCCATACATCACAAGATGGGTTGCAAACTGGCTAAGTGACAGAACCCACAGGGTCAGAGTTGCTGGAGCCATGTCAGACTCAAAGCCTGTCACAAGTGGTGTCTCACAGGGCTCAGTCCTGGGTCCACTCTTGTTCGGCATCTATTTTTCTGAAGTACAAGCAAACACAGGAGGGTTATGGCTGACAAAGTTTGCAGATGACTGCAAACTGGGCGCCATAGTCGAAAACACATCTGACACAGATATCCTTCAGAAGGGCCTCACAGAAACAGATAACTGGTGCCAGAGCCATGGCCTAAAGTTAAACGCCAAGAAATGCATAGTCATACCCTTCGGGAAAAACAAGGTTACCCCTAGCTACCATATAGGTGGCAATCCACTTGAGCACAGAAGAAGTCATCAGGGATCTGGGGACCCAGGTTGACAGTAGCCTTTCGTTTGACACTCATGTTGCTAAAGTAGTTAGGAAAACCTTCTACATTGCCCACCTGATCATGAAGGGATTCACAACTAGATCAAGGGAGGTCATCGTCCCCCTGCATTCATCACTCATTAGACCTATGATTGAGTACAATGCCCCATTCGGAATGTATCTGACCCGACACCTGCAGCAGCTGGAAAGGCCCCAAAAGTTCCTCACCAAAAGGATAAAGGATCTCAAAAATATGTCTTATGCTGCCCGACTGAAAGAACTCCAGCTCTATTTAGTCTCATACCGCTTGCACAGAGGTGACCTGTGCCTGACATATAAGGCCATGTCAAACCCAGATTTGATGAATATGCTTCACCTCAAAAAATCTAGATCCCTCAGAACCACAAGGGTGGGAGACTTAAACCTTGACACGGTTATTAATAGAACGTGCTGGAGGGACAGATTCATCACCCAGAGACTCCCTATGCTGTGGAACAAAATCCCGGTACATGTGAGGCAGAGCACCTCGCTGGCCTTGTTCAAGAGGAATCTTGACCAATGGATGGGAGATCGCAGATATACCCCAGGGATTACTTCAGTGTCACTGCTTGACAGAGGCACAGCAAAATAATAGGCATAGTTTTATTCAAACTAAAGGGGTGGCGAAAGCCACATAACTATGGGCTAGGCTTATAAATGCCTTTGGGCAGATAGCCTAGTATGAACCTATGAACCTATGAACCTATTAAGTGGTTGTAGAGAATTTAACTTGGGGATCAAGTCAAACCGTAAAAGACATTTAGGACTGGTCTACCTAAAAGATTACTAAAAACTAAGAAAGCAAGCAATTAAAGTAAATCTAGATCATGGCATATGCCCAACTAGAAAGAAATGTATGTGTTTCTTGATGGAATAAATATCAATATGCATTGATTAGATGGAACTCATTCAGTTTTTAGCCCAGTCCCTTTATTCTTTATAGTGCTAAATTATGAGTGACGTTTAATGTGACATATGAGCCTTAATTAACAGCCACATTGAAATTTTCCCTTAATGTTATGTCATTTTGGAACACAGAAACATACAAAAAATCCCAGGCAAGTGATCGTAAGGACCAAAAAATGACTAGCTATATGCACCTCTGAAAAGACACACTTAAAAGTTTATGGCTGCCTTTTTAAGAACTTAATAATGCTTCACTTCCGAAGTTGTGCAGGGCTATACATAACTGTGATGTGAATTCATGTCTACCCATCCAGTCATCAAAAACTAAAGATGTGTAAGTTAAACTTTCCTTAACAATAGATGTTTGAGCGATCACTGTTGCAGTAGCCTTAGTTATATGGATTATATCCTGCCAAGGATATAACAGCCTGCTGTCATCCAAATCTTCAGGGCACCTTCCATGTGCCAAAACTGTCAAGCAGCTTGAGAAGAGCTGATTAAGAGAAAAGTTTAGGTGCAGAGCACTTCAGAGCTTTCATGTCAGCAGAGAAAGTGAGGCTGAGTCCTGAAAGGACAATGCTAGGAAGAACAAAAAATAAATGTCTGTATTCTTGTATAAAAAACACGCCAAAAAACAAAGGGACGGGAGAGGGAGGGGAGGATCTACTTTAACAGTGATCATTCAAACATTTTCTGTTATGATAAGTTAAACACAGCTGTACTGTGTTCTTCATATTGGTCACTGCTGTAGTAGACATAGTTATATGGGTAGATTACCATAGCTAACTATATTTGTTAGGAGGGAGGAGAAGGGTCCAGGAGGCCCTGGAGAATGGTCCTAGCAAAATTTGATTTAGACCTAGAAAAGGAATCAAGCTTATAGTGCTTTGTAAAAATATTTACAGAGGACCAATTAGCAGCTTATATAATACTTCTATAAACTAACCATTTATAAAAAGCCATAGATGGAGTCACGCCCCTGATATTTTAGGCCTTGACCTTGCCTGGAATGCATTTGGCATGGTGAGTACAACGAAAGGTAATAGTCTTCGACAACCATTTGGAAATAGTCACAGGTTGTACCTTCTTACTTTCACAAGAAATGAACAATTGATTTGAAGATCTGAAAGATTTAATTTTGTCAAGATAGTATCTGAATCGTCTGTGGATATCCAAGTTATGGAGTATCCTTTCTCCCTCATTTTTAGGTTCAGGAAAGAAAATGGGGAGATGGGTAGCTTGGCTTAAAGTAAACTCAGATTCCACTTTAGGCATAAAAAAAAATAATTAGTTTGCAAAGAAACCCTGTCCCTATTAAAAATGAAATAGGGTTGACTCACCATAAGAGCTTGAAACTCAGTTACCCTTCTTGCAGAGGCCAGAGCAGTCCATAAAACTGTTTTCAGTGTTAAGAACCTCAAGTCAGCCAGATTAGCTGGTTCAAATGGAGCAAATCTTAGCTTGACGAACACAAAATTTGGATCCCAAGGAGAAGACACTAGTTTACTTGGAGGCCTCTTATTCAAAACCTCTTTAAAAGCATTTCATCATCAGACTGCCTTGAAAGAGGTGAATCCATGGACAGACATGCTGAAATGGCTGATAAATTAACCTTGATAGAGGAATAAGAAAGGCCATAGGACAACAGTTACATATACTGTAAAAGCAGAGAACAACTAGCCCTGAAAGGGTGCTGGTTATGCTGCTGACACCAAGTAGAAAACCTCTTCCATTTCATAATGCTTGATTTTCAAGTGTCAGGCTTTCTTGCTTCCATTAGTACCTGCTGCACATCTTCAGAAAACAGATGCCTAAAAGGAATTAAGCCCTTATCATTCAGGCAATCGACTGAAGATGCTTGATATTGTGGTGTATCAAACACCCTATTCTCGTGAGAGTAGTACTTGCCCCTGCCATTCCCAAAAGAAGTGAAGAGCCATGGTTACCTGGGACAGAAAGGAGTCACCACAGATATCTTGGAAGATCCCTTCTGAATCTTCAGAAGTAGACTGGATATTAGTGGAAAGGGTGGAAAGGCATATAGGAACATTCCGGTCAAAAGAAAAGGCATCTGTCTTCCAGGACTTCTTGAATGGATCCTGGAACAGGTTTTCTTCCAATTGATTGTTCAGAGAGGAGGCAAAGAGAAGAGCATTACTTAAAGAACTCCCCACAGATGGATCAAATATTGGAAGCTCTCCTGATCTAGTTTCCATTTGTGAGGGTCTGCTCTGGTCCTGCTCAGCTTGTCTGCCACACAGTTTGATTGACAGAATGTAATATGCCTGTAGAGTGAGACTTTGCTAGCAAGCTATATCCCATTGAATGCCTTGATCATTGCAAGCATCTCCTTGATGTTTATGTGCTTGCATCTGTCCTTGGTGTCCCACACCCCCTTCACTTTTCTCCCTCCTAAAACTGCTCCCCAAGTAAAGTCACCGACTGCATTGGAGCAAGGATGGAAATGGGGAGACCTGGATATAAGGATGTCTGTTGTATCCACCAAAACATTTCACTTCTGACAAACCCCAGTACTGAGATATGAAAGGCTAAAGGGTATTGATGATGGGACCACAGAGATTTCAGATGCTACTGTATCTTTCTCATATGGAGTCTTGCAGGGAGAATCATGAGAATCATTGATGCCATGAGACCAAAATTCTGAGGTATTCCTTCACAGTGACTGAAGTCTTAGTGGAAAACCTTAGAAACAGATATAGATAAAGATATATTTTTCCATTAGAAGAAAAACTCTTTGGACTAAGGGGTCTAGTTCACATCCCAGGAACACAATCCTGTGTGAGCAAATCAAGAAAGACTTTTGAATTTTCTCTTGGAATCCTGGAGTGTGCAAGAGATCTCTTGCACAAGAGAAAAACTCCTGACATATTGAAAAAAACTTTGCAAAGGTAAGCAAGTCATCTAAATATGAAAATATATGGATAACCTGTAGCCTGCAATGAGCTATAATTGGAACCAGACATATTGTTAACTCTCTTGGTGCAATGTATAGTCTGAAGGGTAAAGCAAAGAACTGATACTGTGATCCTGATATATAAAACCTTAAGGGACACCTGAAGTCTGGATGAATAGGGATATAATGATAAGCATCTTGTATGTCTAGTGTTACCAGGAAACTTGAAAGATGAAGATGAGGTAACAGGTTGTGAAGTGACTTCATTCTGAACTTGGGCTCGGTCACAAACAGGTTTAGGAAAGAAAGATCCAGAACTGGTCTCCAAACATTTTCTTTTTTTGACACTAAGAACATCCTTGAATTAAACCCCTTTCCCACCTAGGAAAGAGGAACTAGTTCTATCACTTCTTGGGACAGAATGTGATGAAGAACAGGAGGAAATAAAAAAAAAAGACTGGTCTGCAGGATGAGGAATGACCCCCTGGAAAGGAGGAATTTCCTCCCAATGTCTTCACTATTTTCAGAACCTGTTTGTTTGAATCAGTCTGTTGCCAAACAGAAAAATGGGGATTTTTCTGGAATAGAATATGAGCCATTATGGTCAGAAAGTATGTTAAATAGTCATGTGGACTTTTTGGAATTTCCTTGGTTTAGGGAGGTTTGAGACTTATTTTAGGAACCCCCTTGCCACTTTTTCTTAAGTGACTGCTTACTTGAAATCTGTTGAGACTGTTTATTCTGTATTTTTGCCAAAACTAGATGAAGAGAAAGAAAATCCCTTGAACAATTTGTTAAAGAAGAGCTGAAAAACCATAATAGATTCCCTGGGTCTGCTTGTCCATTTCATCACACGTTTTGATCACCTCTGCAACAGATGAGCCAAACACTAAATCTATATCTAAAGGAGAATTTAAAAATCTCAGTTTAGAAATCATCTGAGAGGGTCTGAGAATGCAGCTAAGCAAACCTCCTTAAAACAGTATCACTGGCAATAGCCCCTGAAAGAGGTATGAACAGAATCATACATGCACTGCAAACAATGAGAGTGAACTGTGCAGTAGAAGAAACTAAATTATTGAAAACAGTTTCTTTCTTCACAAGAAGAAACATAGATAAAACATTCCATTTATTTTTACAGTATGTCAGAATGAACTTTAGCAGATAAGCCTAACAGTTTAAAATTCTGAAAATCAAAGTTGCTGAACTATCCACTTTTTTCCCATATCTATCAATATATTTTCCCATCCTTATTAGAAAGAGTAGGATTGGCCTTAACTAAGTCCTTAGCAACAATTAAATCAGCTATTGTTACAACTGCTGGGTCATGTTTGGGAATAGTGTATAACATTTATTAGACTGAGGAACTCAACACATCCTATTTGCCATTCTAGGGACAGCTGTCTATCAGCAAAATTGCAGGCAGTATGACACACACCTTCTAAAGCAGAAAGGACAGGAGGAATGTGTGTAGGTTCTAGAAAAATCTTTCTGTAACTCCTCATAGTATTTTCTTAGAGGCTGAGAAACCTCATAGAAACTGAGAATCAGAAACTGAGCTCTTCTCATTGTCTGAATCAGAAATCTGAGGACAAAACCCTGAATCTGTTCCTGTGTCTTCCTGTTCAGATTCAGAATCTTGAATCTCTTCAGGAAAAGAGGAGTCTGTCGTTCATTTACCAGAAATTACTCTAAAGAAGTATCAATAGTCCGAATTAAACCATGAGCCAGTGCTAGTAAACCAGTCCTATCCAAAGAAATATGAGACTAGATACATGTTTTGTTTTCTGTTTCTTTTTGACAGAAAAAATGGGTCCAACCCTGTTACAAATGGCAGCCGCTGCTTCTCCAGGAATTGGCAATACATTTTGACATAACAGGGCAACCTTCCCTATTCCCTATCCCGTGGCCAGCAAGAGTGGGTCTCCCTTGCCCACTGAGGAGACTCCAACTGCTACAGAAGATGTGGCTTAACCCACAGTCCCCACTGGCTGTAGGTGTACACCAGAGGGATTCGGGGTAAAATATTAGTGGTCTGAGGTACAACACATAGCCATAGCAGAAACACCCTCCTGTGGCTAAGGAAAAGTGCTATCCTGCTGTAATGCAAAGGCTGTTTGCTTAACTTTATGTTTTTGTGTCTGGAAGAAGGACCAGATGTGGGAACAACAACCTGTTCCATGTTCTAGAAGAAAAGGATGCCTCTTTCCCAGGGAAGATGAGTAGCAAATGCCAGTAAAACTACCAGTCCATAAGAGTTACTTTTTTGAAACAAAAAACACAGTAAAAAGCACTTTTAAATAATATGGCAGTCCTGCATTAGAAAATTAAATACAATTTATCCACACTCAGTTAATTTATACTACTTTAAAGCTGACAGAAAAATTGTGTGCTCCATTTAAAAGTAAATTACAGTCTTGAGACAGTCCATTAAAACACAAATCTCCTAGCTTTAAAATAACTTCCTGAATAGAAAAGTAAAACTTCAGTAAATATAAGAAAATTGAAGACTTTTCCCCAGTGTCCAGCAAAGGAAACCACAAGCCAACCGTCTATCCTCAAAAGCCTCACATGAGCATAGTCTCTGACAGCAGTAAAGCTCTAAAGGACTTCACTCCCAAATTTCTCTTTTAGTTAGCTCATCTTGAGCTGCTTGACAGTTTGGGCATAGGGAACGTGCCCTAAAGCTTTGAAAGCTGGCTTGCTGTTATATCCATTGCAGGATATAACCAATATAGCTAAGGCTACTGCAGCAATGCTCAATATGATAAACGTCTATCCTTAAAGATAGTCAAAGTAGTAGTTTGTTTGACCTGTAGTCCTAACGTATTTTATAAACTGGGAATACACTGAGCTGTGAAACTATTTCTCTTGCAAGTTTTGTTTATTTGTTAGCATGGATTTCAGTCCTAGTGTGAATTTCAGTCCTAGTGTGAATCTTCCCAGAATTCCTCTGTTTTACATTTCCAAACTTCTAAGAGCATTTTGTGAGGGTAGGAGGTAAATGATCAAGTTATGTAAATGTTCAACTCTTATTAAACACCTTCTGCATGGCAATATATGATGGTGAATGAGGGACCATTTCCTAGGATGAACAAGTAATCTGCATATAAAATAAATATCTTGTGACAGAGCTGTTAATAAACTACATGAACAGTAAAAGTCTAGTGGACTCCTGTTGGTAGTGGGGTTCTGTATAGGCTTGCCTTGTGAATTTTGACTCTGGAGGGTAGAGACTGCCTTGTTAATATTGTTCTGTTTAGTTAATCTGTAGTTTTGAGTTTGCCTGTCATGAGGATATCAAATAACTTTAAATCGTGTACTTCTAAAGAGTCAGATGCCCATTTGCAGCTAATCATAAACTATAAAAGGTAGTTTATCATTTTTTTCTGTTGGTGGTAGTCAAAGAAGGATTTATTATAGGTATCAATGTCCTAGTAAAGTGCAGGAAAGTTTTAAAAATCAAGATATGATTATCCGCATCCATAGGTCTAGATCAAACAAAGACAACTTTAAAGTTATGAAGACTTAAAGGACAATCTAATGAGGTGAGATGTTTTCTTTTAAACTGTGATCAACCTTTAGTCGGAACTAACGCCCTACAGGGGGTGAGGAATCCCAGAAAACAATTGGCATAATAGTTAAAGTCTTTGCCTCCTATGCACAAGATACAAGGTTCAATCCTGACCTCTAGCCAATGCCTGTTTCGAGTTTGCATGCTCTCCTTGTGTTTTTGTGAGGTTCTTCCCACCTCTGAAAAGTATGTTGAGTGTTTCTATTTCAAACTCACCAAAGTATGGAACATTGGGCAGCAGCACAGACTCTACAAGGTTCTCTATAGGAAGAAGAGTTGCATTCTCTCCTGTCTATCTGATGAATCTGGACATCTTGAGACAATGTAGAAATTGCCTCATGTACACAGACAACCCTCTCCTCCTACCACCCAACACTACAACCTGTGAGAGATGCACTTATCTAGCCAAACTGGAGGTAAAGCTCTCTCCAATCAAGAATGAACTTGACAGTCAAGAGAAGATAAACACTTGCACCACACCACATTCATCACATGGTCTCACTAAATCTACACCACCAAACTCCACACATAGAAACACAAAAACATCCGTGGAGGCTCTCAATAATAATCTGCTCAAGCAACAGAGACCTCCTAAGCAGAAATGCAAGCAACGTTCACCCCCAACACAACCCAAATGACACATAGACCGCAGACTCAGTGTGCCACTCAACCACAGCCAGTAAGGCAAAACAACCTACCCAACACACTAGTCATAGGTGACTCTATAGTCAGGCACAATGATGTCCCACTCACCAGGCTAAACAAGGAGAAGGTTACTCTCAGCTGCCTGTCGGGTGCCAGGATCTGCCACATAACCCACGCACTCAGGTCACTCCACAACAAGTACAAATATGACTCTGTCATTGTCCATGTTGGTGTGAACGACCTGAGACATACCTCCCTGGACTGCATGAAAAGAGACATGGAAGAGCTCTCAGATCTTGTAGTCCAGGCATGTATGACCCTAGCCCTGAGTAGCATTATGCCATCTCCGAGAATGATGCCACAGTACAAGGACAAAATTATTGACTTCAACAATTGGCTAAGCTTCTGGTGCTATTCTAAAGGGATCCAGTATCTGTCTGCCTGGGATGACATGGTCGACAGACCATGATGCTTTGCCAGAGATGGCCTGCACCTGTCACCCCTGGCATTCCGGATACTGGCTATGGTTCTTGCCACCCCTATAGTGCCTTTTTTAGGGAAGGTTCAAATGACAAATTCACCACCATAACAGGAACAGGCAAGCAAAAACTGAGGGTGATGCTACTCAATGCTAGAAGTCTAAATCTCAAACTGCACTCACTCGAGGCACTCCTTAAAATGGAGAACATCGATATCTGTGCAGTGTCTGAGACCTGGTTCAAGGCTTCAGAGAGCACCCCTGCACTACCAGGCTATAACTCATACCACACTTTTAGGCCATGTAACCTGGACTAGAACACCAAAGGTGGAGGTGTGTCCATATTCATTAAGGATATCCACACCTCCAGGCTAGTTGCTCAGCATAATGCAGCCGAGGTTATCCAAGTGCAACTAACTCTGGGCAAAACTGCAATCCAAATTGTAGCTTGCTACAGATCACCCACCATGCCCCAGGATTCCCACTCCTCTTTTCTTGATGTACTGGAAAATATTAGGGTACAACCAAACACCCTAATAATGGGTGATTTCAACTACCCCACCATTAACTGGGAAAATTACTCATGTACCAACTCCTTCACTCAACGCTTTCTGGAATTCATAAAATCCAATGCCCTGGATCAACTTATCCTCACCCCCACTAGGGGCAACAATATCCTAGATCTAGTCATTACCAACATGAGTGACCGGTGTTCCACACCTGAAGTCAACGTCTCATTGGTCCGATCCGACTATAAGCTAATTACCCTAGATATCCACATCCTGCCCCCACCCCCCCATTAAGGAAACCATGGTAAAAAATTTCTCCAAAGCCAATTTCATGCTTTTTAAGACAGAAGTGGTGAACTTAATGACACCCATGCAGATGGACAATACAGTTACGACTACTGAATCCTACACAATTGCACTTTATAAGCACTTACATGAGTGCATGGATCATGCTATCCCAAACTGAACCAAGACGCTATCCTCCAAAAAAAGGAAGCCAATCTGGTGGTCCCCTGCCATAAACAAACTGTACAACAGAAGGAAGAAACTGTTGCAAAAGAGAGTAAAATCCCATGAGTAGAGGAGCTCCCTGGTCAGCCTCAGTAAGAAGCTGCGATCCCTGATAAAATCCTTCAAAGCTAGTTACGAAAACAAAATCACCACTGATTTTAAAGACAACCATAAAGCATTCTATAGCTATGTCAAGAATCTCAATGGCAACACTCAGATCTGCTCTGAGTTACAGCACAATGGCACTAAATATACAGACCCAACTGATATTGCTAACATCCTGGCAGATTGGTTCAGTGCTAACTTTACCCCCCTCTCACCCCCTAAAGAGCCCATCTCTATACTGGAAGAATGCAAAGTTCCTGTAATTACGGCTGCACAGGCAAAAACCACACTCTCCAAAGCCAAGAACAATGCATCCATGGGACCAGACAACATCCCAGGCTGCTTTCTACATGAACTACAGTATGAACTGACACCCCACCTAAGTACCATGTTCAATCATAGCCTCAACTCAGGCTTTGTGCCTGCTGAATGGCGCACAGTGATGGTTATCCCACTCCACAAGGGGGGAGCCACCACGGACCCCGGGAACTACCGCCCCATTAGCCTAATGAGCCTGGTCTGCAAGGCCATGGAATGTATCATCATGGAACTTATAAACAAAGACATTGGTAATCTCCAAACTCTGGACCTCACCCAGTTCGGGTTTGTAAAAGGCAGATCATGTCTCCTAAACCTGATAAACTTCTTTGAAGCAGTCACCAAAGCCTTAGACAAGGGTAAGGTGGTTCACACAGCCTATCTAGATCTTGCCAAGGCTTTGGACACCATCCCCCACTCTGGAATTATAGATAAACTCACTAAACTAGGTATAAATCCCTATGTCACAAGATGGGTTGCCAACTGGCTCACTGATAGAACCCACACTGTGAAAGTAGCAGACTCCAAACCTGACTTCAGACCAGTGACAAGTGGAGTACCAAAGGATTCAGTCCTGGGTCCTCTCCTGTTTGGTATCTACTTCTCTGAAGTACAGGCTAACATGGAAGGACTTTGGCTAATAAAGTTCGCAGATGACTGCAAACTAGGAGCCATAATCGAAACTCCTAACAAAGTGGACATCCTACAAAAGGGCCTCACTGAGACAGATGCCTGGTGTCAAAGCCATGGCCTCAAGCTCAATGCCAGAAAGTGCATTGTCATCCCCTTTGGTAAAAACTATGTACCCATGAACTACAACATAGGCGGTAGTATACTTAACACCGAAAGTGTGATGAGATCTTGGGACACAGGTGGAGAGTAGTCTCTCCTTTGATAATCACATTGACACAGTATTCAGGAAATCCTTCTACGTGGCACACCTCATCACAAAAGGTTTCTCATCCAGAAAAAAAGAGGTCATTGTTCCCCTCTACTCATCAGTAATTAGACCCATTATAGAGTACAATGCTCCTTTTGGTATGTACCTCACAAGACATCTACAACAACTGTAAAGGCTGCAGAAATACCTCACAAAGAGGATTACCGGCCTCAAACAGATGCTTTCTCAAAAAACTCCAGCTTTACTCTATCGCATATTGCCTACTCAGAGGTGATCTCTGCCTAACATACAAAGCTATGTCAAACCCAGAGCTGTTGGACATGCTCCACTTAAAGAAATCCCAATCCCTCCAAGCTACACGCTCTAGGGACCTAAACCTTGTCACCACAATAAACAGAACATGCCAGAGGGATAAATTCCTGTCACAGATACTTCCCATACTCTGGAATAAACTACTATCTATATCAAACAAAGCTCCTCATTAGCACTGTTTAAGAAAAATCTTGATGATTGGATGGGAAATAGGAAATTCACCCCAGGGATTACCTCTGTGGCTCTACTCGACAGTGGCACAGGAAAATAATTTTCTTGGGTGGCAAAAGCTAGGTTACCTTTTTGGCTGGGCTTGTATAGGCCCCAGGGCCGATAGCCTAGTACCTACTTATGGACCTATAAACTAACCACTTTGAGCATCTACTGTTGTGCACAGCATCCTCTTGATAGGAAAGCAAGGATCACATATGATGTCAGAATAGCCACTCAGTGGTATAAAAACTGGTTATAGGTGATTCAGGGATCCATTAAAAAGTGGAAGAGGTGCATGTGCCCCTACTGGCCAGTGTGTGCCAGTCCCATGTCAATAAGCCACTGGCTGGCAGATGACCTGGATAGCTCTGCTGAGCAAATGCTGGATGTAAAACCAGACAACTTGCTAAACATGAACTAAGACTTGACAGATTCCATGTAGGTTGACTTAGAGGACTAGGCTTGGAAGTGAATGACATAATGGTAAGGAGGAGGTTGGACATCCTCTGTATCCAGGTGACAAGGTGGAAGGGCAGTGTATCAAAGCCACTTGGTTTTGGATCAAGAATCTACTACTCAGGAGGAGGACAGGCTAGAAATAGTGTGGAAATTGTGGTGAGGTAGAGGCTTCAGAAGACAGTAATGCATGTTATCAAAATTAGTGACAAACTCATGGCAATAAGACATCTGTCTAATGACAGAGCAGCATTTATATGCCCCACAGCAAGGTTGTGATACTGAGGAGAAGAGTGCATTCAGGCAGCAGTTGCAGGACCTGCTAGATAAAGTATGACAACATGAATTGGTGCGATAATGTGTGACCTGAATGCACATATTGGTACAGACAGAACACAGTATGAGGACTGTCTGTGTCCACATGTGTGGGGCTACAGGAATAAAGAAGGAATGTCCATTCTAGACTGTTGTTGGGCAAATGGCTTGATAGAAGTAGGAACATGGTTCAAAAACAAAGACCGTAAGAAGATCACATAAAAGAGGGTCAGGTAGACTTACTCTAAAAGAAAAGAACACTGGGGTAAAATCAATGATTTCAAAGTCATTCTCTTAAGAAGGAGAGGAAATAGGTTGAGTTGAAGAAGAATGGCAGCACCTCAAAATAGCATGTGTGAGGACTACAGAAGAGATATGTGGCTGAGCCAGGCATGGAAATAAGGGACATAACTAAAGCTAGTGGTAGAAGGCCGAAGTCCAGGAAATAATCAAAAGAAAGTAGTAGTGCAAGAAAAAGTGGGAGATAGAAAAGATAGACCAGGATAGGAAGAAATACTGGTTGTGTAACAAAGAAGCTAAGAAAGGAGTTGCAACTGCAAAGAACACAGCATCAGAAGAACTCTACCAGCTTCTGGAAAGTAAGTCAGTAGATGTCACAAAGAAGGCAGATCAGGTTGTAAGGCAAAGATTGAAAGATAAAGAAGACAGACACCCTTTATAAGGGATGTCAGCAGCAACCTCTGCTCACTAGTCCATAGGACAACTAAGGTAGATGAAAGGAATACTTACAGCAACTGGCATATAGTGTCAGAGGTGGTATATGGCAGAAAAATCCTGAAGAAGTTGAAAAGTAAGGTGTGCAAAACTGTGGTGAGAGCAGTACTACTATTTGGTACAGAAACCTGGGCAGTAAAGGTAGAGCAGTTAAGGAAGCTACAGGGCATGGAGATGAAGTGCCGGAGAAGGGTGGTAGGATGCACACTGTGGGACAGACTAAGTGATGAGGACATAAGAGCGGAAGCCAAAGTAGCTTCAGTTGCAGAAAACATCAAACAGCCCAGATTATGTTGTTCAGCCACATGTGCAGAAAAGCAGAAGACAATCTGGTAAAGATGATTTGGGACAGACAGAAAGAAGGCAAGACGAAACAAGGGCATCCAGCAAAGAGGTGGATAGATTGTGAGAGACCTGCAACATTCAAGCATGAGTGTTGAAGGCAGGAGAGCGTCATTGAATAGGGAAAGATGGCAACAATTGACACAACACCGCAAACCCAAGCAGAAAATGGGGAAAATAATTTTTATGATGATGAGTGGGAGAGTAGTCCCATAGATTATCAAAACATGTTGTACCTAGGTCCATTTTTCTACTCCATTCATTTCTATTATTAGCTAACAGATGACACATCTACACACACAAACACCCGCATACACACATGCACACAATATATATATTTCTCTTTTTATGTATGGAAAATCTGACTGTATTTCTTAAAATATTTAATGCTGATATTTCATGAAGCATTGATAACCAGAGCTGTGTAAACCATAATTGTTTGTATAAGAAGGTAGCATAAGGGAAACTAGACACACATGTACAAGACTGAGAAAGGGAAGCAAGAAAAAGTTTTAAGTCCTCCACCTTGCCAATATAGACAGATAATGGCATCACAAATCCATCTTCATGGCTTTTAATTATTTGATAGCTCTTACAGTTTTTAATTGTAACTCATCTTCCTGTACTTTAATAAAGGCAAAGTTAAGCATTTCCATAAAGCTCTTAAAATGGTTGGAAATAAGACTTAATATTCTTTTCCACTTTTTGCAGTGCAAAATGAATGAATGAATGAATGCATGAATAAATGAATTAAATAAATAATGTTTTCTCTGCTACATAGTTTTTTCAGGAAAATATGAAAAGAAATCTTAGTCATTTCCCTTTCAAATTTTTTTTTAACTTTTTGATTCTTGTGAAAAAGGTTCTGTCTGTCTCCTGAATTGCTGAAATTGGCACAAAACTTATTGTTCGTTTTCCTCCCTATCCTGTGTACTCAAGTCACTTAGAAGGGTAAATTCTTCCATGATGCTTATTGCCTTCAAAAATAATCGTATGGATGGACTTCCCTATCCCATACTGTGCATCCTGGCTTTTAGCCATCCCCAAATGCTTATTTTTTTTCCATCTGGCCATGGATGACCAGTTAATCTTTTTAATGTTTATGTCAATATTTTCCTTTTCCAATTTTCTCACATTAACCTGTAATTCATCATGATGAAACTGAAAACCCTTATATTTCTCATGTTTGTTTAAATTCTCTCTTAAACCAATTAGTACCTTCCCGGAGCTTCTCACATCTGCTATTACATTCATTTTATGTATTGCTGTCTCCCTATTTTCTAATGCAGTGTTAATTGTCACTATAACTATATTAGAAGAAGGACTTGGATAGCTGTGATTTTCAGTACTCTCCTGCTCTAGACCCTGATTAATACATGCATTCCGAATCCTCATTATGTTAATTTTTCCTTTTCTTTTCCAGTCATTGTAGACAACAATCTTTTAAAGAGGACCATTTCTAAATTCAGGGCTTGTGTCACTTAATGAAATGTTGTACATTTAAATTGCTGTTTTGTTTTCAGTTCAAGAGAATCTCTATGTTATATGTCTGCCTCTTGTCTTTATTATATCCAAAATAGTGTCGGGACTGGACAATTCCACATATTTTTCAGCTATCTTCTTATTGTAGGACTATATATGTGTCTAATTTAAGCTTTCAGTGTCTCATGTGTCATAAATATATCTTGACATACCCACCACTTATTATGATAAAGTGGGGGACCTTGATTCTGTCCTAACCCCCTCTTTCTGAGAGAGAGAGAGAGAGAGAGAGAGAGAGAGAGAGAGAGAAACTCTGACTTCTATGGTCTACCACTTTGGACTAGATAATTACAAATTACATCAAAACTCTCGCATTGATTCATAACAAATCATGCCAATTCTGCATATTGAAGAATACATTAAATTTCTTAGTTTGTTTGTTTCCTCTGGGATTCATAAAGCTGAACTCCTCTAAGAAATGTGCTGTAGTATACCACCAAAAACTCAGCCCACTTATCTGTTTGAGAACCATATTAGCTGATAAATACAACAGTGATTCCCATAGGTCATCCCACGCTCTTGATAATTGTCTTTTCTCAATGAACTGAACCTGTAAAGCTCTCTTTTCTGGGACTTATTTGGAAGGAGAAGGGGATATTGCAAATGTAAATATTACCGTTGTTAATGTAGTCCTTGAACACCTTGCTTTCAGTTACTGGTGTCAAAGGAGTTGTCTCCATAGTAACAGCAGCTTTGGGGTCTGAGTAGTAGTAATTAATATCTGGACAACAAAAAAATTACAATATATGAACATTCAGTACAACTGTCTCCATACCTTTGTGCGCCTACTTGTCACTGCAGTAAACATAATATATCTGTCTCTCACAGACACACATCTATGAGCAATTAGTCACCTCTAATAAGTACAGATTGAAGACTGAGACAGCACAGGTGGAACAAGGCAGAACATATAATAAAAATGTTCATCTCAGTGCATTCAGAATAGAATGTACACATGTTAATGTCCATTCTGAAAATATGTTCCTTGCACAATGGTACAGACTTTTTCCAAATTGTACAAAAAGTAAGTGCATTGAATTTAAGCTAAGACAAGCAAGAACATCTTGTCTAAATTGTTATTCTACATAAATGTTCTGAAACTTTAGAAACTTATTTTTCTGTAGTGAACATGTTTGCAAAAGAAGTTATGGTTTTCAAGACATGTCCTGAAGTTAAAGCAGAGGAGGCATACTCAATGCGATAGACAAGAAGTGAACGAGTTTGTATTTGGGAGTAAGGACATATTCTCACAACTACCTGTTAGAACCAATTTGATGTAGCTCAACACAGAAATTGTGCCTGTAGAATGTAAATTTGAATCCAGACCTGATAGAGACCTACTGTCAAGCAGTTAGGGTACAGGTACAGAAAATGTTCAGACTCTGGGATATAGAGCCATTCTAACATGAGTAGAAGAGTACAGTGGCATTAATTTCTGAAGCCTTTTGGTCAATGAGGTTTTGCAGTGGTTACAGAAAGATGAATAGTATCTTTTAGAGTTGCCTTTAACTTTCATGAGATCTATAAGAACAATGAATACACAGTGCAGTCAGGAAGTCTCATGGGAGAACACATGAATTTTATGAAATATTACAGACTGTGCTAGAAAAAAATGTTAAATTTTAAATTTCTAGCCTCTGGACTGAAAGAAAATTACAATGAGGAGGGTCAGAACGCTACACGTGCTGTGAATGGAGAAGGAATTCTTGGAAAAAAAAGGAAATCAAAACTTGGGTGCTGCAAACTGAAGTTTTAGATTGCACCGACTGTATGGATTATTCATGCTTACATGGATCTCTTCAGCCTGTAAGTACATTTTCACCTGCCAACTTGTAGGGTATTTTTCCAGCAAAAGACACTTAGAAGACTGTATGAACTCATTTTTGGGCTAGGTGGGACAAGATCAGTAAACAGTATGGGTTATCATTTTTGTTGTAAGATTTGCATTGGAACTAATTTTGACTTTTCTGACTTGTTTATTTCTCTCCCTGTCTTCAAAAATAAACATTTTTTAAACAATAAAGCCAAAACTGCCACAAAAGAGTGATTCTTTTGATGAACTTTACAGTTTGCTATTGGCTTTCACACTTGTACACATACATATATAGATACCGATAATAGATACAGGTTTGTATACACACAGATAATAGATACAGGTATGTATACACCCTTACTGAATTATTGCAGTATGCGTTTAAGGATAATTACCTTGGTTTGATGCACCTGCCAAGTAAGGTACTGCAACAGTAATCTGCGCCTCCTAAATGAAGTCTCTTGCTCTCATAAATTAAGTCTTCTGTTAGCCAATAGTTCACGGCCTGATCATATTCTATTTTGTAGCACTCATATCCCCCTTTTCTCTATTCTGGAGACGTGACAATTTAAAATGTATATATTTTTAAATTTTGGTGCTTTATGCTTAGATCACAACTAAACATAAAAAAATGACACAAATGCCTGCTATTAAATTCACCCTTCTATTTTCCTAGATTAGTATCCTTATATTTCTAGGTTTTAATGCTGCATTAATTCAAAAGACAGTTTGGCTATTTAATTAATCATTTTAAAATGCACTTGATAGACTTATATCAATTACCACCATGCAATAACAACTATTATAATGGAAAATTGTTCATACCTCTAAGTGCAGGATGATTTATTCTGTACATTAAGAAGCTTTATTAAATAGAGAAATGACATTGTCCTATTAGAAGTAGATGCTGACGTGCTTTCAGTAAATGTCAGCATTGAGAAATGTCAGCAGAGAAGTAATCAGTTAGTAGGCAGCATTACTACTGTATTGTGTAAGTTAGTACACTAAGCTATGAACTTGGAAAACCAGATATTTTGCACTCCATCCTGCAGGATTCACATACATACTGTGTGACCTTGTATAGTTATCACCATATGAAATTAGATTATTATTCAGTGCATTATCTTTGGCAAAGGTTCTGTATTTAAATTGCAAATCATTAGATTCAAGCCTTTTCAGGAAAAAAAAAAAGCTTATGTAGTTTTATACCGTGACTGTATAAAAAATGCAATGCACATCTTTGACCATTTATTGCATATCCTCATTAGTGCCTGTACTGTGGTTTCACTTGTATATAATTTTCAGTTTAATTCTCACAAATATGCAGTTTTCATGCAACTTGCCTTGCTGTTCATAGTTCTAACTATATTTCTTCTGCTGAATGATACATATTAGATTGTTGTGTGTAGAACATAAAATCATACATGAATGAAGAATCTGTTCCTTAGGCAATTTATTGCATCCCAGTAATGATTGTTGCTTAATTGTCATACCATCTATGCTGTCTTGAAATAACCATTGGAAAAAGAATTATTCTTTGCTATAACACATTATTTTAACTAGTGTACTTTACTATAGAGAGGAATAACCACTCACATTTAAGATTTCTCAAGTGTTCCTTAATTATTTATGCTGTGTCATGTATCTGATTTCCACAAAGGTACATTGTTATATCTTGGTTATAGTGCCTGTGAAACTTTTTCGCAACATATAAGGGAATAATTCCAGCTTTAAAATTTTATAACATATACCCTTCTGTATCAACCTTTGAAGTCTTATGATAGTTTGTTTCTTCTTTCCTTCCAGCTGTTAAAGATATATTTGAACTATCCAAGACTTATCTGACTTATTCTGTGTTAAAGTTCCAAAGACAGAACATATTAGTGTACTGAATAATTTATTGCCTTTTACAGCAATTCCTTGTAGATTGGCTGAAGTAGATTTTTTTATCTGTTTAGCTACTGTATTATATGTTGATTTTCTTCAAAGTACAGAAACACTTTTATGTAAATGTTCAGGTTTTCATTTAGAAAATTTGCAACAGCTGACAAAGATGTTACTGTGCTGAACATTTTGTTAATTTAAGATATATTTTGTCCACTGTTAGGTTTAGATAATCTACATGTAAATATTAATGTAGATTTAGAATGTCATATCTAGAAAGAAAGATACACAGATAAATAGTTTGATAGATAAACAGGTAGTTAATGGTAGAGAGAGTAAAAGAGAGAGAAGTTATTTCTACAGGAAGGACCTTAAAAGCATCCCATTCCTGACGTAATTATAATCTGATATCAGTTAGAAAAAATGGCAAAGGGCAAAGTATTTAGGCCTTTCCTATCCATAGGACTGACCAGATCTGGCATACTAAAATGCATACCATATAGTGAAGGTCAGACTGAAGCTTGTATGTGAGGTATTAGAAGATCTCAGAGTGTTGCACATTATTTTGAAAAGACTGGACACTGTCTTTGTTCTAAATCACAAGAAAACCTACAAAGGATCTTTTTGTAACAAGTGCAGCATAAGTAATACATTCTTTGAGACAAACGATCAAATAAATGAAAGTCAGCTGTTGGACACTGGAAGGGATGATGACCAGGAAAGCTACCTTACTAGAATCCAAGTCTGCAATGATATATATATTGCTGTTCTACACGTACACAATGACAGTGACCCTGCAAAAACAGTTGTCTTTGAAATGTGCATAAATGGTGTACATTAGATTTTTATCGCTCATTTATGGTCAGTGTGTGTTTCTTAAGCAATCTTGTCTCAGTTTTTAATAGGTTAAGCTGCAAGCACTCAATTTATACTACAGGTTTTCATATTCTTTTACAATGAGCCTTCCACAGAATACAGAAAAGTCTCTTTAAACCTCCATTTTATATACATACATCTTAAAAAAATATGTCCTTTGCTCATCCCCATTTAGAATAGTGTATTTCATCTCCTTACTGCCCCCATGCGAAGGAAAACGCTTTTCTTACTACAGTATTCTTTCACTTACAGGCCACAGAAAACATACCCTTGAATATTCTGAACTTTGTACATTCTCACACTGAAGCAAATAGCAAATAGTTGATGTTTTTAGTATGCTGTGTTTCAGAACTCTTTGTACAACCTTTGAGTCATGAGTGAGACTCCTAAGGATGCTGACCTCACTTTTATTTTTTTTCTGTGAGATTCATTGTTTCAAAACTAAATTTTCAAGAGGACATACAAGATGAAATTTAATGAAAAACATGCAGAAAAAATGTAAGGGCATAATAGACTCGTATTTGATTACCATGATGTTATCAATGACAATTAATCAGGCTACAAGCTGCTAAAGACCTTTCCCATGCAGTTCTCAGTTTGACAGTTCGATCATCTCAGTTTCTCATGCCTACTGTATGACTTTGTGAAGGTCAGTAAGACAAACAGTGCTGTTGGGCACCACTGTAAAGTGGCAGTTTTACCTAGTGGCTTTATCTGGTTAGCAGATAAAGAAAACAAATGCAAACTAAATGTGCTTGATTACAAAAGATCAAGTTATGTTTCTCTTCATGAAAATCAAAATGTGAGGCATATTTTGATTTGCTATGTGTTGCGATGAAATGTTTACAGTAAATTACCTTTTTATGTAGTTTACAGCGTCTGTGCATTTCCTTAATAGTAGTGGCCTATATAAACTTCACGAACCTGAGAGACAGCATTTACATGAGCGGCAAATGAAATATCAGTAAATCCGGCATTTCTAATTTAGAGCATAATATAGCAATTATAATGTATTCCAGATGAAATAATCATGCTTTAATCTGACGAAGAAAGTGAAAGCAGAAGAGATGCAAATGATTTTTTAACTGTATATATATATATATATATATATATATATATATATATATATATACCACTATAGGTGTTCACTCTTGCAATATCATCTCACTGTTTACTAGTTGTTAGGAAATGTTTAAAAAGTACATTCCATGAAAACTCCAAGGTATAACACATGCTAAAGTACATCAGGTGTAGTGCATTAAAATACGCAGCTTTACTAGTTAACTACATAAGAGTAGAATTACCATGCCAGTTTTTTAATCCATCTCTCATTTACTTTTTGTGATGTAGCCTTGGAAAAAAAATCACATCTGCATGCTTTTTCCTTTCAAAAGGAGATCACCTTGTTTCTTTTTTGTTTGAAGAAAGCTGATGTGTTGCCATTGAGAGATATAGGCCCAAAGTACCACACTGTGGCCAGTCACATCTGTATATCAAATATTTGTGCCACATACTACCACAAGCACAATTGAATGTCTGCCGAATGCTACAGTATCTTCATGCATTGTCATAGCGTAAACTAATAATGTCAACTGCCATTCTGCTGGTCTCATCTCAAGGTAACATCATATTGTTAGTTATGGCAGCTTACATGTAACTCTGGATGGATCTCTGTTTCATAATCATAGAAAGCTTTAGTCACTTACTGTAGTCTAATCTGTCAGTCTCACTGATGTCTGGTCCAGATGCTGGGTAGATTACACTAGTCAGTGTGAAAAAATAAAACATCTCTTTTCAGTATTTCATTAATGTACACACAGTTTCTACTTTCCATGGATATATTTTAATAGCAGGAGGACATCAGTGCTATTCAAGACATCCTGACTGATGCAGTTCCTTCCATGAACTGACCCAGTCCTTTCTACATACCTCACAATTTTCCTAAATATATTTTTCCTACCTCTCACCCTGGAGCTTCATTCCACCTGTCAGATATTTTCCAAGTAAAGTAGTACGTCCTCATGTACAGGATGAGGTGCATGCACTTAAATAGTATGTAATGTCTTCTGCTGCCTACGGTAGTACGCCCTCATGTACAGGATAAGGTGCATACACTTAAATAGTACGTAATGTCTTCTGCTGCCTACTGTAGTATGCCCTCATGTACAGGATGAGGTGCATGTACTTAAATAGTACGTAATGTCTTCTGCTGCCTACAGTAGTATGCCCTCATATACAGGATGAGGTGCATGCACTTAAATAGTACGTAATGTCTTCTGCTGCCTACTGTAGTATGCCCTCATGTACAGGATGAGGTGCATGTACTTAAATAGTACGTAATGTCTTCTGCTGCCTACTGTAGTGTGCCCTCATGTACAGGATGAGGTGCATGCACTTAAATAGTACGTAATGTCTTCTGCTGCCTACTGTAGTACGCCCTCATGTACAGGATGAGGTGCATGTACTTAAATAGTACGTAATGTCTTCTGCTGCCTACTCAGTTCTTCCTTTGTAGTTACAGCCTTCATACTCCACTGTAACTAATTTATGGACACTATCTGAATCCTTGCTTTTAAGCTAGCTTTATGACACTGCAGTCCTAAGCTGTTAATAGCTGTCTTGTATGTTTCTTTTCCAAAAAATTAACATCCTTTTAACCTTACTTTATTTTCTTTTCACTACTTTGCATTTTTCCTTGAAGTTTCATGTGCCTTAATAAAGTGAAACCAGTATTTCTAACTATGTCACAGAGTAAACCAGCATTCTGTTGGTTAGAGGTTGCCATGTCTCTTCCACTTCTGGTGGTTAATTCTTTCACTTATTGCTACCCTCCAATTACTACTTCATGATTCATGGAAGTATAACCCAGCATGTACTCTGTCTGAGGATTAATATTCCCTATAATGCCTTACACTTTTTGATACCAAATGTCAGTTGCCATTTGTCTGACTATGCTGACAGCCTTCATAGATCTGATTTGTTATTCTGATTCAGCCCCTTTCCCTAGTGTCATACAGGTTAGACTGTTTATATCTCCTTCTTTTTCTACCCTGCATACTGCCAAGTCCAGAGATAACACTTTTTTGTCCCTTTTTTGCACATATGCTTGAATCCTTCCCAGTCTGTTTCTCTGGCAACTTTATTTATTCTGCATTGCCATAACACTGAATCTTTGCAATCTGTCACTTGCAAACTAAAGTCATTATTTGTGTTCCTACACTCCAGCTTAAACTATCGTGTTCAACTCACATTTTTTCCCTAGGTGAAAATGTAAGCTAGCTGACCATTACATTTCTCTTTCTTCTACCTTTCATTCTAATTGCCAGGCAACTAAAATTAAGCCAATGTTTGTGATTCCTTCACCTGCACCTTATATGATCCTTACTTTTTGCTTAGTTTTTCTATTATATATCATTCTGTAGATTCACTTCCATAAAACTCTACACTATCTCTCCCCTTTCATTTGCATAGGTTCTAAACAGGGAATTCTATTGCCCCCAAATGTCTTACAGTCTGCTGAGCACACTGTTTCTCCTGTTGCATTATTTTTTGCCCTACCACTTTTCATATTGAACTGAAAGCATTGCATGCACCATATTTCCATTATGCTGATGTACATTTCCTTTTCATTTCCTTTCCTATCTTTCTTTCAACAGACATTTTTGTTTCTCTCATCTGTAGTGTCTTCCTGGATTCTCTTACAGTTGTCTTCTATCCCTCCACCTTTCCATCTCAGATTAATAATACAGTAGTTTAGGGGTATCTTTGCAGCCACTCCTTTAAATCAACCATCCCCTGGAAGCTGAAATGTAGGATATCTCTGCAGTATATGGCCTAATTTCCCTGACTGTCCTATATATATATATATATATATATATATATATATATATAGATATATATATATATGTGTGTGTGTGTATGTGTGTGTATATATATATATATATATATATATATATATATATATATATGTGTGTAATCATTGCCTAATTCCCTGAGATATAATGTATATTATACAATGACCCCCCATTAATATTCCAAAACGTGCATGCTGACTGGCCAGAGTGCCCATTGTAAATCCCACAATATACCAATGGAAAAAAGGTCCGGTCACCCGGACATTTTTCCGTTGGTATAAAGTACTCAAAATATATATTTTTAAAAAAATAAAAAACGGAGCAACGGATACTTTCTTTTCTCCATTGCTTCCGTTTGTAAGCATTGATGTACTGAGTATGTATTGGACACAAGTCTCATACACATGCTCAGTACATCAAAACAAGGAAGCAATGTACCACAACCAGTGGAAGAACAGTAATGCACCCTTATACAAAGACATTATTTAAGAAAAGTAAGTATTTTTTTTCTTAAATAATTTCATTGTACAAGAGCAATAAATGTGGTATATTGAAATTTACCCGCAGTTGGCTTTATTTCATCACTCGGGCTTCGCCGTTGTGATTAAACACCACCCATGGGTAAATCTTCAATATACCACACCACGTCATCGGTTATCACTTTACTCTATTATCGTTTCATTCATGTCAGTGCTTCTATTGGTGATGGTGCTATCTTGGAAAATGTTAATATGCTGCATTCTTCCTTGTATTTAATAGAGAGCCAAACAGTTCTTCCCTCTTATTTTCCTGTTGATTCTCTTGATAAATAATGTGTGGCAACACACACCTTTATGTATTTATTTATTTATTTTATTTGGAACAAAGCCAATTTTTAATGGAGGCCTGGGGAGATATGCTCCAGATGACTGTCTTTGTAACTTGTGAGGAAACTGCAGCACCCAGAGAAAACCCACATGAATGCAGGGAGGAGGACATGCAGAATCTGCACAGAAGGCACCCAAACTGAGAATCAAACTGGAGAACCTCTTGCTGCGAGTCGACAATGCTACTGCTGCACCACTGCTCCATCCTAGGTGTAGCCCACCCTTATGGGATGTTTTTTCATTACTGTTTGGCTCACGATTGTCAAATGTAAGCTGCTTAGTGAATCTGCAGATACTTTTATGCCCCTTTTGATAGGTTTCTTCCTCACCCATTCCTAATTGTACTACTTTTACCTTTCCCTGACTAAGCCTTTCTTCATTTTTAACTAGGTTTGCTGAAGTAGTATAATTTTCCTTCCTCGTATGGTACTGCCTTGTTATTCTTTCTATTTATCTCGTTCTTGCTTTATTTGTGATTTTTTTATCTGCTATTCTTTTTGTACTCCCCTTCTGCATGCATCATTTTTGTTTTTTTCCATAGTCTTTTTCAAACATAAGCGTTTCTTTTTCAGCCATCTTCCCCTATTCACTTGTGTAATACTGTTTCCATTTTGGTGTTTATTATCCTTCCCTCCTTGCCAAAGTTTCTTTCCTTTATAGATACTCTTACTCACCTTCCCTTCCTGTACTTCCAGCTGTGCCTAGCCTTATTCTTTTCTATATTACTGCCTTTGCTTCTTGTTCCACATTTTCTTACAGTACATTTACCTACTTTCTTTTCATCTTTCTGCCTCTTACACTCCTCCTTGACACACACGTGCCTTCACTATTGTAGCAGTATCATCTAACAATGGCACTGACTCTGAAATCTGCCTCATCTCTGTCATAGCATTAACTTTCGCCCCAGACTTCCATAGCAACACTGCTCCCCCAGCCTACAGATTTGTCTTACCTTGAATCTTCCTGTTTTTATTATCATTTCAGCATCCTCATACCTGCATTTTACTACTTCATTTTCAGCTGTATTTTAAATAACCATTTATCATCATTTACTTAACGTACATATCAACACTATCATGTGGTACCTGTTCTTGTGGTACTTTTGAATTTACTTTTACACAGAGGGAGAAGTTCATCTTACACTTCCAAGTATTTCCTGTCCTAACACAAAAATGCAATCCTCAGAAAGTCAAAATTATTCTTAAATGCTGTGGAAAGGGTTAGTAGCACTTAAAAGTTTATTTAAAGTAGTCTATAACCTTCAAATTACCATTCTATCTCTTCCATTGTATGTCTATATTTATTCTTGTCTTACTATCCCCCTCTGTCCCCTCATGTACTTTCCTAGGTTTTTTTCTGAACACAACCCATCACTTTGTTTTGCACGCCTTTTTCACGTGCATTTAACCACCTATCTATTGGCTAAATGTGTTCATGGCATTGAGTAGCTTATTAAGTAGCCATGCTTTTCTTTGTGAAGCATCTCCTAGTGAGAGACTGAAATCAGTCCCTGAGATCTCTTCTCTACTCTGGTTAAAAAATTCAAAATAAAAATAAAATAAACAAAACTACTTGTGATATAGTGTAAAAAGTAAGTTCATGTTTATATCACAGCTGACATGTCATTTGCTTTAAAACAGCAAGAAGCAGTGTTAAGCCAAATGTAAATGAAATGGCTTGGAAAGCCAGCCTACAAACACTTCTGCTGAACTGGAAATTTGTAAACAGTCTGAGGGCATACATCTGCAGTTATACAGTAAAAGACAGCTCTGGGATTTTATTCTCCCCACAGAAACACAACTATTTGCTATTCATGTTTGATCCATAGTGCTGGTCATCATTCAAAAATGGATCTGAAAATCCTGGAACTTGAGTTTTATGACCTGGAGTAGTCCAGATATAGGCTTTGCTGTATTCTGGACTTTTGGAAAGTTCCTGTGTTGCCCATTTCCTTTCTTGTATAAAGGGAGGCTTCTTTGTTCACCAGTGGCTGTGGGGAGCTTAGAGCAGCCTATCTATCCCTGGAGGAGTGTTCCCAGCACAAGAATCTGGTAGTCTATTGGCCGTTTTGGGGCAATTTCTAGCTTTTTCAAGTCCCCCTGTATAAAACCTGCTTTGGCGTGGCTTTGCGCGATTTTACGCATAGCGCAGCATCGGGCAGCTGTGCTTAATTGGGTTTAAACCATTCTCGGCTCCACAAAGTCTGCTCTTCACTTTTTCCCTTAGAACTGATCTAGTTCTCATAATAAACACCCTATTCCTACTCTAAAGCCTGTCACTTGCTCACTAAAGCAATTATATAAGTCAGCACTAAAAACTTAAAAGCACTGCACCCTCACAAACTCCCCTTGAGTACCTTGTTCCCCATTGGCCCTGTTTTTCAATTATAAAGGAATTCCCAATACTGTTCTAGCATGTCCAAAGGTCAGTTGTCAATCTCCTCTCTGGTCCAGCTGGTAAATCTGGGAATCTTGAGGCAATTTTACAACTGCCTCATGTACGCAGACAACCCTCTCCTCCGCCCAACAAATTCCAACACATGTGAGAGATGCAACCATATAGCCAAACTGGAGGCTAAGCTCTCTCAACTCAGTACTGGTGTAACCAGTCAGGAGGAGAAGGAAACCACACTCACTACAGTTCCAGTCTCATACAGACATACCACGACAGCAAACCAAACACATAAACACACAAAAACATACTCGGAGGCTCTAAATAAAAATTGGCCTAAGTAGCAGAGACCTCCAAAGCAGACACCCAAGAAACTACTACCCCAAAACAAAACACGTGTAACACATAGCTCACAAAGCCAGTGTGCCAAACAGACACAGCCCTTAAGGCTAAACAACACACCTGATACACTTGTAATAGGTGACTCTATCGTCAGGCACACTGACGTCCCGCTCACCAGGCTGAACAAGGAGAAGGTCATGGTGAACTGCCTGTCGGGCGCTAGGATCCGCCACATAACACAAGCACTCAGGTCACTCCAAGGAAAGTACAAATATGACTCAGTCATTGTCCATGCTGGTGTGAATGACCTGAGATGCACCTCCCTGGACTACATGAAAAGAGACATAGAGGAGCACTCTGAGCATGTAGCCCAGGCCGGTATGACCCTGACCTTGAGTAGCATCTTACTCTCACCAAGAATGATGCTACAATATGAAGACAAGATGATCAATTTCAACAATTGGCTTAAGTATTGGTGTCATTCAAAGGGGATCCAATGCCTGTCAGCCTGGGATGACATGCTCGACAAGCCACGATGCTTCGCTAGGGATGGCTTGCACCTGTCACCCCTGGGCTTTCAGATATTGGCAAAGGCTCTTGCCACCCCTATAGTGCCTTTTTTAGGCAAGGTTCAAAAGCAAACCCACCTCCATAGTATCACAAGGGATAAGAAACTAAGCGTAATGCTACTCAATGCCAGAAGTCTAAACCTCAAGATGCATGCACTCAAAACTCTCCTTAACATGGATAACATCGATATCTGTGCAGTAACAGAAACCTGGTTCAAGGCTCCCGAGAGTACCCCAGCACTACCAGTTTTTACCTCATACCATGCTTTTCGGCCCCAAAACTTGGACCGAACCACAAAAGGAGGGGGAGTATCAATATTCGTCAAAGATACCCACACCTCCAGGTTGGTGGAACAGCATGAAGCATCAGAGACTATCCATGTGCAACTAACAATGGGTAAAACTGCCTTCCAGTTTATAGCCTGCTACAGACCACCCTCCCAAACCCAGGAACCCCACTCGCCCTTCCTGAGAACACTGGAAAATATGAATGTCTCTCCAAACACCATTATATTGGGCAACTTCAACTACCCACACATAGACTGGGAGCATTACTCTAGCTCCAACACCCTAGCCCAAAGGTTCCTAGAATTTATAAACTCAAATGCTATGGAACAACTTGTTACCACTCCCACAAGAGGGGAAAACATACTGGACCTGATCATCACCAACATGGGGGCTCTATGCTCCAGACCAGAAGTGTATCCCTCACTGGTAAGATCAGACCATAAACTAATCTCACTGGATATTCACATCCCGACCCCACCCCCTGCCCAGAAAACCACAGTGAAAAACTTCTCTAAAGCAAATTTCACACTCTTCAAAACTGAGGTGGAATCCTTCAAAGCCCCCAGGCCTGTGGAAAATATGGCCCAGACCGCAGAATCCTTTATAAATGCATTCTATGAACACCTTCAGGAATGCATGGATCATGCAATCCCAAATAAAACCAAGACCCAATCCTACAAAGGCAGGTGTCATGTCTGGTGGACCCCAGCCATAAACAAACTATACAATAGAAGGAGGAAGCTACTACATGATAGAGCAAAATCCCAAAAAGGGAAGGCATCTCTGATCAGTATTAGCAAAAAACTACGGGCACTCATAAAATCGTCTAAGGCCAGCTTCGAGAGAAAAATTGCACAGGACAATAAGGATAATCACAAGGCTTTCTTTAGTTATGTTAGGAACCTCGGTGGGAATTCCCAGATATGCTCAGAAATAGTCCAAAATAACAAAAAATACACCAAACTCACAGACATTGCCAACATTCTAGCTGACAGGTTCAGCGCAAACTTCTCCCCCCCCTCCCCACCAAAAGGGCAAATATCTATCCAAGCAGAGTGCTGCCCCCTGACATCTCAGATGCTCAGGTAAGAGCCGCCCTCTCCAAAGCAAAAAACACAGCATCAATGGGACCAGACGGTGTCCCGGGCTGTGTCCTACATGAACTCCAAGAAGAGCAAAACTCAAACATAAAACTACTGTTCAATCTCAGCCTTACTACAGGATATGTACCCAAAGAGTGGCGTACAGCAAAAGTGGTCCCTCTCCACAAAGGTGGTGCCTCAACAGATCCTGGAAACTATCGCCCCATAAGTCTGACTAGCTTGGTCTGCAAAGCTATGGGAAGGATCATCATGGACCTCATAAATAAAGATATTGGGGACATACAGACACTGGATCCTACCCAGTTCGGCTTTGTTAAGGGCAGATCCTGCCTCTTAAACCTGGTCGATTTCTTTGAAACAGTCACCAAGGCCATTCACGAGGGGAAGGTGGTCCACACAGCCTACCTGGACTTCGCAAAAGCCTTCGATACAATACCCCACTCTGGCATGTTAGATAAGCTCACCAGCTTAAGTATAAACCCCTATGTCACTAGATGGGTTGCAAACTGGCTCAAGGACAGAACCCACATGGTTAGAATTGCTGGAGCCATGTCAGACAGTTACAAGTGGCATCCCACAAGGCTCAGTCCTGGGACCTCTCTTGTTAGGTATATATTTCTCAGAGGTACAGGCCAACATGGAAGGACTGTGGCTGACCAAGTTCGCTGATGACTGCAAACTAGGCACCATAATCGATTCTCCAGCTGACACAAGCATCCTACAAAAGGGCCTCATAGAAACAGACAACTGGTGCCAGAGCCATGGCCTCAAGCTAAACACCAAAAAGTGTATAGTCATCCCCTTTGGCAAAAACAAAGTGCCCACAAATTACCAGATAGGTGGTAATCCATTAAGTAAGGAAGAAGTAATTAGGGACCTGGGGAACCAAGTTGATAGCAATCTCTCATTTGAAAACCACGTGGCCAAAGTGGTTAGAAAAACATTTTATATAGCCCACCTAATCATGAAGGGATTCACATCTAGACCAGGGGAGATCATTGTGCCTCTTTGCTCATCCATCATCAGGCCCATAATTGAGTACAATGCTCCTTTTGGGATGTACCTTACCAGACACCTGCAGCAACTGGAAAGACCCCAAAAGTACCTCACCAAGAGGATCAAAGGGCTCAAACAGGTGCCATATGCTGCCCGGTTAAAGAAACTCCAGCTCTATTCAGTGGCATACTGCCTGCTCAGAGGCGATCTGTGCCTGACGTATAAAGCCATGTCCAACCCAGAATTAATGGACATGCTGCACCTCAGAAAATCCAAATCCCATCGAGCTACGTGCTCGAGAGACTTGAACCTCAGCACTGAAATAAATAGGACATGCTGGAGGGAATGATTCATAACCCAGAGGCTCCCTTCACTCTGGAATAAAATCTCAGTCCAGGTTAGGCAGAGTCCCTCATTGACTCTCTTCAAGAGGAATCTTGATGAGTGGATGGGAGATCGTAGGTTTACCCTGGGTATCACTTCTGTGTTACTGTTAGACAGAGGCACAGTATACTAACCTCGAAAATGGGCATAGCAAAATTCATTTAAAATGGGTGGCGAAAGCCAAACACACTCTGGCTAGGCTTATAAATGCCCTAGGGCAGATAGCCTAGTATGAACCTATAAACCTAATAAAATTGAACATTTTGTAACTGCTTCCAATGATCAGTAAGTCATTCTGTTGTTCTTCAGGGGAATCGAGACTTCTGTTTGCTAAAAAAAAAAAATAAATAAATAAAAATAAGCAAGGCAGTTCAAAGAGGAAGGCTTATTTGTAACATGTCCTGCAGTTCTTATTTACATAAGTTTTTAGATTGATTTTGCCATTGATGGCCTGCATCTATCACCCCTGGGTTTCTGGGTGCTGGCTAAGGCTCTTGCCACCCCTATAGTTCCTATTCAAGGTGGTGTTCCAAAGAACAAATTACCACCATAACAGCTATAAATAAATGCAATCTGAGGGTCATGCTGCTCTACACTAGAAGTCTAAATCTCAAGATGCACTTGCTCAAAGCACTCCCCAAAATGGAGAACATCGACATTTGTGATGTAATGGAGACCTGGTTTAAAGCAGCAGAAAGCACCCTGTGCTATCAGGCTATAACTCATTCCACAACCTTCAGCCCTGAAACATGGCCCAAAGCTCCAAAGGCAGTGGTGTCTCCATATTTATAAAGGATATGCGCACCTCCAGACTAGTAGCTCAGCATAATGCATCTGAGATACCTCAGGTATAACTAACATTGAGTAAGACTGCAATCCAGGTCATAGCCTGCTATAGGTCCCCAACCATGCCCTAAACTCTCACTCCATGTTCCTAAGCATACTGGAATCTATCAAGGTCCAACCCAACACTCTCATACTAGGAGACCTCAACTACTCTCATTCAACGTGGAAAACTACTCGAGCACCAATGCACTGGCCCAACGCTTCCTGGAATTCATCAGTTCCAATGCCCTGGACCAGCTCATTCTTACCCCCACTAGAGGAAGCAACATCCTTGACCTGGTTTTTACTGACATGGGCAACTGTTGCTCTACATCAGTAGTCAATTCCTCCCTAGTTAGATCCGACCACAAACTAATCACCATGAAAGACTTCTCCAAAGCTGACTTTGGACTCCTAAAAGCAGAGTTTATATTAAATCAGCGAACACTTAAAATAACGAATGCTGATTTATCGACCCTTTAAAAGCAAAAGCTGCTTGAAATCCCGAAGACACAGAACAGTGATTTTTTTTCCCCAAAAAAAAAAAAAAAACTTCAAAACAATAAATAAAGTGGGGGGTTTTGCCCCCCCACACACACCCCTACTTAAATATACCAATTCTAAGATCACACCACAGTGGAGGGAATGGCTAGGTCCCAAAAATGGCCCAGCGATTTTTTCCCTGGGAAAAAAAACGGCCAAGCGATTTTTTTTCCCCTGGGAAAAGAAATCACTGTTCCGTGTCTTCAGGATTTCAAGTTTTCACTTTTAAAGGTTCTATAAATCAGCATTCGCTATTTTAAGTATTTACTGATTTAATATAGACCCTAAAACAAGAGGTGGCTAACTTCACGGCACCCATTCCAATGGAAAATAGATGCATGACTGCTGAATTATACACCAATGCACTGTATGAACACGTACATAAACGCATGGAACTAGCCATACCCAACAGAACCAAGATGTTCTCCTCCAACAAAAGGAAGCCAGTGTGTTGGTTCCCTGCCATTAATAAACTCTACAACAGAGGGAAGAACTTGTTGCAGAAAAAGGTGAAGTCCCAAGACTGGAAAAATTCCCTTATTAGCCTCAACAAAAAGTTAAGATCCCTCATCAAAACATCCAAAGCCAGCTATGAAAACAGAAATGCAGCAGACACTAAAAACAACCACAAAGCCTTCTTTAGTTATATCAAGAATCTCCATGGCAATACCCAGATTTGCTCTGAGTTACTGCACAGTGATACCTCCTATACTGAGCCAACAGATATTGTCAACATACTGGCCAACAGATTCAATGTCACCTTTACGCCCCCCCCCCACCCAAGACCAATCTCAATACCGGAAGAATGCCAGGCACCCAAAATTACTGCAGCACAGGTTAAAGCTGCATTGTATAAGGCCAAGAATACAACTTCCGTGGGACCCAGCAATATCCCTGGCTGTGCTCTACATGAATAACAAAGTGAACTGGCACCACATCTGTGTTCTCTGTTCACTCACAGCCTCACCTCAGGCTTTGTCCCTACTGAATGGTGCACTGCTACAGTCATACCTCTCCATAAAGGAGGAGAGACTACAGACCCTGGAAATTATTGGCCCATGAGCCTGATGAGTCTGATATGTAAGGCTATGGAGTGCATCATCAAGAAACTAATTAACAAGAATATAGGGAAGCTCCATACACTAGATCCCATGCAATTTGGTTTTGTGAAAGGTAGATCATGCCTGCTCAACCTGGTTGACTTCTTTGAGTCAGTTATCAAAGCAGTGGATGAAGGTAAGGCAGTTCATACAGCCTACCTCGATCTGGTCAAGGCCTTTGATACCATTTCCCAGTCGGGAATTGATAAACTTACAAAACGAGGCATCAACCCCTATATCGTTAATTAGGTTACAAACTGGCTCACTGATAGAACACACAGTGTGAAAGTAGCAGACTCCAAGTCAGACCAGTCACAAGTGGAGTCCCACAGGGATCAGTCCTGGGTCTTCTCCTGTTTGGCATCTACTTCTCAGAAGTCCAGGCCAACATGTAGGGATTCTGGCTGATCAAATTTGCAGATAACTGCAAGCCAGGAGCCATTATTAACTCCCCAAGTGATGCAGACATCCTACAGAAAGGCCTCACTGAGACCAGTGACTGCTGTCGAAACCATGGCCTTAAGCTTAATGCAAAAAAATGCATCGTCATCCCCTTTGGGAAAAACTTTGTTCCCACTAATTACCACATTGATGGGACCCCACTGAATACTGAAGGTGTTATAAGAGATTTGGGGACATAGGTTGACATCAACCTCTCCTTTGACCATCACATTGTCACTGTGATCAGCAGAAATCTTGTTGTAAGAACACTAGTCCACGGACTCCTAAAATGATGAAACCACTCAAAATTAAAACCACCAAAGAAAGCAGACAGCACTAAACACTGGCTTAAAAATCATCTTTTAATACTTGTTAAGCACTTTCAACCACTGAAATGTGGGCTTCATCAGGTTCATAGGCCAGAGACTGCCCATACTGTGGCATAGACTTCCCATACATGTCAAGCAGATCACCTCACTAGCCCTCTTCATGAGAAATCTTGATAAGTGGATGGGAAATAAAAAGTTCACCCCAGGGATCACTCCAATGGCTCTACGTGATAGAGGCACTGGGAACTAATGAAGGGTGGCACAATGCCAGGGCACTTCCATGGGCTAGACTTGTAAAGGCTCCAGGGCCATTAGCCTACTACACACCTACGAACCTATAAAAATGTCACTTGTCTGTGCTAGACTACCTGTGCATGTGTTTGAGATTATCATAGTATTTATTTTCTGTGTTTGTGGATTTGAGCTACCTCCTATCTGAATTTTATGAGCTGCAAAGTTGTGTGATACCTCTTGGCCTGCCTGCAAGGCAATTACTTTCCACTGATACTACCTCAAACTGCTACTGAATATGTCAGGAGTGCTTATTGGTATTATTTAGAAAGTAATTGGTGCTGACAAGTGCTGTTTATGTACTCTGTAACTTCAGATTCATTCTTAGAAGTATTGTGATTTAATTTCTTTCTTCATACCTTCCCTTTCCTTGCTTTCTTATCTTTCTTTCTTTTCTTTGCACAATCTTGATCTAGATTTTAAAAAATGTAGTGGAGGTCAATGCTAGGATACCTATCTGTGGATGAATGTTACAGATATATATCTGAGTAATAAAAAAAACAGATATTAAACATCATGAAACTTAACAGGCAATACCTTAGTATACATTACATACCAAATTACATCAGTAGTAATTGTTTTTATGTAGCTGAGTTTTTAATGGTATTTATCACTTCCCACCCCTCAACAGCAATCAGTTGCAATTCCTTGGACATTTGGCCTATATGATTTGAAGGAGATTAAATGCCTCCTTCAATCCTCTGGTTACTAATTTGTCTTTCCTGCAGCTTCCTATTGTTATTCCTGGATTAGATGCCTCTGCAACAAGCAAAATGCTTGATTTCTGAAACCCGTACTAACTGATGCTTTGTGTGCAACAATAATACATTGTTTAAAAGTCAACATTACACACAAGCACTATTTCAGAATTAAGTGGCTTCTCAGCTCTGCCTCATTTTGAAGAGCATTTCCCATTTTGAATGTTATAAATACCAAGCTATGTGCAGTTGCATGTTGAAATGGTATGTGGCACATTCATTTTTAAGATTTTTTTTTTATCTAATATCCATTCTAAATGTTAATGAGTCATATTATTTCATCAACAGAACACTTTGAAGGTATGAATGAGCAGTCTGTAACCATGCTATGTTTTTCAGTTGAAGCTGTTAGTAAGTCTTCCAAATTTTTCACATTTGCTCCACATTATGAGAGGTTATATTCCATATTTTAGAAATGAAAATTTGAGAGCAATGATTTGCAATGCCAAAAGTTTGATCTGTCTGTAGTTCTGTACCCTCTTAGTAGTGCACAGACACAAGCGATTTTTATACTGCAAGGCAAACAGATTGGAGTAGATAAAGAAAAAAAAACTGTCATACTAATAGAGGGTTATGTTTGGGTCTTCAATTATAATCAAGATGTTATATGTTTGAGAAATTAATGGTAAGTTCACCCTAAGCATAGAGCGAGTCTTCACATCCATTCCAAGTATAACGGCCTGAATATGATCAGAGATACTTGATCACAATTCTTTTGTAGTGCACTGAGTCATACCTATTCATGTTACAGAGACAGACAGTGGTAGAGAAAATACAGAGCCAAGTGTTTTACATCTTTGAAAGCTGCACCACTCACTGTCTTGGCACTTCAGCTTTTGTAAGACATGGAGGTTTAGCTGCTGTAATCTGCAATAAGAAACAGGTGAAGAAGAAAACAGAAACTGTATAGAAAAAAGTGCTTCACAGCTTGGAAAAGTGCAACACATTGAGCACTGCCTCACAAACAGCAGCCAGAAACAATGTGTATCTGATTCACTAACAGGTTTAAATGCTGTAATACGCTTTGTGCTGCCACGGTGCCATAGTTAAGACAGGGTGAAGCGAGCAGAGGCAGCAATGCATGCTGGTATGGATCACAGTTGTCAGTGTACAAGGTTTGCCTGTTACTCTCTGCAAAATGAGCACAAGTGCCAAGACTGATTTAAACAGCCATGAATATATCTGGCTATTTAAATGAAGTGCGGTAGCATGTCTGCATTTCAGGAACTGTAGCACAGAAATGCATGCTGTTTGCTACAGTTTTCATTTTAGATTTTGGTTAATAAAGCTGGAAAATAATTACTATGGTGAAGATATTTTTCCTTCTTTTTTTCTCAGAATTGTACAAGACTGGCCTTAGCTGGGAAATTGCCAAGGGAGCCAACTGCTCCAGTTCCAATTCAGTGCTACAACACACAAGATGTGAGACAGCTTGAAGTGTATTACAGTTTTTAAAGCCTGTTCAGCTTCCTGATAGTGTTCTTTCGTGGCATTTGTTGGGCAATTGAATGTTGCAGAGACTGATACTCTGTTAATGACCATAGTGAAAACATCCTTAATGTTGCCAGGATGATGGTCTCATTGAAGTATGGAGGGAGGTTTGAATGCAAGCAGGCATTGAGCAAAAGTTCTAACCAGAAATGAAAATGAAAGAATACCTTTGTGTTCTTTTCAAATTCTGAGTATATGCAATGGTACTCCATGTACTGCAATATATAATTGAGCTGCAGCTCTCTTGAAAGTATGAAACTATCATGATTTTCTGCTATTGCTGACACCATAAGTACTCCATTAAAATAGTTCATCATTGTTACGGGACTGACCTATAAACAATCCCTATTGAATATACAAATACACATATTGTAAATCTGTTAAAGCTATAGATAGCTTTGCTTCAGTTCATGAAAATTATCTTCCTTAAATTTTAAATGTCTTTCTAAAGCCACAATGCTGAGTGCAGCCAGACATTCCCACTGTGAATCAACTGTTAAACTGGAATCAAGTCTTAGCTACAGCAGTTTTATAAAATAAGATGATTAGATTATTCATCTCCTGTCTTATCCTCTGCTGCATTGAGCTTCTCTTTGCAATTTCTTTTCTATAGCATCCCCTTTCTTTGTAATACATACCAGGGATACCAGGAATACTGTTTGGAAGACTACCATCTTACCAGACTCTTATACATCACCAAGAGCATTTATGGCAGAGACTGGGGGTAAGCATACACAACTTTCACTCATGAAATGAACATATTAATCAACCAAGTCATTTCAAAGTTTTGCTTAAGTGTTATTAATTTTAAAGTGGTTCAAATTGTCCTAGCAGTTGCTAGATCTGCATGGGAAAAAAAATCTCCGATGTCACCAGCACATGCTTGTTGAAATGTGGACATACCATTAGGAAAGCTATGTTGGGCTGGGCATGTTCTTAAGCTAGACAAAATATCTGACTAATAACATCTTAGCTGGTTATCTCAGTGACACACATGGCATAAAGGTAGGTAGGCTGTGGAAAGAACAATTGTAAATTGGAATATGGCTTTACCAAAAGCATACTATGACATATGCACCATTTGAATTGCTAAACTCTCTTATAACATTTGAATTTACTGGGTTAGGATTTCTGACCACTTGTGCCACCACAGAAATTAAATATGTGAGAGTATTGCTCATTATCTTCATCCATTGGTAGCAATTTGATTACTGTAATACTCTGAGTAGGTGAAATAGAAACCTTTTAAACCTTATAAAGAAAAAAATCAGTGGACCAGATTGTTAATAGCCCAACTAGAGGACAAAATATTATCGACCTGATAGTTAGAAATGTAGCATCATCATGCACAAACCCTCTAGTAACTCTGTTTCTAATTAAGTCAGGCAATAAGCTAATAATGTTTTCCTCAAGCTTTATAAAGCCTTAAACAAATGCATCAGAATGTGAAGACATTAGGTGCACAAATCACCTCAGATTCTATGACGGAGTCTTGCAAGTCACTTACAACATCACCCCCAGGCACAGCCTCAGCAAATAACTTTGCAAAGGAGCTTTGCACCGCATAAATACATTTATAGAATTAGCAGTACCTCCCATAACCAAATTTAATGGAAAATTTAAAATCAAACTATCGTGGTAGTCCACCAACATGAAAAAAATTACAGTAAAAGGAAGAAAGTCAATAGAGAACTTAACAAGTTCAGGAAATATTAGGTATTTGAATAAGTATTTTAAAAAGACTATCAGATCATCAAAGGCAGCCTATGAACTCTGTCATCTAAAGGCAAACACAATTAGAAATCCTTCACAAGTTATGTTAGAAAAGGAAGAAACAAGTCAGCAATGTGCATAACTCATATTAAATGGCAAAACCTATTCTGACCTGGTGGACACTGCTAGTAATCTATGAAATAAATTTAGTGCAAATTTCACTATTGATATGACTATCCAAAGCTCTAAAATCCCCTTAACTCTCAACATCACTAATGAAGATTTACTGAAAGTGCTGGCCAAGAGCAAGAACATTTCCCCCATGGGAATGTATACTATACCCAGATGTCTGACAAATGATGCCAAACATGGTCTGGTGGAACCTCGCTATAGACTCATTCTTGGAAATATGACATACAGCACAGTTAATCCCACTCCAGAAATATGTCTTTATACTGTCCCCAAAAACTATAGGCTCATCAGCCTGATATGTCTAAATTATAATGCAATGGAACACACTATAACAGCTTTGATTAGCAAAAATCTCATCAGGCTAGATATGCAGAATATTTTTTTTAAATAGATCCTTTCCAATGAACCTGATCAGAAGCATACCAAGGGTAGGGTGAAGATGGCAGCCACACTGGGGACAAAATATTAGGGGGCACAATCAAAAGAAACTTTAATGGATGCCAGATCAGGAGATGGACATGAGCACCAGAATAGCTAGCTGTACCTCAGAACCAGGTTATCTCCTTTGACAGGGCAAAACAAGCTGTTGACAGTGGTCAAACTGTATGTACAGCCTGTGTACACCTGGCTAATGCATATGACAAAGTCTCCCATACTAGCATAATTATTAAAAATGCATTACAAACATATCCCTATGCGGTAATATGTACAGCAAATTGATAAAAGACAACTCACGTGGTGTGGTTGGCAGGTCAGTATCAATGAGGTTGACTAGTGATGTCCTGCAGGGCTCAGTGCTGGAACTGCTTTTTTTTTTTTCTTGTATTTACTTCTTGGACCTACAGACTAAAATTGGGCTTAAATTCAGTGTTAAAAATGCAATGCTGTTGCATTTGGCAGGCAAACCACCCCCAAAGCATATAGCATTGACAATGTAGTTAGAGGCCTAGGAACCTTGGTTGATAACTCCCCTCTACTCTGACCACCATTAAGCAGAATATATCAAGAACTCCTTCTCTTTTGAGCAGCTGTTTGCAAAGGGAAGAACATCTGGATGTGCCCTTTATGATGTACTTCCTCAGACATATTAATTAGATGGAAAGCCTCAGAGAATCCTAGCAAAGAGGATCATAGGCTTAAAACCTATAAGCTATCAGAAACGATTAGAAGCATTGTCACTTTTGTCTATGTCTTATGGGATCCTCAGTGGTGAGCAATGTTTTTTTTTTCTGAGGAATCAAGGACACAGAAGTCCTGTATCTTCTGTACCTTCAAAAACCAAATAATCCCACAAATACACCTGCCACAACAGATCAGCAAAATTAGATGGAGAAACATTTTTTTTTTATTCCGCATCTACCTCACATCTGGAAAAGATTCCCCTTACAGATAAAGCAATGTGATACACTATTGTCCTACAAATCCTGCAAATGGTATGCCTATTCATAAATTCACTGTGGGAATGACTGGCATAGCCCTCCTTGAGAACATGGTACAAATGATATCCCATGGTTAAGAAAAAGAATGAAACACAACTTTTAAAAATGGCTGCTGCCATTCTTTTTGCCCATAGTGTGGAGAAAGGAAAAATGCTAGCCTTTTTTTTCCATGGAATTATAGAAAAGGAAACAATAATGGGGAAACATAATATCATTTTAATATTGTATGTTTAGAAATAAAATCTAGAACTACAGTATATGTAATGTGACAATGGCTAAACAGTCAACTGACTCGCCTTTCATGCAAAAAGAGTAGAAGGCTGTTTTGATTATATTCCCACTTCAGCTGATAGGATTAACTTTCAAATTGCTGGCACTGCAATGCAACTGTAGGGGGTAAAGCACTCTTAAGTCCATCACACTTTGGATGAAACAATAAACTGAGGTCCCATCTGCCTGACTTGGTGGTAGCGCAAGTGGATTAAAAGCTCTCATGATATTTATTAAAAAAAGAGAAGAGAACTTTCCCAGGTGTCTTGTACAAATTTCCTCTCATAGTATGAAGACCACCTCGGACCTCCCCTGAAAAGAGGCTAAACCTGATTGCAGATAGATAAATAGGTAAATAAATAAATGTGAAAAGCAATAATGCCCCATAGAATGGGCATTTTCATGGAATTAACATCCACACTGGAGGGAATTATTCTGCATATATATATATATGTGTGTGTGTGTGTGTGTGTGTGTGTGTGTGTGTGTGTGTGTGTGTGTGTGTGTGTGTGTGTGTGTATATATATATATATATATATATATATATATAATTATATTTATATTTAAATGTAATTTACAACAGATAAAAACAACTTACATATTTCAACATAACTATATGCAGGTATGTCTATAACAAGATAGTTGATTATCTTACAGTACATTATATGTTATAGCAAATATAAAATGCTAACTAGTATTTGTCTAGTAGAAAATATAACTTTGTCCAGCCTTTGATTTCAGAAGTAGCGCTACTCATTCTCATTTGAATAGTTACTAACTCTTTATGGCAAATAGCAGCAGTGGCATTTTTATATTCATATATATATATATATATATATATATATATATATATATATATATATATATATTCAGCAAGAGAAGGAGTCTATTCACTTTTCTAATGTGTTATAATCAATTTTCTGGCAATAAATAATAGAGTCCAAAGAAGAAAATATTGTGATTGGCACATACCTGGGAATTAGAGCATTAAATTGAACTAATTGATTAGATAAGATAAACTTTTTTGACCATAAGGCCTGAAATTTTTCCAAAAATTGTAAAATTACCTTATGATCAAACATCATATATTGCCAAACTACTTTGAATGAGGCTTTACATCTCCAACAGCGAATGTTTTCCTTCTTAAAAATGATTTAAATTTCATCAGCTATAATAAAAAGATATGTGTAAGAATTTCCATGAACAAACATTTTCCAAAATAAAGAAGTGGTGGTTTTGCAGTGATAAAATTGTATTTTTATCAGATGAAGTTAATGAGTTACTTATCTGTATGACATAGTTGCAATAAATGTCATCTGCACAGCATTTATAATTTTGAATAAATTATAAACAATAGACACTTTCTATTAATTTGAGATTGTTAAAAATGATTGTAGTAGAATATTCTTGCTCAGAAGAATAGAACACTGACACTATTTTCTGTAATACATATTTTCTACAGTTCTGTACAGTAAGCCAATTATTCCTACCAATATCAAACTGACACATTAAATTATCTATGTTTAGTACTTTAGATTCTTTGAAGAACTGACTCAAAATAAAATTATCTTTGAAACTCCATATCATCTGTAAAGCAAATATATATATATATATATATATATATATATATATATATATATATATATATCTATAGTTAATGTGAAGGCCATAGGAATAATAGAAAAAACATGCTTTAAAGTCAAGGTATTCTTAAACAAAAGTTCTGAATGATTTTAAGATGGTATTAATATAAGTAGACTTTATTGGATTATTAAAATGTTTAATTAAAATGTAATTTTATATTATTTAAAATTTGAGAGTGAGACAAAGTAATGTTCTCATAATTTAGTCAAATTCATTCATGACATTACTTCAGTTAGCCGAATAAGTGGAATCCAATGAAGAAGCAACCTTTATAATAACTGAAGCTAATACATACATATGATTGTCAGGAAAATCAATACCTGCATTATTGCATTATTTGGTACAGTGTCTTAAGGCTATTCTGAGTTGATCAGTAAAAGCCTTTGGGTAATATAACCATTTTAATCAAACATGATCTTTATTCCATTGCAAAAACTTTGTATTCCATATATTTATTAAAGTTTTAATTTTATTCAAATACTGAATTATAATTAATTCTTATTATTTCATTGAGATTATCTGTAAGAACAATTCCTAAGCAATTTAGCCTTTTATCCCAGTTGAATTCATTATAATGAGTCAGCAAAGTATCTGTTTTTTATTTAGTAGTATGGTTTGATTTATGATTTAATTATATGTTAAACACAATGTCAATTCAAAATAAGTTAGAGATTTGTAATTATTGACTGAAGAAAAAAATCATTTTATCTAAGACTAAAAGAATGCATTCTGCAAATAGTTGAATCTTAAATGAGTAAAGGTCATTAACTCTGAAACCTGCTATATAATTATTTATTTTAATATAGTAAGATAAAGGTTCTATGGTTAAAGCAAATACGAGCAGGGAAAGAAAGCAACCCTGTTTGCACCTTTAGAGATTTTAATAAATTGTGAAATATAAGCTCCTAGTTTGCCATAAAAAGAAAGAACCTTAATATAAGTGATTTATAAGAGAAAATAAACCTCAAGGAAATTTCTACATTTTACAGCTTTATCTAAATAAGACATTTTATTGAATCAAATGATTTATATTTCTCTAGAATAGTTATGTCTAATAATTAATATAAGCTAAGTCTACTCTTAGTACTTAAATGTGTTGGAATGTACAAAAAGATTATGTAAATGACTGAGAAACTCTATGGTTTCTTCCAATGTATCTCTTACATGGGAAAATAAAGATTTTAAATAAAACTCCAAATATTCTGTTAATGAACCACACCCTGAAACTATAGCTCATCTTGATGTAGGTGAAATCAATTTGTAAATTTTAGGTAACATAAAATCTCTGCCTCCTTGATTTTTTTACTGTCTTTTTAACCTCTACAGTAGTAAAGTTTTTCGGCATAATTTCTTGTAGAAAGTTAGCAGTCTGTTATTTTAACATTATAGTTAGATCAATTTCCAAAAACAAATATGTCTGAGGATCACTCAGTTGTTCAAATGCGTCAGTGGTATACACTTTTATGGGCCACATAACTACCTAGTTACCCTTGTCAGCAGGTGCAATCATTACATCATGCCTAGACTGCAGATTTGACAAAGCAGACCTTTTATCAGTGGTACAGTTATAATCCCCATTTCTAAATATACACTGCTGATCAGAATATAATTCTTTCAGAATGGTCTGTTCAAATATCCTGTCTACAAGATGGTAGGGAGGTTGAAAGATTTATAAAAACAAAATTCATCCACTATATTCTCTTTAATATTGTCCATAGACCTAGTCTGGAAACAATATTTAAGATTCAGCAATCTACCAAATGTTTAACATCTTGTACAACATATGCCAAAGAAGCATATATAGAAGGAGTAAAATGTAATCCTTTATCTTACAAAGAAGTTACAGAGCTAGTGACCACAAAACCAGACACATTAATCAGAAAATTATCACACGTCACATTGTTTTCATTAATTACTTGAAGCTTATAACAATGGCTGCTTCTTCCCTGTCTACAGTGAGGCTGATTTTTGTGGCCTGCTCATTTGTATTTCAAAACCCTACCCCTTGAATCGACTGGTTTGATAAAGGAAAATGTTCAGTTTCTGTATCACTGTTCAAGTAGGCTGAAGAAACAGAGGAACAACCTGGATTTTTAAAATATATTTATAGTTACTGCATTTTTGAATTGATTTAACTTTGTTACCGTGCACATCATGGTCAGAAGCAAAACAAACCATAAGCATTGATTATTTATTAAAAGCCATCTTCATACTATAGTCTTTCATCTCCCTGCTAAATTTCTTCACTTTCCTGGCTTCTGCTGTATATCTAAATAATTCATCTGTACCACAAAGTTGTTATTTAAATCAGAATAATCAACATGTTCTTTAAAATGATTCACAACTCTAAAATATTGATTTGTATTCTCTTGCATTACTTTAATGTTCTATTCATAAACCTAAAGTGAACACTTACAAAGCATCAGCAACACTAATTTTTGTATAGCACAACATCACTGTAAAAATGTTGTCATCTGTAACAAATATCTGTTGGAAATACATCTTCATATCTCCAAGTGTCATTTGACATTCCTCATTTAGTTTTGACTTTTGTAGATGTCACATGTTGGACTTGAGTTTTGTTGAATTGTTACTGAGATCTGGAAATACCTTGCAGATCTCTACCGTGAGTTAACTCACCATACTATCAGTGCTGGAATCAGTAACCCTTCCTCCTGCTTGACATCATGGACAAAAAAGGACAAATACATAGGAGTGGACATCTCAGTATATTAATAAGAAAAATGATGAATAACAATATTGAAACTGACAGCACAGCACCAAAACAAAAAGTTACTACAATCATAAATACCTCATACACATACATACATGAATTAAAAAGTATGTAATACACGAGCAGATTATAAAATAAATCATATATTGACTCATGATATATGTTTTAAGGAGACATTAAATTTCTGAGATATATGTAATCAATATATATGTATACTAATAACATAAATGCATTCATAGATATGAAGCAGATATTTCATGCAGCAAAAATAAAATGCACAATATAAAAAAGCAGTTAAAAAGGGGGATAACTATAAATTAAATGAAAGCAAGATGTTATACTGTAGTAAAAATTAAATGGAACAATCACACAGTTTTCCAAGGAGAAAAACGTCCATGTTCAAAACCATTAAAGTATAATAGTTATTTATCTTTCATTTTTTAAACTTTATCACCAATTTTCCTATCGGTCGTTCCTAGTTGTCTTTTCATTGAACCTTCCCACTAACCCACACCTTTTGTTTTCTCTGAGATATATATATATATATATATATATATATATATATATATATATATATATATTTTTTTTTTTTTTTATGTAGGTTACTGCATATTCTAAGGAATCAAATGTTTTCTGTCCTTCAGGAAGAAATAGTTTAATTCTGGCAGGAAAGAAAGGAGCAAACTAAAAGACCAAAACTGTCAAACCGTGAAAAAACAGACGAAAGCAGAGCTCCTTAACGAAACATTATTTAATTCTTTAAGTGCGATAATTTCAGTACACTTTTCGTTGGGAACAGACCCAACTTCATCAGAAGATTAAAAAAATCAATCAAACAAAGAACCATGGACTGAGCAATATATATATCAAATACTAAGCACGCCCTTCCTGAATCCTAATTGATATTGATAAAAAATATATGTAATATGTAAATTCATGGTCCTGTGAACTTACATATTTTTTATGCGTTGGTATGTGGTTTAATATGTTAAAACAAGTCCCTCATTAAGACCTACTTTTTACTTTTTATTAATTTTAAACTTGTTTTTTATTTTGGGCACCCTTTCAAAGTTATTTTCCATTAGAGAGCTTGTGCACTCAGTAAACTGAATCCCTCCCTTAAAATAAACTAATTACTCAATTAGTCTCCAAGTCATCAATCTTTTCTAAGCACATATTTTGTTTGAAAAGAAATTCAGTATGATTTACAAACTCAGACACTCTGCCATCTATGTCACTCAGTGTTTGTTCAGATCTAGAAATCTTTACACTTTGTTGCTTAACCAGGTTGCTAATAATCTCAATCTGCTTTTCACAGATTTCATTTATAGTATTTATTTTCACATCCAGTTTACCCATGTATATAGAAATGTCCATGATATTACTTAGAAAAGTTTGTTGTTCTTTTCTGATATAATTTTCATAACTATTAGATTTGGAATGACAGCTTGCAGATTTCCATTGGTTTACTCATTTCCTTTGACAGGAAATGCTTGGGGGAAAAAAAATTAGTGAAACAGTTTCAGGTATGAATCCTGAAGAAATGTCCTTGTTCTGAAGACTATTAAACTGGTCATTACTGGAGATTTTCTGTCAGAAAGATTTGAATGCTGCAGAGTAAACTACCAGTACTGCTAACAGGTCATCTTCTTTGTAATGCCACCCACTTTTTTATATATTTTTATGTAAAATAGTTCCTCTGCCTAATGTTTCAAACTTGCTTTATCATAGGTAACGGTTAATGAAGGAAAGATTCTAGATCCAAACATGACATAAAAATGATTAATGTCCACACACACACACACACACACACACACACACACACACACACACACACACACACACACACACACACACACACACACACATTTAGTAGTGCAGGCTGGCAGACTGACATACGTTAAACTCTATAATTAAACAAAAATACCAAAACAAAACCGAGACCTTCATTTTAACACTAACAAACTGTCCATTCGAAAAGTACTGAGGATTTTTGTCTATTAATCCAACACAAGACTTATTCAGTACACATTTCGCAGAAGTTACACCCATTTAAATAAACCCCACCAATCAATGACAACTTGCCAACCATAACTGATTGTTGTGTCTTTCGGCTTTTACTGGTTAGGGGTTGCCACAGCGGAACTCCAGTCCACTAATGATTGGCAGTAGATTTTTACTTGCCGAGTTGCCAGCCCTGATGCACAACCTTCAATGAAGGTACACCCATTCACACATGTCTCCACACAGAAGACGCTCTAGCTGAGAATCGAACGGGACAATGTCTTACTGTGAGACAACAATGCTACCGCAGCACCACCACCGCATTTCACCAACCATAATTGATAATACTACTAAATCGATGTCATGTTTAAAAACACATTATTAAAAACAATATTGTATATTTCTAAATATTTATGAACCATGCTTAACTAACTGATTCAAATACAAGTTGCTGTAACTCTCAAAACACTATTTAATGATGAAACATTGACCCGGAGGGGCCAAGGGATTAAGCCTTAGCTGCCAACTAATTTCCCGTAATTCTAATAAATTATCAACATCGTCACTTAAAGGAGAATTAAAAATCTATCAATAACAAAAAAAGTAAATTTCCTAAAAGAAGCACACACTACAGAATGTCTAAACAATGCATTAGTTTTCTTTCTTTTAATATCATAGTAGTGTTCCCTAATCCGGTCCTTTCATCTTCCTAATAGCTTTCCATACATAAAATGAATTGCAGGATTCACAACTAGCTAAATACATCACATAAGTGTTGTTGCAATTGCATTTACCTAGACACACCAGTGTCCTATCATAGCTGTACACAACTGTAACTGGAGCATCAAAGATGTACCTACATATATGACAAAACCCACACTTTTGCATTCTACCATGGGAAAGTTCCAACCTATTGGAAGCCACATCAAGCAATGACTTAACAAATTCCAAAGGGATTTGACAATATTAATATATAAATTAGTATTAGCACTGTAGGCCAAAATAAATAAAGGTTTATAACTATCAAAATCACCCCTTTTAAGATGTTCAACTGAGCGCCCACTACTTACCATATCATTATCTAATGTACCTCCCATCAAAATTGGTGCAAACTATCCCTTCTATGGTCTACCACTTCCTTCTGTATTTTATCCAGAAATTGTTTTGGGTATGCCCTTTCTAAAAACAAACAATGCATAAGATGCAACTCCTCTAAGAAACTTTCATTCTTAGAAGTAAGTTAGGACAATCATATCATCTGACCTTAACCACAGATTTTTTTCTGGTGGTAAGGATGACAACTTTTGTAATGTAGGCAAGAATTAGAAAATGTTTTCTTCCCATAAATAATAGAGGTGAATCTCCCAACCTCCATGTTCTTACCAATAGTAACATAGCCAGCTTTAGGCATCAGCGAACCCTGCGGTCACTAAGGGCCCCCAACAACAGCAAGTTATCTTATCTTGATATTTTTTTACATGTCTCTCGAACCAACAAAAGCTAGTACAGCATTCTTGTATACTTAATAAACCATAACTCTTATTTATACCTCCTTTAAAATTCAAAGATATTTCTGGTTGTAGGAACAGTGTTTTGTCAAGTAACAGGCATCAGAATTCCATTAAATATTTTACAACTGACATAGTGCCCCTGCCTTAGTTAAATCCTGCTGTTGGACATTTTCTCCACTAAAACTAACCTTATAGCCAGCTATAGGTCCCTGCTATACCCGTGGCTGCAGGAGACCCCCCCCTATTCATCCTTGACTGTGTGGGGGCCCCACAAAAGCTGCTGCTGGTTGGGGAAAATGAGGAAGAAAATACTTATTAATTCCCTAATTATGCTCTTTAACCTTAACAGAGCTGTGAGGTGACCCTGTTAGGATGAAGCTGATAATGAACAAGAGCAAGGTAAGCACTAGTGAGATCAGCAGCCCAGAGTGACTTATCTCAGTGCAAATTGTGGGTTTTAAGAAGAGCTGATACTTCCGATCATCAGGGATGGTTTTCTCTTTCAGGGAGCTTTATAAATACAAGCATAACACCAGATAGTATAACTCTCAATTCCTTTGCTTAAGAATTCAGTGCAATCACAAAAATAATAGAATAAAGGCTCAGAATCAGGACTGCATTTTAAATATTACTCAAATGCACTTAGAAAGTTAGTAGAATAACACCCTTTGCATCAACAAATATTTTTAGGCAATAAGTATAAAACACAGATGTCTGGATTGATTGATTATTTGTAATCTTGAATGATTTTCCAGCAAATCAAACTTTTGTGAAGGAGAAAGCAAAAGTATGAACAGAATCAGGGAAGGTGTGTGAAATCAGGGCCAGTGACAGGTATGTGAAATCAGGGCCAGTGACAGGTATGGATTACTCCTCAATGAGGGAAATAAGTGACTTACCCCTGCTGCTGTTTGACATCTGCTGGTGTGGCAGTGTTGCACAATATATTGCTATTTGCTGTAATAACTACAAAACTAGGACTGCTATGGCTTATGCTTGTGTGTGTGTAAAAACTATCACTGATTTTTGTCTGTGCATGCATCCAATAATGCCAGGACACAAACATTATTTTTCTGGGTATCAGTAAAAAATGTACTTAACAAGTAATTATATTTCAAAAGTAAGACATAAGATATATCACAGAACATTCAGACACTTAGATCTTCTTGGAGTCTGGTGGCCCCCACTCACCAGACTGTATAAACAGATACTGGGGGCTCCCTTAATCATCCTTGACTCTGTGGGGATCCCCGCAAAAGCTATTGCTGGTTGAAGAAAAATGAGGACAAAAAATGTTTCAGTTTTCTGATTGAGCTGTTTAACCTGAACAATGCTGAGATATGACCCTTTTAGGATAAAGCTGACAGCCTCTGGTTTCAACCATACCCATTCTAAAACCAGCCATGCACAAATGTGTGTGTACAGAAAGCTGCTGTAGGTTCTGGGGTTCTGGGGACTGTGTGGTTATTACAACTTTAATTTTCATCACAGTCATACCTTAGAGGTATACACATGAAGTCATTATAGCTTGTGATTGAGCTGAGGACACTGTGGTCATTGTTTATTTACTTTTCTCACAGACCTAAGAGTTGTAAAACGAAGGTTACTATAGCTTGTGTAAGGGTGGTGTACTGTCTAAGGGCAACAAATTAGAATATATTACAGAAATCATTCTCACAATCACACATCAGGCACATATACATGGGGCTGAATTTGAGGATTAGGGATAAGTAAGCATGCTATGTATACATATATCTGCAGTCACGTGAAATATATGGCTAAGGCAATTTAAACCACTGCTTTCATCCTAGTCTAACACCAGAGGGATGTATAAGCAGTGACTGTCTTTTGTGGAGGGTTAGGGAAGGAGGCATTATTCCCAGATAAGACCTATGTATTCCCACATCTGGCTTGTTAGTTTACTGTGAGCTACTATTTTGTCAGCTTTGAACATTAAGCCTTGGGCGCAACTTATGCCTTCCTTGAAAGAAAAAAATAAGATTGAAATTCTTTTCTTTTTCATGATTTTTGTTTAGGCCACCATTGGAGACAAATGCTGAGAAAATGCTCTAAAATGCATCCCAGGGCACATATATAACCCCTATGCCTTTGGGGGCACTAGCTTAATTGAGTTATTTCCTAAATGGTTATCACTGTGCTGTCTTGGTCAGGAAAGGTGTGCTGAAAGGATGCAAACAAAACTAAAGCTGAACAGCAACAGTGAATTTGTTTCCTTAATAATAATTTGTTATTGGATGAAAAGGTTGTGTAAAAAGAAAAAAAAACTTTAAAATGCACTTCAGAGCATATCGAAAGCTATGGCTGCTTGAAAAAGATGAGTGTAAGGCAAAATGTGAGAAAAGGAAGAAAAAAGTAATGTGCGTGTTATGGGAGCCCAAAAGGGGGGGTTCAGAGGAGAGGACTGGAGGGTGTGCGGGGGGGTGTTGAAACAGTAGGCCTAGTCATCATTTCATTTAAGTCCAGACCTGGACATATAGTTGTTGTAATGTATCATTGTTGCAACTAAATGCCAGTAACTGTAAGTGTCCCTTTGTTAGGCAGGTCAACAAAGTGTGTATATAGGCCTGTTGTAATGTAACAGCTTGTAGCTAAGGTCTGTCTGTGTGTACTAATCCTAAAAGTTTGCAGTACAAACTAAAAGGTTTCTTAGAACGTGTGGCATTGACAGGATGATACTTATACTGGAAGTGCCTAGGGGCCCCCTACTTGACATTTGCTGGGGGCCCCCAAAATGCTAACACTGGCCCTGAATAGTAATATACAAATAATCAATACATTCATTATTAATGCAACAAGTAAACCTTAAAAAAAAATTTGTAGAATACATCCATGGCTTTAACACTTCCTCCTACTCTTTTCTGCTGCCCTTCCAAAGGATTAAAATGTCATCCAGGAAGTGGTAATATGAATTTTGGCCAAAAACTGAGGAGTAAATACCACTTGTCTCTCCCACCAGGCTAACACAGTATTAGCAAATATAAGGACACAAGAGGCACCCATAGCTACCCCAGCAATCTGATGAAAATATTCCCCTTCAATTTGAAAAAATATATATTTTTAAGGACCAATTCCATAAGGGAAACTACAACTCTTATGTCATTATTAGATAATGATGAAAAATGAGTTAAAAACACTGCAAACCAAATGAGCCCCCCATCAGGAGGAATCACGGAAAATAGATCAGTAATGTCCACTATAATAAATATAATATCTGCATCGAAAGAGCGTTCATTAAGTAACTTCAAAAGATCTTAAGAATCCTTAAGTATGTGCTTCTCATTATCTAAAACGTTTTTACTTTTATAATCTAAATTTAGCCAGCAGCTCAGCTTTAGAGCATTTTGCTGACATGATAGGTCTAAACGGGTGGTCATTCAAATATTTATGTATTTTGGTAAAACCAAAAATAGACACAATTCTGGGTTTGGTCAAATTCAGGTATTCCCAATCAACATGCTTGATGTTCTGCTGAAATACCATGTCCAACAAATAAAAATCCAACTTAGCTTAAGCAACATTAATTTCTTTTAACAATACTCTACTGTAGGTAGTTTCATTAGATAGCAACATAAACGTTTTAGTTGAATAATCAATAGAATTCATAACAACAACCCCCCGTCCTTATCTGGCTTCATAAATCACAAATATCTGTTGTTAATTAATTCTTTCAACAGAAGTCTTTCTTCCTTCAACAAGTTATCAGTGAATGTTTTACATTTCTTTTCCACATTAGAAAGGCCCCTAAATTGACTTTTGCAAATTATTTCAGAAATAGAAACCAAAAGTTTGGTGGGAGGAATACAAATACATTTCCTACAGAGACTATCAGTGATACTACTGGCAGCTTTATCCAAGAAAAACATTTTTAAATTAAGACATCTAGTAAACAATCTTAACTGAGTAACAGCACACACAATGTCTATTATATACTCAGGAATGAAGTTAAAATGCTTTGCAAAAAATTGCATGATATCATTGGCAAATTCTACATTGGACAAGTTAAAAATCTTGAAAGGTTCATTGAGCAAATCATGAATAGGCTTTTTACAACCACACATACATTTTATTACCATTGATAATTCTCCCTGCTCCACCTACTGCCCCAAAGGTTCATTTCATTTTCTCCATTGTAGGGATTCAAAGCAGGCCTGAGACCATGGTTTCATTGAATGCTGGCAATCCTCTTGGAATGCCGTTACTGTGGTTGTTCTAAAAGAAATTTCATTCACATCCTCGTTTCCATAAGCAAAATTCACAGACAACGTATTGTATCTAAAAGACACCAAACTATTGTTAAATTACTTATTAAAAGTTGGATAAGCTTTACCCTGTTCACAATCATCTTTATCTCTTAAATTCACAATGTTTCTTTTCTTTATTTTTAGCTACATTAAGATTGACTTTATGGAAAATGTCAATGTACTGAGATTTAATACTACCAAACCCCAAGTCCTTCCTAATATCATAATTCAAGGCCTTTAATTCAACATCAAAATGAGTTATTTTTGGTTTCATTGTGTTTAATCATTAATTTTAACATAGAAATACCTGTATAATTGAAGAGTTTCTTCAATTCTGAATACAGCCCAGAATTCCATTGTATTCCATTCAGAAATCTCCAAATATGTAAACCTTTGGGAACTAATTTATTTTTAACACAATCCTTCAGGTAGGCATTTTCCAATTGTAAATTACGGATCTTCTGCAACTTATTCTCAGATTCAGCTGAACGAGTTTCCAAGGACAAAACCTCCAGTAAAGAATTGCTAGTCATGGAAAAGGAAATAGCAGAGGATGTAACCAGCCCTCAAAATCAACGTCCTGCTCCATTCTGTTCCCTAATTGGTTGGGACATCCACCAGAACAGTTTGTTACCTGATGACCAGATAAAATCACTTGGGCACAATTCCAAGGTGGGGAGGCAAGAAAAATAGCTCCTAACTACCTGCAATACCAACATCAGAAACATCAGGTGCAGAGGAGCTCACTTCTTGTCCCGGGGTCACATATCGAATTAACTGCCACAACAGCAAAGTAAGTTCTCCAGGTAAACTCATTGTAGGTCCTGCCAATATCAAAATGAAAATACAAGTAAACTGTCTGCACCAGTGAAACACAAAAGGTTTACGGAACCAGTAACCAAAAACACTAAACTTTATTATAATTAAACAAAAAAAGAACAAAACTGAGACCATTGTATTAACACCAGCAAACCATTTATTCAAAAAGTACTGAGAACTTTCGTCTTTTAATCCAATACAAGACTTCTTCAGAGTACAAATGTCTCAAAAGTTATACCTATTTAAATAAACCTCACCAACCAATGACAACTTGCCAACTTTAACTGATAATACTACTAAATTGATATCATGCTTAAAAGCACATTATCAAAAACAATATTGCATATTTATAAATATTCATGAACCACGATTAACTATCTCATTCAAATACAAGCTGCTCTAAGTTTCAAAGCAGTATTTAATGATGAAACATCATTAAGACCTGGAGGGGCCAAGGCATTAAACCTTAGCTGCCAACTAAGTTCCCATAATTCTAATAAATTATCAACATCGCCAGTTAAAAAAGAAATAAAATTTCTATCATTAACAAAAAAAGTACATTTCCTAAAAGAAGCACACACTACAGAATGTCTAAAGAATGCATTAGTTGTTTGCTATTTTTAATATCATAGTAGTGTTCCCTAATCTGGTCCTTCAACTTCCTAATAGTTTTCCTTATGTAAAATTAATTGCAGGATTCACAACTATATAAATATACCATATAAGTGGTGTTGCAGTTGCATTTTCATCATCTAAACAAACAATTCAGAGGAAAAATAAAATTTACCAAAGCCAAATTTGAGGTATATTTGGTCTTCTAGCCCAATGACAACCACAAGGCATTATTTAGCTATGTCTGCAAAATCAAAGGTAATAAACAATTGTGTGCAGAGCTGATTGTTAAGTGATCCATATAAACTGTGCCAAAAGATTTACCAAACCTCTTCCCCAGCCTTCCTCTGATAATACCATCAAATATAACCACCACTTCTATCACTAGGGAACAAGTCCATCAATGTCATCGCTAAGGTTAAAAACAGTACATAGATGGGCCCAGGCAGTATCCCAGACTGTCTTCTAAATAGCATGAAACTCATCTGGCCCTCTTGAATCACTATTTAGCCATGGCTTCCAAACAGGTTTTGTGCCTCACAAATGGAGAACAGCAAACATCATCCCTATAAACAAAGGTGGGCCATCCACCAAACCTGCAAACTACAGGTCCATAAGTCCCACTATTCTCATATGTAAATCCATGAAAATAATTATGTTGAATATTATGGATAATGACATAGTAAACATCTAGATACTATACCCAACCAAGTTTGGTTTTGTCAAGGGCAGATAATGCCTATTCAGCCTGATGGACTTCTTTGGTAGGGTCCTCAAAGAAATGGATGGGGCAAAAGAGTTCACACTGCCTACCCTGACATGGCTAAGGCATTTGCCAGAGTACCCCACTCAGGCATTGTTGACAAACTCAAGATATTTGGTATAAATCCTTTTGTCACTTGATAGATTGCCAGCAGAACCCAGGAAGTTAGAACTGGGGAGTCCACCTCTGCAAATAGGCCAGTTACCAGTTGAGTCCCTCAGAGACTGGTCCTGGGTCCGCTTCTTTTTGGGAACCACTTGTCTGAAGTCAAGGCCAGCATCAAGGACCTCTGAATTACCAAATTTGCAGGTGATTGCAAATTAGAAGTGGTCATAGAATCCACCACCAAAATTAATGTTCTTCAGGAGGAGCTGACACAGACAAAATAAGAGGTGTCAGAGCCATGGACTGAAACTAAATGCCAAGAAATGCATACTAATATCCTTCAGGAAGTCAGCCACCTCTAATAACCATCATATTGACAGCATACCCGTAAAAGTCAACACATTAGTCAGGCAATTGAAGACGCAGATAGACAGAAATCTAACCTTTGAAGATCATCTGTCTATGGTAGTGAGGAAATCATTCCATGTTGTGCAACTTATAAACTTACGTATGGCATCTAGATACAAGGAGGTTATTGCTCTACTGTACCTTTTGGTATGTACCTATCCAGGCAAATCCAGCAACTGGATCATCCACAGAGGTTCCTAACTAAAATAATACAGGACATAAATAACATGCCCTATGCAGACCACCTCAAAGCCCTATCCCTTTATTTTGCCTTCTATATGCTAAGGGGAGATATATGCAAGGCATACAAGTCATCATCAGAACCCAGTCTAATGGACCTCCTGCATATCCACAAAACAAATAGCACCAGAATAACCTATTCTGAAGACTTAAACATTGCTTGTGATATAAATAGGACCTGCTGGAGAGACAGGTATGTATCCCAAAATTACCCCTTCTTTGGAACAGGCTCCATATCCGTGTGAAGCAGAGCTTCTCCATAACCTAATAACTTGTCATAAAAGGTGACAGGACAACCACGGCAATTACTACTACTTTAATAAAACATAAAAACAATAAAACACCATTAAAACGGATAAGCGCTTTCACTTAGAAAACTACACTTTTTCAAATCCTTAAAAATAACAATGCTACTATAGTCATTATATACTCATACTTTACCCATTAAACACATATCATGTGCTAATTGTTTCTAATTAATGGAACAACATCCATCTAATACACCTCTATTTCTTAAGGTGACGTCCAGATAATACTGGTTTAATACATACATTGTTGTTAAGCCCTGGAAAAACATGGGCTCGCATCCTTAAAATACATTTGAGTTCAGTTTGTTCCATATAGTTGTTATTATCTCCCCCTATTATGTTGTTATACACCAGCTGTAAAACCCTAAAACTAAAACTGTGGGAGGGAAATTCTACAATATGTTTGGCCAGAGCATTATGTATATTCCGATTTTTTTATATCATATTCATGACTATACACCCTTTCTCTTAGTTGTTTCAAAGTGTTTCCTATGTAGAAACTTTTTTTTAATGAAATTCCTTTTTATTAAATATTTGTTCACAAAATATGCAGAAAAAGATAACAAGACATATACATGTGGCACAGTTGATGTTACAGAGTGTGTACCATAAGCATGTAATAATAGTTATTGTCCACTTTATTCATTAACATTCAAATTAAGTAGAATTACCATTTGTGTTACTGTGAGGATATGGTTATACTATAAGTTAGTCCAAGAGATTTTATCATATAGCAGTTGTCTTGTACATTATTTTACAGCTGCAAGCAATATTAGAGGTATAACATCAACCTATATAATGATAACAATCTACTCTACTAAACCTTATATACATATATACAAATATGTCACCTTAATTATTGTGGTTATTAATCTCAACAAAGTGATGTGTTCACTATCCTTATATAATTAGTATTTAACATACTGTTTATGACAGAATATCAATTAATGCTTTGCAGTACATTTGATAGTAGGTTTGGTTCTTCTGACTTTATCAAAGAAAAGGATTCTTTGATAACTGAAGAAGGGTACATCCCGAAAGCTTTTATCTGGTTTAAATAAATTAAGCGTTTCTACTTTGTGAGCCTTTTTTCTATTGGATTTTGCAACGGTGTTCCTGGTGGTTTACTGGAGTTTGTTCGGTTATTTTTACATTTGTTTCTTAGTTTTGCCAGCTTGTAAAACCATGTTAGCATGAGCTGCATTTAGTAATCTCACATATACTTGCCTTGGGGCATTAAGAGTTTGAGATTTTCTTAATGCTCTATGAAATCTCTCTTTTACAAAGTTTTGTACTGCAGCATTTTTGTCCAAGAGTATTTCAAAGATTTATTTTACTGCAGTATGTAAAGAAGCTTGTTCGTATGATTCAGGGTTGCCCCTGATAAGCACATTGTTTCTTCTAGATCTTGCTTCTAGATTTATTATTTTTTGTTCTTGTTCAGACACTGTTTTTTCTGTGGCATTATTACTTCTGATTTCTTCTGTCTTGGTTTTATTTTCTACAGTTTTCTCTTCAGTTTTCTGTAGCCTAGATAATATTTGATCTAAAGTACTTCCAAAAGCATTTAGTTTTGTAGAAATGGATTGTATTTCTTCCTGAAATGGTGTTAGAGCTGCTTTGAGTTCTTCCATTAAAAAGGATTGTTCAGTCTTCATTCTGGCAGTCTGCTTCTGTAGATCTGATTGCTGTTTTGCAGTTTTTTTGTCTCTTTGTACAGACTTTTGTCTCTGGTGAAGTTAATTGTGAAAGTCTTGTTTTTGTTATTTGAGCATCCATTGAGTCGATGTTACTGTATTTATCAAAGTTTTTTATTTTCTCTGTAGATTCCAGTAGTTTATCAGTGAAGCCTGGACTGCTTGCAGATATACCCCTGTCAGCACATGTGGTTTTGCAGATAAGTATATAAATTCATGCCACTATACTAGGCTGGTCTCTTAGGGTGGCATTAGATCTGTCTGGTTTATACTGTGTGCTCTGCCTCACCCATTTACAGGCAGGATTTGTGACACATATTATTGCACTTTCTCTTATGAGATCCTCACCCCCGTCCTCCCTTGAACTCTGTCAGGGCCCCATCTGAGGTAATAGTGTTGGGTTTGACCTCTCCCTCCCATGTGGCTCCTGGGATTTCCATTAATTTTGAGTTGAAGGCGCCTTCATATGCTGTCTTTTTGACATGGCCTTGTATGTTGGTATGGAATCTACTAGTCCGAGCGTAGGTTAAGTGTGGGTGGGCAGGGTTTGTTTTGGATCCCTTGTGAGACTGTGGAGGTAGATTTCTGTGGGTGGCTTTGAGCAGGGTGGAGGGTCAGATACATGTCAGGCAGCAGATCTCTTTGCTGAGATCTGTCTGTGATGTGAGCTGGTCAGTCCTGAGTCGACTGGTGGAGTGATAGATTCCGAGATCCTTCATGTGATTTGGTTTCATGAGAATGGCCTCCTGAAGGTGTCGGAGTCAGGGAGTCCCATGTGGGACATATACCAATCTCTGTCCCTTGGTGAGATGAGGGTCTTCTTCTCCCTCTGTGGATTGTGGATCTCTGGGAAGCCTTAAGGTGAAACTTTTCCCAAAGGGGTCTTCTAAACACTTTTTTTACACTTTCTTCTGTCACGATTATTGTACCTCTTTCACAGTAGGTCCGTAACCTCTGAAGGATATCTGTCTGTGATGCCACCTTTTTAGGTTTTTGCAGTCATCTGCAAACTTTGTTTTGTATGACTATCTGTGTTTGCTTTTTAACTTAGAGTAGATGTAGCACAAAAATTGGTGCCCTGGGGGAGGCCTCTGGCTGCAAAGCGTGTCTTGTGTGTGATCTTGTGTCTTACTTTTGCGCACTGTTTCTAACTTTGCACACATAACCCTGGTGTGTGACCTTGTCAGCTACCTTGGCAGACCAAAGCTGATGAAGTTGCTTGTGATTTGTGGGACTGGGTTGTTCAGCAAAGGAGCCAGAATGAAACGAGTCTGGCTGTATGGACTGCCTTTCCCTGAAATCGTTGGCTTTGGTGACTGAGTGAAGAAGGTATCTGTGGCTTAAAAGGCATGATGATCTGTATGATACCAATGGGCCTATTGTTCTGCCCTTTGATCTGCAACTGGTTTAAGAAGTCCACTGTTTAAAAGGCATGATCTGCCTTTGCAATTTGATAAAGAAATGATCCAAGAAGTGGCAATGCAGGCAAAACTAGGGGACAAACAAGTTGTGCCAGGGTTCTCATCAAAGCACCAAAATTCCTGAGGTCAGCATCAGAGTACTCCATTGATTGCCTGGCAGATAAGCAGTGGGTTGGTAATTCTGTTGTGAGTTCGTGGAGCACACAGGGGGGCACACGATCCAGTCCCATGATTAAACAGTTGTCCCCCCTGAGAGCAGTGGTCTCTTGGTTGCTTGGAGTTTGCTTTGAGCAGAAACAGCTGTCTAGCTGGGTTCTCTGTTCTCCTTTTGAGAGAGCAGTTCTCCACCACTGAGGTCAGCATGGGGGTATGTTGGCAATGTAGGTAGGCATCAGTAATCTTCACATCATTTTGGTTTCTGTAATCGTCATCCAGGGATATCTCCTTGTCTGGAGCCATAGCTAAAGAAGCCCTATTTTGAGTATGTTGATTTATCTTGGAGTTAGGATTGTCTTTTCTTTTTAATTTTATTTATGAGGCTCTTTTTATTTTGGATGAGGTTTCTAGTATTTTCTACCTTTTAAAGATTGCCTTTTATTTGTCTTGTAGTCTATTTTTTTCTCTCTCGTTTGCTTTGTTGGACCTTTTTAAGGATGTTTTTTTTTTCTTATGTTCAAAAGAGTCTTTGTTTTACTTTAAGGATTTTTATATCCTGACAGTGCTTCCTCCTTTTGTGAAGGCATTTTTGTTTATGGTCAGCGGCTTGAGTACTGTTCTAAGTTTTGTACAGGCCAAAGGAGACCACACTAGTCTTTAAAGGTGTGATGCACGTTCCACAAGAAGTTCTTTACTGTGAGATTTTTTTATGGTGGGTGGATGTGGATGTTGTTTCAGCTTGGATAGGGGTAAAGGAGGATCTCCAGGTGTTCGGCTTTAGATCCAGTGTTTCTCGAGAGTGACTTGACTGGATAATGATTACATCAATGTTGCGTTGGATGTGTGGGGATGGTCTTCTTAGTTGTTTTCTCCATTTGTTTGTTCCACATTGTTTGAGTTTGTAGAACATTGATGATTTTTTGTTTTTTGATCTTGAGTGCAGAGTAGTTAGGGTGTCCTATATTAGTGTGTTTGGTGTAGGGTATGATTATGTTAGTGGGTTTTTTTATCCTTTAGTGTGTTTTTTCTGAGTTTGTGTGTTGGGCCCTGATAGTGTGGTGGTGTTTGGTGAGGCAATGCTCATCGTAACATGGATAGATTATGGTTGGTTAATCTGGATGGTCTCCGATGTGTCGTTGTGTGAGTTATGAATATGCAAGTGTAATACCCTATTGTTCTATGCCTAGTCCCTCTTTTGGTATTGCACCTGATTTTGGTAAACCGCAATGTATGTGGCGTTGGGATGGATTCAGAGCAGGTGCTCTCGGTTGCCTGTCAACACACAGACTGTCACAGCACATTGAGAGAGATGTTCAGTGCGGTGTCTCGGGACTGAGAAGGCCCTATTTTGATTGAGCAGAGTTTGATTTTTTTTTTTTTTTGTTTTAGGGTTTTGTTTTTTGTAGGGTGGTAGGAGCAGCAAAACTTGGTTTTTGGCAAGGGCAAGAGCCTTGGGCAACATCCGGAATTCCTGGGGTGCCAGGGTGACAGGGCAGCAGCGTGGCTTGAAGTGGCCTCATCCGTCCATGTGCAGCATGTCATCCCCCCCAGACAGATACTGGATGATTTTTTTGAAAATTTAGACAGACAATCTTTATCATACTGTATTCATCTTATCTTTTTGGTGATCAGCTCTTCAGAAAGGGGTCATAGTCATACATCCCTGGTGCCTATAGCCAGATGCTGAGAGAGCTCCCTCTTCTCTCTTTTCACTAGAGTGCGAGAGGGGTCTCTCAGGTCGTTTACACCAGTGGACAATGACTGATCATTATTTTTTTTGCTGTGAGAGACCTGAGTGCTCATTTATGTGGCGATGATGGATTCTAGCGCAGGGCTATGCCTCTAAGACCCTCTCACTCTGCTGCTGTGTGTGGGACATCAGTGTGTCTGACTATGGAGTCACCAATGACTAGTGTGTCTGGCATTGTGTTTGGATGATATTTTTATGCAGTGTATATTTTACAAAATCTTCTAAAAAGATGCTTTGCTATCCAGTATAGTACAGTATTTCTTGATTTTGATGAGTTAGTAGAGGTGCTGAAGCCCTGATTGGGTTAGATTATAACTTTTGTCAGGAGCTGTCTGAGAAGTGTGCTTCCTAGCTGGCAGCCATCTTGGAATCACATTTCCTATGTAGCAACTTGAGCAACAGTTACACATAGCCAGATATACTATATTAGTGGTGTTACAGGAGGCATAGAATCTGGGTTTAAATACAAAATTAATAGTAGGATGTTCATAACACTGTGTCTTACTAATGACTTTATACATTGAACAGCTCATGCAGGGGAATGTACCCATCTTATACCAATTTTTCTGCCTTAAATGTCTATCATTACATAACCATTTTAATCGGGGCTATTCTTATATGTAAACCTAGGTATATCATCTACAACCCCTGCTGTCATCCTATCAGTTGTCAAAAGATACCAATTTTTCTTAATAATATTATATACCACATTGCTGTCATTAGTGTATTTAGAAACAAAAGGGACCCTAATGTCCCTCTGCCTGTTGCCAATCTGTTTCAAAGGCTGATCAGACCCAGACTCTAATTCATGTCTAAAAACTTCTTCCCTTATAGTTCTAACAGAAGACTCCTTATAGCCTCTGTTAATAAACATTCACTCAAGTTTATCTACTTCTTTATTCAGTGCTACTTCATTATTGCAAATCCTCTTCACCCTATTCATTTGACCTCTCACTATATTGGGAAATGTATATCTAGGATGCATGCTGCTATTGTCCAATATACTGTTTTGCCAACATGGTTTGCAAAATAAAGTACTAGAAATTGCCTCAGCAACATTGTTAACAATAGAAACATCCAAAAAGTCAGCTTTAGTGCTACAAACTGTTACAGTAAATTTTAAAAAAATTTGTAGTGGACTCTAAATAAGATACAAAATCAGCAAGGGAGGGAAAATCCCCTTCCCACTGCATAAAAATATCATCCACAAAACATCTACACATCTTAATATTAGCACTAAGTGTATTATACAAATGTTGTGTTTCCCAATAATGCACAACTAAATTAGCGTAAGAGTTTGCACATGGGGTGCCCATAGCGACACCCCACTTTTGTAAATACAATCTGCCATCATACATAGACACATTAAGAGAAAGAATCAAATCCAATAATGTACATATCAAAATCACTTCATCATTACAAAAAACCTTCAAATCTGTTAATATTCGTCTCACTGCGTCTATACCATAATCATTTGGTATAGATGTAAACAAACTTTGACCATCCATAGTAACCATCAAGCAGTGAGTTAAGTCTAACTCATCACTGCAGGCATTGAGGCTATTCAAAAACTGCATTGTATCCTTGAGAATGGTGAAACTTCATCAGCCCATTTAAGTCATTAAAGTCCCAACTTCTCTTCCACATAAATGGACAGGTGCAGCCACTATCGGCCTCATGGGTAGCTTATTTAAAGATTTATGGACCTTGGGTAATCCCTTCATATAGGGTATAACCGGATGCTCAACTCTGAAATAATTATACAACATATCAGTCTGTCTACACTTCAATAAATCATAAATGATATCATTTACAGTTTGTACAATGGCAGCAAACTCAGATCGTTGTAACTGACTATAAGTACTTGCTTCATTTAACATATTACACATGGCTAAATCATAATCATTTCTATTTAATAGAACTACAGCACCTCCCTTGTCTGCTGGTCTAATACATAATTCAGTGTTATCCCTCAGAGTATACAATGCTCTCTGTTCTGCATGACTTAAATTATAAAAACTCTTTTCATGTTTATTATATAAACTATCACATATTTCTTTTTCACATACTCTTACAAAGGAGTTGATATGTGGGAGGCAAAACTGGATTAAATTAACTCACTTTCCTATATATATCATGTTCAATTTGCAATTTGTTTTTTAAAAGTCAATTTCAGTGCTACATTGTGTGAAAAATGTCTCAAGTCAGTTAATATATCACTCACATATGTAGACGTCGCAGGTATGAAGGTAAACCCTTATTAAGCAGGGCAATTTCATCCTTCATAGGGACATAGTCAGACATGTTAATGACTAAACCTTTCATCTCCGGGTCTTCCTGTTCAATAAGACATTTTCTCCAGAAAGCTTCCTCTTTTGTTGCCCTCGACTCATCGAACGTGGAGTGCGTGCTGAATGTTGTTTCATGGGTAATGGTAAAAAAATCTCCATATCGAGAGGAGCCAATCACTTAGGTTTAGCTACAGCCTTAGTATAAGCTAAGGCTTCCTGATTGGGTGGAGGGGTGGAGCCTGTTGCCACAGCAAAAGTAGACTAATTTCCTTGAATAACTATTTCTTGTCCCTGTTGAACAGCGCCTTATATCTTATTATTTGCTTCATTAATGGAAAGCACAAGAGATGTCAATATAGCACAATCATCAAAAGTACTGGCTATGCCATTTGGCTCTATTATAGAAGGCTCCATAAAAGTACCTGTTTTTGCAGCTGAAGAGGAACGCACCATGTTACCGCCTTCAAGTTGTTCAGTAGAAGGGCCTGTTGTTTTCGGCCAAGCAAAAACATTGCCAAGGGAAAAGTCATTAAAATCCCATAGCAACTTACGTTTAATTTGTTGTAATTTATTTTCATAAAGACACACATTTGCTAAGGCATTATCCAAAAGCCCAAAGAATGCTTCACCTTTGCATTTAGAAACAAGATTATTATGCATCATCTTAACTTTCTCCATTAACTCATCCTCGAGGGGCTTGAAATACTCAATCAAGAGTTTGATATAACTAAAACCCACATCAAGGTCCAACTGCATGCCACCTTTTTAATAATTCTGGATGGGTTTTCCCATAGGTTGGCATGCAAAGCCTCCTCATGCCTCTCAGAATAACACAAAAATGTAAACTGGCTTCTAAATGCCGTCACTGCCATACATAGCACTTTAACTTAAATAAGTCATTCTCAAAGTCTAACCTAATAACTTGGATAACTGGATGGGGAAGAGGAACTTCATCTCTGTTTTGGCACCTGTCTCTAATTGACACAGGCTACCTGTTAATGTTTCATCTCACAAACCTTTGCTTACACATGCCAAAGGTACCAGTACTTGTCAGACATTTGAGTTCATGGCTACACTTAAAAAGGCCCCAGTGTTTGTTAGTCTAGTACCAACAAACCTCTAGCAGCTTAACATGCTACCAAGAAATGGCAGTCTTATTTTTATAGGCTTTAACTCTACTTTAGAGAATGGGCGAAATGTACATCAGTACCCTGATTGGAGAATGAACGTTCTCCAGCTGGGTATTAATGTACAAGTAATGCCCACTGAAAAATTAGTCTGCCACTTCATGGAAGCATATAAAGCTGCTGTGTAGGTTGGATGGAAAAAAACTAACAGCCACCAGTATTCTACGCTCACTAATCAGCACTTTGACTGTTTAGTGTGTGTAAAATAAAAATAAAAAAGTATATGTGTGTGTGTGTGTGTGTGTGTGTGTGTGTGTGTGTGTGTGTGTGTGTGTGTGTGTGTGTGTCTGTGTGTGTGTGTGTGTGTGTGTGTGTGTCTGTGTGTGTGTTTACACACTACTGGCAGAAGCAATAAAGAGGTTAAATTATATACCTCTAGACCTTTCAGCTGAAGGATTCTGGATAAAGCCTAAAATAAAAGGGGAACAAAGGCTCTAAAATAGAAACAGATTTTAATTATTACTATTATAGAATTGTAAAGTTGCTTAAGTAAATGATTTGCATTAGTATGAATTTTATGAAGGAAATAAAATTAGTAACTTCAGTGATTGCCAACGAACCAAACAATTTAGGAGTAAGGGACTAAAATATAAAGTAAATACCTGGTTAAAATAAAGTGTTATATTTTGTATGTAAAATTCTTCATCCAACACCATTAAATTATACTATAGCAAGTTTGAAACATTAGACAGAGGAACTATTTTACATCAAAAATATATTAAAAAAATATAGTAATAAAAACATAATAAATACACACAACAATTTTACAGAGAACCTATTCTCTAAGAGAATAATGCCCTCAAGTGTGTGTGTGTTAATATGTAATTAATGCCCTTCCAGCAGTGTAGAGGCCTCATAACACCCTTAGGCAGGCATTAATTAGACATTAACACACATCCTGTCGGGCATTATTGCTTACTTATCTCTCTGTAAGAGAATAGAGTAAAAATGTACATTTTGCCCATTGTGTAATCTAGAGGAAAAAGGATAAAAGATGTGGAATTAAGTTGATGACGCATGAATGTTACTCTGCCCTGTAATATTCATTCACATGGACTAATGTATTATTTTTCAATATAAATTAACTTAGCAATTTGGTTTCTGTTTTGCACATTGATAGAAACTGTTCTGCAGATTGGCAATCTTTCTCTCTCTCTACATATATCCATCTGTCCAACCACAATTCTTGTTTCCCCCTTTTTGTCTACATGGGGTCGAGATGACAATTCGAGTGACAAGCATCTGGAGCATATATTCATACTACCAGGAGGCTAGCTGTGTCATGTTTTTGCTGTCTTTATTTCCCTACGTTTATATAAATACATACATACATATATATATATATATATATATATATATATATATATATGTATGCACATGTGTGTGCATAGCTAGATCTATATCTATACCTATATATATATATATATATATATATATATATATATATATATATATATATATCTATATATATATATATATATATATATATATATATATATATATATATAAAATGTGCTTGTGTGTAGATAGATATATGCATATATATATCTATACCGATATATATAGATATGTGTGTGTACCCGCGGTAGTGGTGCTGCGGTAGCATTGTCGCCTCACAGCAAGACGTTGTCCCATTCGATTCTCAGCTAGAGTGTCTTCTGTGTGGAGGCATATGTGAATGGGCATGCCTTCGTTGAAGGTTGTGCATCAGGGCTGGTAACTCAGCACATGTTCGATTCTCAGCTAGAGCGTCTTCTGTGTGGAGGCATACATGAATGGGTGTGCCTTTGTTGAAGGTTGTGCATCAGGGCTGGTAACTCGGCACATAAAAATCCACTATCAAACATTAGCGGACCGGAGTTCTGCTGTGGCGACCCCTAACTGGGATAAGCTGAAAGACACAACAACAACAAACAACATGTGTGTGTGTGTGTGTGTGTGTGTGTGTGTGTGTGTGTAGGTAGATATATGTATGCATGTGTGTGTATAGATATATATATATATATATATATATATATATATATATATATATATATATATATATACACACCTCAACCTTACAGATAATGTGCTTTATTTTATTAATGGCAGTGGTATATTTCATTTGACATATTTCTTGACAAGTAGATTGTTAAAATATACTGAACTATTACACAATGTTGTACCTTTTCTTTTAACTTTATTCTGGTTACATAATATTGTGAACATTTTAAGTGTATTATGGGATATTTTTAAATGTTACATGTTAAACCCTCTCAGAAATTGTGTAAACCTTAAACAATTAAGTTTTCTTGAAAATCACAGTAATATAGTTATTTAGTGTTAGAGTTTTGGACGCAAGAATCCACATTACATGTTTACTATTAATTATTGCATGCTTAGCAACAGATAAGAACTATATACAGTTTTTAATTTAATTTTGTTTAATTGCATATTCTAATGGGGAACATATGAATCTTTACGTGAAGCCTAAAAGCAGTGTATGGTTCGATAATTTGTTTTAAACTTAGCACTTTTAGCTTTGAGATTTATGAACTCAAATCCATGTCTTTAGAAATTAAGTTTATTGACAATTCATCATATTATCTCTTTGTGTTAATTTACAAATTCTAATCTATCAACAATCAACATGAGGTATTAATGCTGGTGCATTTGTTTTATAAACTGTCTGTATAGCTGTTTTTAAAACTAAGCTCACCAAAAGTGAATAGGGAGTCTTAACAGGAGCACTTATGGTGAATGCTTAATAAGTTGTCTAGGCCTGGTAGTATTGTTTGAGTTTCCTGTGTTTCTGGCAGCCATTTTCTGCTGATAGCCTATCTTCATTATTATTGAGAGTAACAAGGCGTCCTGACCTTCTGTAGTACAAGTGATTGGGTAATAGCAGGGGCTGAGTAGTAATTTGATTTTCTAACTCTTCCATCCTTACTGGTGTATAAACCCTGTGTCTTGAAAAGGTTGTGCTTGTATTGATCAGGCTGTGGATTTGTGGCTTTGCAATTGCCTGCCCATACTGTATATTTGATCTGTGACACTACTCCCAGTCTAGTGTCATTAGTTCATTCAATCTAATAAAGAATATTTGTTAAGGCAAACCCACTCAGATTCTTAACTTTGAATTAACTTCTGTTCCAGTTTCTCCCGGACTGTTTGTGAGCCCACCTCCCCCCACTTAACTAGGGTTAAACTATTCCTGGCGCCATAAAGTCTGTTCTTCAAATTTTCCCTTGCAACTAGCCAGCTTTTTAGTTTTAGCATTCAAATCTGTTTCTTTGAGCTCAGCACTTGTTCAGAACTCGTTGTAAGTACTAAATAAGCTACAAATTACTTCAGCAGTCAACTTTCCTCACTTGTCTAGAGGAAAACAGTTTTTAGTACTTAATAAATAAGCACCTATCCAGGCTTGTCTAAAGGTCAGCTCCCAGTGTTTTCTCTTGTCTACCTGATGAATCTGGGCATCTCGGGACAATGCAACAATTGCCTCATGTACACAGACAAGCCTCCCCTCCTACCACCCAACACTATGACCTGTGAGAGATGCACTTATATAGCCAAACTGTAAATAAAGCTGTCTTCACCGAAGAGGAGACGGTAAACACTTGCACTGCACCACACTCATCACATAGTCCCTCAAAACCTACAGAACCAAAACACCCACACACAAGCAAAAAACACACACCTACATTCACAGAGGCTCTCAGTAAAATTCTGCCCAAACAGCCAAGACCTCCAAAGCAGAAATGCAAGCAACCTCCACCCCCCCAACACAACCCAAATGAAACATAGCCCACATACTCAGTGTGTCACTCAACTACAGCCCATAAGGCATAACGTACCCAACACTCTAGTCATAGGTGACTCTATAGTCAGGCACACTGATGTTTCAATCACCAGACTAAACAAGGAGAAAGTTACTGTCAGCTGCCTGTCGGGTGCCGTGATCTGCCACATAATGCATGCACTCGGGTCACTCCACAACAAGTACAAATATGACTCTGTCATTGTCCATGTTGGTGTGAATGACCTGAGATGTACCTCCCTGGACTACATGAAAAGAGACATGGAGGAGCTCTCCAATCTTGTAGCTCAGGCAGGTATGACCCTAGCACTGAGTAGCATCCTGCCATCACCCAGAATGATACCACAGTACAAGGACAAAATGACTGACTTTAACAATTGGCTAAGCTTCTGGTGTCCTTCTAAGGGAGTCCAGTAGCTGTCTGCCTGGGATGACATGATTGACAGACCACGCTGCTTTGCCAGTTATGGCCTGCACCTGTCACCCTTGGGATTCTGGATACTGGCAAAGGCTCTTGCCACCCCCTGTTGTGCTTTTTTTAGGCAAGGTTCAAATGACAAATTTACCACTGTATCAGGTACAAGCAAGCAAAATCTGAGGGTAATGCTTCTCAATGCTAGAAGTCTAAACCTCAAAATGCACTCACTCGAGGCACTCCTTAAAATGAGAACATTGACATCTGTGCAGTGACAGAGACCTGGTACAAAGCTGCAGAGACCACATCTGTATTACCAGGCTATAATTCATACCACACCTTTTGTCCACCAAACCCGGACCGAAACACTAAAGGTGGAGGCGTGTCCATATTCATTAAGGATATCCACACCTCCAAGCTAGTTGCTCAGCATAATGCATCTGAGATTATCCAAGTTCAACAAACTCTGAGCAAAACCACAATCCAGATTGTAGCTTGCTACAGACCCCCCACCATGCCCCAGGATTCCCACCCCTCTTTTCTTGATACACTGGAAAATATTAAGGTATAACCCAATACCCTAATAATGGGTGATATCAACTACTCCACCATTAACTGGGAAAACTACTCGTGTACCAATGATTTTGCTTAATGTTTTCTGGAAATCATCAATTCCAATACCTTGGATCAACTTATCCACACCCTCACCAGGGGCAGCAATATCCTAGATCTGGGCATCACCAACATGGGCAACCGGTGTCCCACACCAGAGGTCAGCTTCTCACTGGTCAGATCCGACCACAAGCTAATCACCCAAGACATCCACATCCCACTCCCACCCCCACCCCCAATTAGGAAAACAACTGTAAAAAATTTCTCCAAAGCCAACTTCACACTTCTTAAGACAGAAGTGGCAAACTTCACAACACCCATGCAGATGGACAGTAGAGGTACGACTGCTGAATCCTACACAAATGCACTTTATAAGCACTTACACAAGTGCATGGATCATGCTATCCCTAACAGAACCAAGATGCTATCCTCTAAAAAATGGAAGCCAATCTGGTGGTCTTCTGCCATAAACAAACTCTACAATAGAAGAAAGAAACGGTTGCAAAAAAGAGTAAAATCCCATGATTGGAGGAACTCCCTGGTCAGCCTCAGTAAAAAGCTGAGATCCCTCATAAAGTCCTGCAAAGCTAGTTATAAAAACAAAATCGCCACTGATTCTAAAGACAACCATCAAGCATTCTATAGCTATGTGAAGAATCTCAATGGCAACACTCAGATCTGCTCTGAGTTACAGCACAATGACACTAAATATACAGAACCAACTGATATTGCCAACATCCTGGAAGATAGGTTCAGTGCTAACTTTACTCCCCTCTCACCCTAAAGGGCCCATCTTTATATCGGAAGAATGCAAAGTTCCTATAATCACGGCTGCACAGGTAAAAACCTCACTCTCCAAACCAAGAACACAGCATCCATGGGACCTGACATCATCCCAGGATGCCTTCTATATGAACTACAGAATGAACTGGTACCCCACCTAAGTGCCATGTTCAATCATAGCCTCACCTCAGGCTTTGTGCCCATTGAATGGTGCACCGTGACGGTTATCCCACTCCACAAAGGGGGGGGGGGCACAACAGACCCTGGGAACTACTGCCCCATTAGCCTGATGAGCCTGGTCTGCAAGGCCATGGAATGTATCATCATGGAACTCATAAACAAAGACATTGGAGATCTCCAAACTCTGGACCCCACACAGTTCGGGTTTGTAAAAGGCAGATCATGTCTCCTCAGTAGCTAGGCTAATTGGTGCCTTGGGCCATTTTAATTTTAGCAGCCAAGTAGTAGACTGAGACTCAAACCACCCCTTGTTTTTGCCAGGTAACACTAACTTACATTATGCCATCCTCCCACCCAAACCTAAACCTGACAGACTTCTTTGAAGCAATCACCAAAGCCATAGATGAGGGTAAGGTGGTTCACACAGCCTATCTAGATCTCACCAAGGCAATCGACACCATCCCCCACTCTGGAATTATAGATAAACTCATTAAACTAGGTATAAAGCCCTATGTCACAAGGTGGGTTGTCAACTGGCTTACTGACAGAAACCACACTGTGAAAGTAGCAGACTCCAAATCAGACTTCAGACCAGTGACAAGTGAAGTGCCACAGGGTTCAGTCCTGGGTCCTCTCCTGTTTGGTATCTACTTCTCTGAAGTACAGGCTAACACAGAAGATCTTTGGCTAACTAAATTCGCAGATGACTGCAAACTAGGAGCCATAATTGTAACTCCTAACGATGTGGACATCCTACAAAAGGGCCACACTGAGACAGATGCCTGGTGTCAAAGCCATGGTCTCAAACTCAATGCCAAAAAGTGCATTGTCATCCCCTTTGGTAAAAACTCTGTACCCATGAAATACCACATAGGCAGTAGTCTACTTAACACCGAAAGTGTGGTAAGAGACCTTGGGACACAGTTGGACAGTAGTCTCTCCTTTGATAATCACATCGCCACAGTGGTCAGGAAATCCTTCTATGTGGCACACCTCATCACAAAAGGTTTCTCATCCAGAAAAAAAGAGGTCATTGTTTCCCTCTACTCATCACTCATTAGACCCATTATAGAGTACAACGCCCCTTTTGGTATGTACCTCACAAGACTTCTACAACAACTGGAAAGGCCACAAAAATACCTCACAAAGAGGATTGCTGGCTTCAAACAAATGCCTTACGCAGACCGACTAAAAAAACTCCAGCTTTATTTTGTCACATATCGCCTACTCAAGAGGTGATCTCTGCCTAACATACAAAGCTATGTCAAAGCCAGAGTTGTTGGACATGCTCCATTTAAAGAAATCCCAATCCCTCCAAGCTACATGCTCTAGGGACCTAAAACTTGTCACCACAATAAACAGAGCATGCTGGAGGTATAGATTCCTATCCTAGAGACTTCCCATACTCTGGAACAGACTACCTATCTATGTCAAACAGAGCTCCTCATTAGCACTCTTCAAGAAAAATCTTGATGATTGGATGGATAATAGGAAATTCACCCTAGGGATCACTTCTGTGGTTCTGCTTGACAGGGGCACAGGAAAATAATTTTCTTGGGTGGTGAAAGCCAGGGTACCTTTTTGGCTAGGCTTGTACAGACCCTAGGGCCAATAGCCTAGTACCTACCTATGAACTTAAGTATGAGAGGATCTCCTGAACAACAAAGCACCTCATTTATTTCAGTCATTGCTCAGAAAAAAAAACATTATTAATTATTGTTGTAGGCAGTCTGACAATAAAGCAAATGTATGACCTTATCAAAATCTGCAGTTTAGTCAGTGGAAAATGTTCTAAAACTCCATAATATAAGGTAATTATAAAATTCTTAATGACATATTCATCTATATATTTGTAACTCAGGATATACACTTATGAATGATCAGTGTATTATTTAAATAATGATATACACATTTATAAAAATTTGCTATAATTCTGTACACATAAAGAGGATGGGCGAGATGTTAAGAGGTCTACAGACAATTTGTGGAGGACTTTTGATGCAAAAATATCTTGCTACACGGTTATGTATTTCACAATTAAGCAGTGTGTGACACAGGAATTTTAGCAAGTCAACCAAAATGAATAGTGTGGTGCTGTAACAGCTGTAAAGTATTCTGAGGAATATAACAGCAGGTAGTACAGATAAATACATGTTTGTAGCACACCAGTAAGAAAAGTGTTTATATTGAGTGTGCAACTGTAAAATGTTTGCAGCTATGCAACAGACCAGAATAAGTTACTAAAAATATGTATGTATTGTTATGCAAGGGTTGACACGAAAGGAAAAATGGAAGAAAGCAGAATGCGCACTAGGGATGTGGTATAGGACAGGCTGAAGAGAATGTGTAAGGACAGTCGGTATGATTTTTTTTTTAAGATTATTTTATTTACTTCATTCATTCATTTCTGATGGGTAAAGTCCCATTTTCTTTCATTTAAGAAGAAGAAAGTACTGGAATGAATGAAGTAATAAGTCTTGCATTTTGGCACTATGATTTAAATACATGTGCTGCTACAGCAAGATACTAGGGTAGTCAGGGGATTGATCCCCACAGTCTGCTTTTGCTTATTGTGTGACTCTGTGGAAGTCACTTAACTAAACTTTGCTGTTTGTTTGCCTTTTTTTTTGTTACAAGAGAGAATGGAGAACCATCTAGGTAAGGCATCACAAAGCTGACAGGTACAAAAAAAAACAAGGCACAAAGGACTTGCCCTCAAATACATAGAAAAGGAAAACAAGGCAAAAAAATGTACAGACAAGGGATTAAAGTAGGTTGGAGAGTACAAATTAAAAAAGTGCCAGCAGTTAGATGCAAAACGACCATATGAGATATTGTATATGTGGCAGGATTGGCACATTCACAGCAGTACCAACACACTGATATACAAATGTTTCATCTGAAATAAACCAATATGTTTGATAAAATTGTACTGGAGAAGCAATCATACTGACAGTATCCAGCAATATAAAAGCAGGTATGGCTGAAGGACCACTAACATACACTTGTCTGTTGTTGCATTTTAAGCGGAGTATATGGTTTCTGGCTCAGTTTGCCTGCTTGGAATGTTTCTTTAGTATGTGGCACTGTGATAGCAAACATTGCTAAATCTTAAAGGTTGGCCAACAGTTAATATCAGTCTAACATCAGGTGTATGAGAAGGCAGACACAGCCGAAGGTGAATGAAATGGAGATAGCTGAATAAACAAACAATGGTTTTAAGCAGGTAACAGGGACCCTGCAGTAATAAGTACACAGGTATAATGACAGTAGTGACATCGGAGTCTGATGTCACGAGTTAGAACATATAAGGCAGGGTATTCAGCAGGTCAGTACGTACAAAGGTATAATGCCAGTAGTGACACGTGAGTCCGATGTCATGAGTCAGAACACATTAGGCAGAGTATTCAGCAGGTGTGCACATTTGTTTTACATTAATACTTCAAAACAGAACATCGTTCATCTCCTGCAGACTAATTACCACCACCCCAGTCTTACATATCAATCTCTTAGCACAAAAATCTGAAGAAAGCCAAAAATAATGGAGGGGAAAAAGCCTAATATAGGGACAACTTTTAAATATTGCTCTTATAAACTTAGAAAGTTGCTAGAATAACAGGTTTCATTTTCTGAAAGATAGAAAATCTGAAACTCAGATTTGTCTCTCATTATTTGGTGAATTCATTATTCCCTGGTTTGCCAGAAAAACACATTTTTTATTAGGAGCAGATCAAAATAAGTCAGACATCTGGACATTCTGTGGAAATCTGAACAATTGAGAGGTATGATCCCAGCAAAGGTCTCTTTGTCTGCACCATGTGTGCCGCATGTCTAAAATCAACTCCTACCTACTGCCATTAGGGTCCTTCAGGTATTATCCTTCTAGTGAACTTGGGAATTGTGTAATGAGTCAGGTGAAGTTGAGTTGCTTACCTCCTCTAATGAGATATATGATGTCCTATGAAATATCTGTAAAAGATATCAGACAGATAAGTCACATGACAATCATATTCATTCAAGGTGAGAAGGGTGGGCTGTTCATGACCCTGTGACATGCCAGACTTCACAGTTACAGGCACTGGGCTGACGGTGTAAATTATGTTCCAACATGCCTGAAAAAAATTGAAGAATTGTTGTTTACACCAGTATTAAATGCGCAACCCCAATATAACTTCATACAGATACATGCACTCACATGCACACACACATATATAAAATACTGTTCTTTCATTGAACACTTAGTTCAGGAAAAGAATGCAGTGTGGGTTTAAATCTTGAGTATGTGAGTAATTGTGTGTGTGGTTGAGTAATGAGAATGTCAAATGCTGAAAGACAGATTTTTTGAGGTAAATGTGGGTTTGGTATGGGCATCTGAGTGTTAGATGGTTAGGGTTAGAGTGTGGTTAGATAGAGTGTGTGTGCATGTGTTTGAGGTTATGGATAAAGTTAAGGTTGCATAACAGGAAAGCATTCCTGTGCATATCTGCTGATGAGTGTAGTCTGTTAGCCTGTCTTGTGTAGTGGTATTGTTCAAAAAAGGGCTCCTCCTAAGTTAAGGTGCCAAATTAGGATTTGGGTTAGCTGGCATTAGTCAGATGATAAAAGGCGGTGAATTTAACCCTAACCGTCCTCTTGTCCCTAATGCTAACTCTGTCCCTAACCCTTTTGATAACATTACCACTGTTCAGGCAAACTTTGTCTGCAAGTTGTAGGAAGGCTTTTTTAGTGAATCATGGTGGGAAACTGGTCGACTTTTGCCAGTTACTGATTTTCAAAGTATTAGGTTTTTGCATTAAATGAATTATATGCTTAGATCTATCATTTGTATTTCAGTCTTTCAGCATGTTGATCAACAGCCATACCCACACAGACACACACACACCTTATATTTAATATATCTATATCTGTATATATTTTTAATATTCCCAAAGCAGTAAGAATATACCTGGGTCAAGTATAAAATTATAATGTGGCATTTTTACAACACTAGTATATGGCATGCAAAATGGAATAAGGAAGCATATATATAACAATATACAGAAATGTATTCCCAAGATGAATAGGAATGTCTCCCAATCAAAGATATCCTTGCCTGTAATCACATACCTACATATTCTGCCCGATTTCTCAGAGCGATATTGCCTACCCACTAACTGCTGTTCCCACAATTGCAGTATGATAGAACAGTATAGTTCAAATATTAGTTTGTGCATCACAATGCTGATATTGCCAAATAGGTACATATGCATGCCAAGACAAAATAAAGAAAAACATTAACTTAAAACACATCCTCTGTAGGTATGACTATGGATATAAAATCATGGCTCACAGCTGAATGAAAATCAGTACAACTATTGGACACATAGACTCACTAAAAATCGAGGTGTCACAAAATGCTAGTTATATAAACTGATTGTTGTTAAACCTGAATGAATGTTGGATATCTTTTCAGTGCTTGAATACGCAGCATGTATTGGATATGTTTCTTACTCTTTTAACCCTTTGTCTGTAATGATGTCCTCCAGTCCAGTTCTAGGAACACAGTGTACGTTTACCTACCAAATTTGGCAACTGATTATTTATGCTCCTAATGTTTGAAGAACCCAGTTGTTCTTATATATTTTCATAATATACTAGAACTTATTAATTTTCAAAATATTTCCATAATTTCAATCACCATTCATTTATAAAGTGGCAAGGCATACTAGTGTAATAATTGCAGCTTTGCTAATTTTCTCTACAGTCATCTACTGAAATCAGATATGTTCAGCTGATATTAACTAGGGGAATAAAGAAATGAGTGCTGAATATATTAATTGCAGATGTGCAATAATGCTACTACCTGAAGATAATACCCTTGTACATAATTCACAACGAAAACCGTTAACACACTAGGTACTACCAAATATTCATGTTTTGTTTACTTACACATATATTATTTATTTTGTTTTACTAACTCTTCTATCTTCTTGGGTATCCAAAACAAATTATGACAATGTAAGATCTGGGGCATGACTGATGACAGAATAGTTCTATTTGTATTAATCTGAACCTAGATTTTTAAAAATGTTTTCTCTACATGTTAATGTCAAACTCTTTAAAGAGACCATTGTCCTGTATTCCTGGATGTTCTCTCATTCAAAATGACATACACTTAGCATGATATAGTTTATTAGTCTCCTAAGGAAAATTGCTGAAGAAATAATGAACAAGAATACATTCTGTTTGTTTGTTATAAAATATCTTAATAATTTTCTATTACATCTGTATACAAGGACATCATGTGTGAGTCACTGTAGGTGGAACTCCCACTGATCAGAATCATTGAACACTGATCACCTAAAATATGTCCAAAAACTTAAATTTAAGTTTTTTTTTTTTTTTTGTTTTTTTTTGCAGAGAGCAAGCCCCCATGCACACCTTAAGGGGGGGGTCTAGCTCTCATATCCCTGAAATTAAATATACTAACTCCACAATTGCACTAACAAGAAGAAGGGAGAAATCACCCCAAAAGGGGTTTCACTGCTAGCACATCTTGCCATCAATGATTTCCTATGGAATCAATTAGAACCTTAAGGAATTGAGCTTTTGGCAATTGACACTTGAGAATTGAAACTTTGTCCATCAATAGGGTAATCACATACTGGCCAGTCTAAAGATGGATGGGTATAACTAGTAGTTTTATTTTAAGGCTATATTATAGTTTGTAGGACGTTAACATATCTTAAATTCAGATAATTTTTTATCTATATCACAAATTCCAAATTAATGTTGATAGGTAGAGATATTGGTAAGTAATCCCATGTCGATGAAGGAGTTATCAGCACACAGAGATGTTAAATACGACAACAGGAAAAACAAAAGAAATAGGAGATTAATTCAATACAGGAAAATACTTTGTTTCAGACATTATACCCTGTGAAACTGTAGGCTGGTGGTGAATTACATAAGCTTGTCTGCTTTTCAGGAAATAAAAACATGGTAACCACTTGGCAAATGGCCCATTAAAGTGTCTTAATTAAAGGCTTATCATTTCATGTTGGAGACTCTGCTGTATAAGGAAAGGAATGTGGCTTTAAACTAATTTTGGCCTGTGTAACTCATTTTAATAGAAAACCAACTCCTTATCTGTGCAAAAGCTGCATAAGCAGTATTGATTTGAGAGAAATCATATATTTCCAGATCTGCACATATGAGAAATTACCTGTTTGCAATATTGGATGCCGCGGTGGTGCAGCGGTAGCGTTGTTGCCTCACAGCAAGAGGTTCTCCTATTTGATTCTCGGCTGGAGTGCGGGGAGTGCCTTCTGAGTGGAGTCTGCATGTCCTCCCCGTGGTTTGGTGGGTGTTCGAAAGACATGTGTAAATGGGTGGGCCTTCACTGAAGGTTGAATGTCGAGCTGGCACCTCGGCGTTCGTGAAAATCTACTGACAATCATTAGCGGACCGGAGTTCCACTGTGGCAACCCCTAACCGGGAAAAGCCGAAAGACAACAACAACCTGTTTGCAAAATTGGTGTTTGGTCTAGACAGCATCCTGTATGCATATCCGCAGAGACTGCCCTAACCTCTAATTCTCTGCATGTCTATGTTTGCCTAAAGCTAGCTGTTCTTCAATTAACATAGGACAGATTAATGAAGCTCATTAAACAGGCTGGGTAACAGTATTAAACAGGCTACAAAGACATGATGCCTACATCATGGAGTGACTTTCACATGAAGATATTGTGAAATCAACAGAAGTGAGTATAATAATTGTAATCATTTTGGTTTTCACTGCAACATTTTTTTTTTTGAGTGTGTGTGCAGTCTACTCACTGCCCTATCCCAATTTCCGTTATGCTTGGTATGCACACATTTCTCTGGAGTATCATCTTTGTATTCCTCCACTTACCTCTGGCCCTTGACTGTAAAACTTGCCTCTTCCCACAGGATAGGGGAGCTGGAAAACATGCTGCTTCGTCCTATAATCTATGCTAGTTCCTCAGCTTTCACGTTTGCTAACTGAACTTGAGTCAGATGGAACACAATTAAGACTCCATCTTTCTACTCACAGAACCAGCTCTGAGTATCAGTTTAATTTCAAAATCAGTATGGCTCTGTGACTTTGGGTTGTCCAGCAAAGTAAAATAACCACTGATAGTTTGTTCGATATCAGCTTCAGAAGGATGAAAGGTGTTCCTTCTGACACAGCAAAAGATTGAACAGAGTAAAAGAATGAGATACTTAAAACAAAAGCATTAGAAGCAATCAAGTGAGACTTGGTGACATAACGTTACTGCTGGAAAAGTGTACAGAAACAGACTTAACTGGAGAGAGATCTAAGAGCAGCTGTTGTTGATAGCAAGGTATTGGCACTGAAATTTCAGTCAACAAGTATCACAGTTGTATGGTGTTAACAACTCATGCCTCCAAACCCATTATTAAATGAAGAAGGCATTGAAAATGTTTTCTTTTTTTTGTATATGAACTCAAGGAGTAATTTTGCAAAAATTGTTTTCAGCAAAATATAAACACATCAGACAGCAGAACATAGCTGGTATCATGATTCCTTTTCTGACCTCAATGAAGGCAGAGTTTACCTTTCAGATGTAATTTTGGGTGTTGTAGGGGAATTCCAACCATTCATTCTTTCTGCAACATAGTCTCTCATGAGTTATGTCTGAAGTTGTCACCTTTGATCTCAATAAGATCAGAAATACTACTTCAGTGGGACTAGCTAAGATATAAGGAAGCCTAATTTGAGAAGTCAGAAATAGCATAATATACTTAGACCCCTTTAAATGCAGTCTTAATAGAGCATTAAAAAGTAGGGTTCACTGACAAAAGGTTGAATATTCATTTACTCGAGCATTAATAGTGTGTGCCTTCAAGATGAAATATGCATTTGGTCTAATGCACAGGATTTTGGAGTTAAGTCTGGGTTTGGATATTGGGGAATGGGAGTCTGTGTGTGTGGGGGGGATCATAGGCTAAGGTTTAGGTAAGGGGAGAGCTTGCTGGATTGTATGTGCAAGTGTTTCAGTTTTAGGTTTACACTAGGGGTTAAGTTAGGTAATAGACATTGCTTGTGATTGTGTATGTATATTATATATGTGTAGGAAAGCAACATTTAGCATTGCACTCTGGGAAAGAAGAAAGGGCAGCACAGAGATTTTTGACAATGAAAAAATATTAATGATTTTGCATTCAGTTTCTCATTACTGTTTATGGGATCCTTAATATTAGTGATGCAGTGCTCATATAATTGACATGCTAAAACTAATGTCTTTCGGCTTTTCCCAGTTAATTGACGTGCTATTTTTATGTATTCATTAACCGAATAATCCAACTGGACAGAAGCATGCCTTTTCAAGGATGACTTGGGAGCGTTGTCTGGTAAAGTGAATTGCTCAGATGCAAGTGGAGGTTGAAGAAGCAAACTATGTACCCTTGGTAACAAGAAGCAACTCGTTAAGAGTTCAGAGCCTTAGTCTTTTAATCTTGCTGCTAGACTATCCCTGGCATTTTGAGAGGAGGTTCCTTTTTCCTGCGTAGCCCTTGTATACAGGTGAGTAGCTGTTTATTCTTCTGCGTAGCACTTTCTTTTCATGTTTGTTGACATGTATATTAACCTATCAATCCTCTGTTTAACTAAAGCAACATGATGCATGTAATATACAAGAAAAAAATGAATGAGCAGAGGAATGTGTTTAACTCCAACCTCACTACCATGAGTGTTGAAAAAAAAAAAAAAAAGAAACTAGTGGTCTTAAAACTTTATTGATGAGCCCAGTCAGAAAAAAATCCAAAAATCATGAAACCCAGGTAGTGTTCCAAAGCAACAAGCCTTTATTCTTCACAGACAAATAATCCACAATAACAAAAAAAAAAAATCAGCAGTATTATAACAATGTTAAATGTATCAGTTTTTATATACTTAAAAGTAGGTGTGAAAATGTATGTGTTATTTAATTTAAACTAGCCTATTCAAGGCAAACAGTGTAAATAAGGCTGTAAAAGTACATTTTAGAACAAGTATCCACCCCCACATACTGCTACTACTGATTAGATCAAACCAAATTCTTGTTAAGGAAAGCATTATGTATCTATTTGCAACCCACATTCCAAAATCAGATATTAAGAAAATATATAATACACATAAAAAGACTTTAAAATCACTTTTGGCTATCTAATGTAATAAGGTCTTCATCAGGTCTGTGACAAGAACTAAAATTAAGAAGAAACACATAGCTATCTAACCATAAACATAATCTAACTAAAACAAAAATAGATCTATCTAATAATATTATCTAGTAAATATCCATTCACGTGTAGTAGTGTGCATAAAAAAATAAGTAATTAATAGTTCAGAAAAAATGTCAGTGGTTTGTAAAAAAAGCTGTCATAACAGTTTTCATGTTTACATCGCCAAAACATGTTTATCCAATGAAAACTAGTAGAAAAAACATACAAAAAAATTACAGAAAACAGTGGATGAAGTAAACTAGTAATGTATAAACGTGTGCAGGTATATGATGAGTGTGCATGAACATCCACCAGTATGGCAAATGAGGAATTATACCAATACTACATCGTAATAGTGGTATGAAAAAAATGTGAGTTTTGAATTTACTGTTAAAATCTCTGGTGTGATCCAATAAATCTAATCAAAGCAGAATTGAGGTTAAAGTAACTAAACATATTTACTTTTATACACATTCTACACATAATTTGTATTATTATTTGGTATATGTTTAGTAATGTACAAGTAAGCCAACACCTCTGTCACCTAACTTATCCCCTTTTCTAACCCTAAAACTGAAACGCTCACACAAGTTCTCCCACATATTATCCCCTTGCCTAAACCTTAGACTTAGCCTTAGTCAAAATACTAGAGAGAGAGAGAGAGAGACTGAGAAATACATTTATGGCAATTATTTATAAGTGAGGCAAAGCAGCAAATAATTTTGTTGCCCAGATGTGTCATAATATCTGTAAGGTACACAATTTTGGCTGGAAATGCTAGCACAAGTACTTTTATGCCCCATTTCAACTGCATCAAATTTACCTGCAAGTAAAAATGACTGAACTTGTATCTTTTAAAATGTGCAATTCTGTGAATTTTTAAAGCAGCATTGCTTGGTTTTATTGGACCAAATATAGGTGGAGGCAGTAAAACTAGGTAAGACTCTTGTTGCAATTTCAAGTAATGGGTAAATGAAGTAAAACATACTAGATAACCAGTTAAAAGAACTAATGTTAGTATATAAGAAGCACATCATGAGAAAGTGGAAGCAAGATAGCTCACGAGCTATAGGTGACTTGATGTCTTTAATGAGTTAAGGAGGTAAGAAACGGCAAGCAACAGAAGACTGCAGCACGAATGAGCCCCAAGGATAAATAAAGAGCTACCCAGTGTTAGTGACAGGGATATGGTACGCTTAAATAGAAAAGGGAGGATATGACCCTGGATGAGAATTGCAAGTACAGCCCAAATTTGTTTTACGTTTTACACTTTATCACAGCATGTGTAAAAACAGAACTGCATACTGTTAATAGTGATAAACGGATAATATTAATTAAACATTATAAATCAGTTATGTATTTTTACTTTAAGTTTTTGAGATATCAAGGATTACTGAGGATGCAAGGAGATGTTTGTTGCATTGATCATTTGTTGAGTTTAGCAAGGAAAGAAAAACACTATAAGTACTCTAAGAGGGCCAAAAACCACTTCGGGATGCTGTGAAGTTTTTGGTTCAGGACTTCTCTAGAATTTTTGAGAGGGGATGTAGTATTTGAATTTAGTAACTTCAGAGGAAGTTGTTTTTTTGAAGTGGCAAGAAGAAAGGTGTTTCCATAGTGATGGAACCTATAATCCCGGTACAGACTCATTGGTCAGAATGGGAATCAGGGAAGTTAGGATGTCATCTGCTAGTTTTAAGTGTTCAGTGAATAAGTTGTCTGAAGCTTTGGTAGTGACTTTGTTTACTGAGATATTGTTTGATGGTTTTGGTGGGTACATGTTGAAAGGCTTAAGAGTTGACAATATGATGTGAAAGCGGGGAGAATCTACTGTGGTTGGCTTTTTATAACGTGGCAGTATTAGTGAAATGAGAGTTGAAGGTGCAAGCTACATTGAGGACAGACTTGGTAGGGAAGGGGTTGAGTCAGGATACATTGCTTGGCTTAAGCAGTTTAGAAATGGTGGACCAGAACACTTCAGGGGACTTGGAGTTGTTATTCTTTTGGGAGTAGATCTTTTTGTTTGAGTATATATGGGCTTTTGTTTTGTTGCATATTAAGCAGTAGTGCAGGTAATTGTATGTGGGCTTGAATTTTTTCCATGTAACCCATTCTTTGTCTTTTTGGTTCCTTAATTGCTTGGCAGACAGAAAGTGCCAAGGAACAGGGGATACTGGGGATGGGATGTGTTGACTCTATTGTGCCTAACTGGTGCATGGGAGTTCAGAATGTTAAGAAGACTGTAACTGACGGGAAGAACAGTTTTGGTAAGTGGGAGGAGTTTATAAGACAGGAATGAGACTGTTCAATTTAGAATGGTTTATGACTGATTTGTCCATTGGAGGCTTGCTGTATTCAAGTATAGTGTGGAGAGTGAGTGTTGGACTGTGATCATTAAAGGCATCTTGTCAGGCACCCATGTGAATAATATTATTGACATGAGAAGTTAAGATCCAATATACTGTGGATGAAGAGCCTGTGGAATTAGTTGTATCTATAGCTAGAGTTAATTAATTGAATGAAGATAAAGAGATGTATACATAACTGTTGGAAAGGACGTGATGGTATGGGTCAGATGATATTAACATCACTTAAGGTATTTTGAGGATACTCAAAAGACTGAATATCTTTCAAAAGACTAGAGGAAAAAATGTAGAGTATTATTACGCTGATGGACTTGGCATTGCTTATTTTAAGGTAGGATACCAGTCCTTCAGCTTTGTCGAAAAATTAAATTGAGTTTGGATGCAAAAGAAAGTTCAAGATTGTGTTACTAGAACAGAGGAATTATTCTATATTTTTGTCTGAGCTTTCAAATTGTAATATACTGTAGTATTTCTTCTGATGTTATACTATCCTTTTGACAGGTCTCTGTTAGTGCTAGTCTATCTGGTGAGTCAGTTTCAATCCAAGAGTGCAGAGAGAGGATTTTGTTGCATGTTCTCTGGGAACTGACATGAAAACTTTTTCATAGCATTGTTTGTTAATATATTGTGAAAGGAGATCTCTGCTGTTTAGATCAGTTTGAGGTTAGGATAACTGTCTCCACAGAGCAGAATATAGTAATATTAAGGGAAGATAATTTTAAGACCTTTTAGTTTTGTAGCTGAATATATGAGATGAAATTTGGAGTGGTGAGGCAATGGTGAATGATATCATAGCTTTATTAGGTGATGGAAAGTGGTGTAATAGAGGTAAAAAGAAATGTCTGAGTATGAGTTGGTTAGATGTGAAGGTAGTTTTTCTAAAATGGAAGGGATGAGAAGAATAATATGAAAAAATGTTTACTCTTGAGTGAACATTAATACCTGCATGCTTCAAATGTGAAATTTTAAATAAGAAATGATAACAGGATTCAGCTATTTCTTCCAGTTACAATTACTGGCATGGGTGCCTGTGGTATTAGCAGGTGGGGAAGAATATGTGTACACATCCTGAAATGGAGAAAAAGCAAAAAGAAGAGGGAGGGGCTCATTCATGGGGCAACCAACACAATTAGATTTCCCTAGTGGAAATGGGGGAAAACAACTTTGAAGTGCTTTGCAGGGTTTGACATGGTGGCTTGCTGATATCAGGCCTTTGCCAAAGTGAGAGGCTCTTTTGAATGCTCTACCAATTGCATGACCCACCCAGGGAAATTTTAGCAGTGAGGAAAGCAGAAACTGGAGAGTACTAACAGCTGCAATAAAAAAGCTAATAGGAGAATTGGATATTTGATATGTAGTAGAGATTGGATAAGTTAAATGGGGAAGCAGTGGATATGACATTTTATGAAGGAGAGGTTATGAGATTAAGCATCCAAGTTTTTGAGATGAATGTAATAGTGCAACCTTGGGAGTTAAATGACAAGGCCTGTGTTCTGGCATATGCATTTATATGTTTCTGCAAGGTATTGTTTAAATTGAGGTTTGAGCTCTGTATAGTCTCTGATTTCAGTAAATGAGGATTTATTTGGAAAAAGAAAAATATACAATGTGGAATAGATAAGTACTATTAGGGAGCATTGTGATTAGAAATAGATGTTGGGAGGGTGGCCTAATGGTTAAGGTGTTTGCCTTACAAACACAAGGTGAAGGGTTTGAGTCTCACAAGGGATAATTGGCTAGTCTTAAAATGGCTCGCAAGGGCAGTTAGCTTAGTACTAATCTATGAACCTATGAACCTATATAGTGTAAAGTAGTATGGCAGGGAGAAAGAGAAGGGAATGGGGCTAAAAATAAATAGAGATAGAGATACAGGAAACAAAAAAAAACAGAACTGTATGTATTGAAGTACTTCAGTCATTGGAGAAGGTTTGTGGATAAGAGTCACAAGTGAAATGTGTATGTAGGAAGTATAATATTAGATTAATATGCGATGGGTGGAAATTGGGGGTAGGTTAGGGAAGCAAAGCTGAACATAGCAAGCTTCCCACTGTCATGTCAATTTATAACCGATATCAATCAGTTTATAGCCTGAACAGAGCAACTAACAAATAGATGCAAGTAAAATAGGTTATCTGTCATTTCTTGAGACTAAATGACTGGCATATGCAGCACAGTCTATTGGTCAAGCAAAATGGGACAGTGGCTAATGTAGTAAGAGGTCCTTAGAGTGCAAGGTCTATTTCATAGAGAATTATAGTCACAGAGCAGGCATATAGTTAGCTGATTAAAGTTAGTACGCAGAAAGCTTCTTCATGATAAATATGCTTACATTAAACATTGATGAAATTCTCAGTAAACTTGTAGTATTATAGGGATCTGAGCAAATAATGAGAAATGTTGTTGTAGAGCAGATACATTTTTGGCCAGAAGAATCCTTTTGGGAGCCAGTATCAAATCATTTTGCCCAAATGAATAACCAAGGCTTGATGCCAACTTTAGCTAGCTGAGACTCGGCATCACACCTCCCAAAATTAAAAAACACAAAATCCATGAGAAACCAAGATGATGGACTGACCAATGATTATATTCTAGTCACCCATGATGATGTGATAGGTGGAACAAGCCTTGGACAGCAGCTCTTCTGATGAAGTTGTCCCAAAATCCAAACAGTGCCATTTTTCTGTAACACAAATTGATGGTATTAGTGTGTAATGTATGACAAAAATGCCTCAGACAACCACTTCCAATATCTTTTTCAAAAGATTGGTGGAGTGTCCCTGCATTGCTAAATCAGATGTACATCCTATCCAAAATGAATGCAGTGAGTACGCATGTGAGCCTATACTTTAGCAAGTGAGAGCTTTAGTTATGGCCGAATTGGCTTCTACTAACTTGATAGGCCTGACTGATAGCTGTGCATTCCGAGCAAATCTTGAAGCCTGACAAATGTAAAGTGGGACAGATTGCCAGCAATGGCAATCACACACCTAGAACATACAAGCTAGAAGAATTTAAGTTGATTTGCAATCCCAGTGATACCAGCAACTTAACTACAGAATGTACCCATTTAGACTTGAAGTACATTTGTTTAGTATATGTAGTGCATTGTCTGTATAAAAGTCTACCCTGAAAATCTTCAACTGCTCTTTCCATACCAAAGTGGCCAGACATATTGGAAACATCATCAAAAGGTATTATCCTTCTTCCTTTCTAAAGACCATGTCTTGGGCCATTTGGTGGCAAACCATTAGCCATGAAAGTAACCTCCCACACCAGTAGACACAGTCATGTCTGTGCACAG